>NC_079336.1:15294202-15625988 GCF_029582105.1 Oenanthe melanoleuca
AAAATGAGTAGTATTATTAACTGCAAACTTCTATGTCAGAGCTAATTTTCCAGTCTTCCTGGAGAAGATCAGTTGTGCATGCATCCCTCTCCAAGCACCTGCACAGGATGTGGGCACACTCAAGGACAGGAAGGCTCTCTGCTCCCCTAACATGCAGGTGTGTGCAATGTCAAGCATCAGCTCTACTTTTTCAGGATCATTTCATAATGCATATACACTACAGTTTTGCTGGATGTCAGCAGTCTGTTTTCTCACTGACAAAGATGGGGAAATAAAAAATATATGGACAGCTCTGGTTGCTCTACAGTTCTTTCAAGATGGGGATTATTTGTGATCTTGCATTCTCCAAACCAAATCCACAAAGTCTCCTGAAAAGAAAAGAGGATTAGATGAGAAAACTGTGTATTGTAGTTAAATGTGGCTGAGGAAGAAGGTTTTTTTATTTAATACATAGAAACATGACACGAATAATGAGAAAAAAGGCAGCAGTTGATGGCTCACCATTTTCCAGGTCGTTGCTTATTTTGGTATTTCATGGGATAATTGTGGACTTCCCTCCTTACACAAAATGAAGTGAGTTTCAGAGAGAGGTAAGCCCAGGTTAATACACAAATAAATAGAGGGAAGTCAAAAAGTGAAAAATATGAGGCAGAGAAGTAAGCAAGCATATTTAAAGTCATATGCAATTAGTACTTATAAATATAATAAAACATAAGTAAGTATTGTACCATATAAAATTTATGTGGTTGTATCTAATTTCTTCTAATCTTGATGCTATTTTTTGGGTCTACTTCTTTCTTGAATCCTGCAAAAATGAAATTTCATCCTTTCCAATGGCTCATATCCAATCTTCTACATGTGAGGACACTTAAGTAAATATAGCTGTATATTATAAAATAATGCAGTTAGAAGTGAAAAGTGATGCTATTTAGACATTCATTTATTGCTATATTTATGATGCTTCTATATTTGTTTACTTATATCTTAATTATGCAAGTCAGGGGTGGTCTAATCCTAGCAGCAATGAGGGCCAGATGGAGATTTTTTGCCCTCCAACTGAGCATGTGACATTCCTCCCCTCCCAGCTGCAGCCTGACACACGTTTGGCTGCTGCTGCTGCTGCCAGGGAAGGGGGAGATTTCTGAGGAGGTGAGGGAGAGTGTCCACACTCCCTCCCACAGGTGACATTGGCAGATTTGCTCCATGTGCTGAGTGTGCTGTGAGCAGGAGATGGCTGTCAGCTGCTTGCACTGCATTTGAGGCACGAATTGCCACCTTCCCTCCTTTCCAGGGGAAATGTTCTGCATTGCAAGGGTTGTTCAGTGGTCCATGATGTAACCAAGACAATAAGATCAGCAGCATTTCCTACAAGTACTGAATTAGAAGACTGTGAGCTGAGTGTATTGTACTGAGAGCTACACTGAAACTGAGGAAGCTCTCTTAGAACAGAACAAAGCAAACCAAAACAATACAGATTCCACTTTTCTTGAGGAAATCAGGTTTCTTCCAACAAGATATGACACAGCAAAGTTGTGAGATGCTGCTGAAATTTTAATATAGAGATTTTCAACTCAAAACCCCAGGTTCATTCAGATTTTAATACTACATTAAGAAGGAGGAATTTTTCTACCTGTGTCAAAAAAAAAGAGGAAATACTCACTCTGAAATTTATGTTTCTTTTCCTGGTTCAACAAAACTGCTTTGTCCTGACAATGTGGAAGAAAGAGTGAACAGCAATTGTCAGAGATGCTTTAGGGATTTAAATCCTGACTTGAAGAAAAGTCTGCTTTAGATCTATCATTTATATATTTTGATATATATTTTGAAATATATTTTTGGAATAGCTCAATCTCTCCAGTTGTAAAGCTTGAACAGGGATGAGAATAAAACCAGATGAAGGCTTCCAGATATAACTCCCTCCAAAACACTTTGAAAATACCTGCCAAAAATGTGAAACAATTCATTCTGAAGTCCTGAGAAGGTTCTTCAGCATCATTTCATCTCCCTGAGAGGTGACTCATCCCTGGCATAGATTATTTGCTACTACCTAGAAAAAAAGTAGAATTTTATTAGAGGAAGGGGAACCATCCCAAATTTACCTTTGGTTTGGCAGTGAAACTGCAACAACCATAAATCAGTCCCAGCTGTCCCTGGGATCTCCCCTCCAGCCCATCACTGTAGGGAAGGCAACAAGTTCTGCAGCAATCAATCCCTTTTATATCTCTCCACAGACACATAGGCATCACACTGGAGCTCCAACTGTGTTGCTGGCAAAAAAAGATAATTGGTAAATCAAATACTAAATGAAATCATTCAAATGATGTCCGCTGCCCTCACTTTTGCTGAAATCCTTCTTTCCTTTCCTAACCCATGCCTGTCTGTGACCCAGAAGCTTCTTACTCTTCCTAACCTCTTTCCACCTCCAATATTCACTCCTGTGGGTGCCATCACTCTCATTGCACGACCCATAAATTGCCTTTCCATACTTCCTTTTCATCTCTGGTCCTCTGTATGCCTTCATTGGGTGTAGCTTTGTTCGGAGTGTGTTTACCTCAGGCACTGAACATGCTCATTTGCAGGGTCGTTATTGCCTTGCTCTGTGACTGCTTTCTCTGATTCCTACCCTGTGGTACTTTCTGGGCTGAATGGATCTCTGGCTGTCAGTGATCAAAGCTGTCAGTTGCTGTTTATTTCCTCACCTCTTCAATTTGGCTCCTGGGAGGATGTTTCAACAGACGTTTTAGAGAGACAGAAAAAACCAATATCCTATTAAACTAATGACCCTTGGCTATGCTGTCTACAAATTAATGCAGGCACAGACAATTGCCCAGTTTTCTACTGAGGGTCTGTGCACAACAATCTTATGTGTGTTTTCTAGCTATAAAATGTATGTGTGTATAACTTCTAGAAAAAAATGTATAATTTCCATTTAACAGTAATTATTCCAGTGTAATTATGGCACTCCACTAATTGCTTTCTTGTTATTAAGAATATTAATAAAGTTCATGTCCAGATTTTCTGGTAGAGAGCACTGCTGGCTCTTCTGTTGATTTTTTTCTAAGGGCTTCTGTAAAGAACATCTGAAGCCTTTTTATAACAATTGCTTTTTAACAAAATCAAAACTCTGGAATAAATTTATTGTGACTAGCTATTAGGGAAGAAGATTTTCTATTCAGAGCAGCAATGGCTTCTTTCTTTAGATAAACATAGCTATAATGTGTCACAGATTGAAGTGTACCTTCATGTCCTATGACCACAGTGCTAATCACAAATATTCCTGGTGTTTGTACCAATAATTTTTTTTTCTACTACCAGCCTGCTATTGAATTCCTTATATACAATACACTTAAGTACACTTTCTAGAAGGAAATAATTGAAGTTTTTATTCTAATGTATTGGTTGAGGGGTAGGAGACCATGACTGAGAAAAAAATAGAAGTGGAGAGAGCTTGTAGGCATTGGAAACAGAAAGTTGAAGAACTTTGTTTCTGAGCAGAATAGATGAATAGGGACACACAAAGAGCTGCTCAGGATGAGGTTCTGGTGTGAACAGAAGGAGAGGGGTCTGAAGCAAAGAGGTTGCATAGGAAGAGCTGTTGAAGGTGTGTTTGAATTAGGTGATGAGGTGGGTGAGGTGAGGTGAGGTGAGGTGAGGTGAGGTGAGGTGAGGTGAGGTGAGGTGAGGTGAGGTGAGGTGAGGTAAGGTGAGAAAGAAGAGGATCCATAATGATTTGTTGGACTCTACAGTTCTATGAAGGCAGTGACACTTGGACTATAGAGTGAAAAAAGTAGCACAGGAAGAATAAAAAGTTTAAAAGGAGAAACATAAGAAATGCAATAATGGAAGCCCAGCAATGTTAAGACTTAAAGAAAGAGAATCATCAGTTAAAAGAAAGGCAAGGGCTGACACAAGATTGAGGGCAGGCTGAGGACAAAATACTACAGTGGAATTTTGGCTAAAAAGTCAACACTACTAGAAATTTCGTTTAGACCAGATGTAAGATGCAAGAAGTAAAAAGAGTAGAAAAGGAGAAAGGAACCTGGAAAATAAAGAAAATATAGTGAGAAGAAATCTTCACAACTCACGTTAAGAATATATTCTGCAAGGCAGAAAGAATGGCATTTGGAGAAGAAAACTGTCAATTGACAGTTTTTAAAAATTTATTACTCAAGAAGAAACTGAATATTTTTTGTTGTTGTGAAGGGGGAAAAGTACAAGGTAAGGTGCTAGAGACTATCATAAGGTAGTGAAGGATAAGAGTAGATATGCTGGAAAATATGACCATGTTCAAAAGTTTGATGCTTCTATGATTCTGAAAAATGTGAACATGCAGAGACACAGGAATGGAAGTGTGAGGAGTCAAGGTAGAAAAGGTTGAGAGAATATAAAACAAAGGTGTCTATCTCTGACTGAAAAAAATAGGGACTGTGATTGAAGGGAAAAGGAAAGGAAGGAGAAGTTCAAATCATACAGTGTTTGGAGATTTTGCCAATCACCCAACTATCCCTGGGAAAGTCACCGGAGCTTTCTTGGGAGAGCTCATTCCTAGCAGCTCTATGTGTGTAATACACACAGCACAGAAACTAAGCAAAACACTCTGAACTATAAAATCTCCTAGGAACATGAAGAAAACAGCAGGCTAATAAAATCTATCAAGAGCTTGTGAAGGTGATCTGACTAATATTATCCTTTTTTGGATAAATGGTCTATTAAAATGTGTATTGAAGTATAAAACACAGGTTGTTTCCAAGGCACTGTTCATATGGAAAAGGAAATGAGAGATCATGAGAATGGTTTTAGCATTATTGTTGATTCATGTCAAATTAGGTTTCTAATCTGTGTGTAGAGCTATTATTATTAAAACAAATCATTTATCCTCTTGAGCTTTAACTTCAAATTATGTCCTTACCACTGTTGTGCACCCTTCTTTTAACATGGTTTCTTCTGGCACAGTTCCTTGTTTGTTGAGCAATAGATTGATATGCTTGCAGGGAATGGAAGAAAGATGTGCTGCTGTACAGCACTAGCACCCACCCTGTGGTATTTTGAACACACTGGAAATACCAACTAATGATAAAAGGCTGTGATTAAATCTTTCAGGGCTGCAAGGGTGAGGAGAAAAAAACAACCTTCCTCTAAATCAGAACAGAAAACTTCAAGGGAGGAATATGGTAGAAGATTCTGTACCTCTGTCTGTATGCATTGTATGTGTAGGAGGTGATGTTTAAAATGTTAGTAGCATTTGGGCTAAGCATTACCAACCAAAGATGCTTCTGAGACTTTCTGCAGCTGGTTACCATTTTAACAGGGGAATATTTTATATTGTAGCCTTGTGTTCCTCACACAAAGGGCACTCATTATGCAGCAGAGATAAAGCAGCTCAGATAAGGAGCATATCAAATTAATATCCTGTGCTACCTCAGAAATCTGATAGGAGATTAAATTTGTTTCCATGATGCAGATTATGGTTACAAAAAGCTTTTACCTCTTTTCTAAACAGAGTTAGGGCACTGGCACATGAGAAAAGTTACAGCAAGGCAAGCTGTGGTATTATTTCAAAGCCATTGTCTTCCTTGCTTGTTATTTCAGCCAATGATTTGGTGCAAAATATTGCAGCAATACAAAGACAAAAGAGATTATGCAGCTTTACTGAAGGGTAGGGGTAAGATCTCTTGTTCACAGGTAACTCTCACAAATTAGATGGATTTTATGACCTTCTTCTCAGGAATGTAGTTGTTTGCCCTTACCATCAGACTCCTCTTCTGCAAAGTGTCAACATTTTATCTGCATTTTCTTTTTGTGTTGAAAATAAAAAGAATCCAAAAGGAAATAAAATTATAAGACTAGATTAGATTTACATAGTTGTGAATACTCATTTAAGCAATAAAACTATGGGTTCATTAGGATCTCAGACTACACAGACACTCCTAATTAGCAAAATGTTTCTTCTGACGTGGCCTGTTGGGTTGCAGAAGTGGATTAATCCACAGAGCCTTTCTGAACTGGGCTGTGTTTGCTTGTTTGCTGTGGGTCTGATGGCACAAAGACCCAGTGAGGTATGTGCTCCATCTGGGACTCACCACTCTGGTCCACAGTGTGGACATGAACCATGATCTACCTGTAATTCAAGAATCTTTCTGCAAACTTACTGCAAACAGAGTTTGTCTAAGAATTCCTACAGTGCAGATTTAATATCTCCAAATCCCAGGCAAGGAGGTCTGTTTTGGGATACAATGCAGCACTGATAAGAGTGATTTAGAGCAATATAAAGCTTTCCAAGCTAGGTCAGACTTGTGGCAGTGTTCACTCTGACCCTGCTCTCCATGGCCCTACATCCAGAGGACAGCACAACTCCCACAGTGGGCAGCAAGTCATCCACACACTGAAGAAATTCTCTACTCTTCATTCTTAATATCTGAAAGTTGGCTTAAATTCCTGAACATGAGGTTTACATTCCTTCCCTATGTCTATTTTTAGCATTTACTATTATAACTCTGTATTCTCAGTATCCATAGAAATGTCCAGCTCCCCACTGGCTTTTGCTAAAGTCCTGGCCTTAGAAATATCTATTGTCAGTGATTTATGAAGTTTAATTGAACATTGTCTGTTTTTCTTCCTTTTGTACATTTTCAATTGTATATTTTCAAATTTAATCAAGTGTGCTAATCTGCCACTGTATTATTTTAGGGTGGCTTATCCTTTATGAAATTCTTCACTGTTCCCCTGGATTTGAATAAAACCTAAATAAATTCATGATATCTGCAAATGTTACTATCTTGCTGCTTGACTCCATGTCTGGATAATTAATAGATACATTAAATTATCTCTGCATGTCTGATGCAGCTTTACTACTTTCTGTTACTATTGTTTTATTATTATGCCTCTCCTTTCTGACTCTTAGCTAGTTTTGGGAAAGTAACAATACTGTACATCCTCTCTTGTTTGCAGCTGAATTGAATCCAATGAATTCCCATAAGCAAAAGTGAACATATTTCCTTGAAAATCACAGATTTGTCTCAGAGATGGTCTTTCATAATAACAGGGTAAATTAACTGGTAGCTTATTCTTGTTTTGGACTGTGAGTGTAACACCACTGATGGATGTCTCCTAAACACACACATATATAGCAGCCCTGGTGTTGTGCACCCACGTGATTGCCTTGTTGTGGGAAATTTCTATAGAACTATTACAATTTTTTTTCCACAGTCCTTTAGGGAAGAGGTGTTTTCTTTTAATTATTTTGAAAAGTGGCCTTGTGCCTCTATTTTGAGAAAACGCATCCCAAAGCCTCAGTCTGATGCCTGAGGAAAGCACACTCCATCTCCAAACTCCTCTTAAAAAAGAAAATTGTAAATATCTATCTTTTAAAGTGTTGGGGTTTTTTAAATTATGATTTTCTCTGAGCTTTCCTTTTGTATTTCTCCTTTGAGCAAGCATTCTGTGAACCCCAGTCTCTGATGCACAGTTACAGGTCCCACCTCTGCACCCATTAGCAGAGTGGAGGGTTGGTGCATGAATTTGTGTGCTACACTTAAATGGAATAATAAATGCCCTCATGATAATAACCTAATAAGATATTAAATCTATGTGACACTATAAAAAGAATCAGAGTTGAGTTTCATTATTATTGTTATTTTAAAAATTTTTGAGGTTTTGTGTTCTTTTCAAAAAGAATGCCTCTCCAGTATATTCCCAGCATGTTAATATAATTATCTTTTAAGACACTTCTCAAATAAATGAAAAATAACATGGTTTTGCTCTTTATTATTATACTTGCTTAAAATGTTACTAATTTTTTTAAAGCTTATAAAAAATGAAAGGAAAACCAGGGAAGAATTGAAAAAGTATCTTTGATCTAAAAAGCCATTTTTTCTTCTTTAGTTTAGAATGCTCACATAAAACATGTATTAATTTTAAATTACTAACTTGAGAGAGAAATGTAATAAAATGTTTTTTCCAATGCTTTGTTATCCTCATGACTTCAACTCCAGCTCGAAAATGCAATTAATTCTGTAACTTACACTCTGTGGCGGATGTCATTCAAGCTGCGACAGCTTATTGGGTAGTTAAAAGGATAAAATCAAGTAGTCATTCTACTAATCCCTTTACAAGGAAACAGCTTTATGCATAAAAACTGGAACTTATGTGGTCATTAGCAGATGCTACATCAAGCAACCAAAAATACACACATTTAAATTCTTAAGCACAATCTATGAACACTACACAGATGGTTTCCAAGAAACTGTACCTAAATTGATTACGATAAAAATGATCTGCTGCAATTGTTTCTGTCAAAAGGGAGAACAGAATTTGTCCCAATGTGTCGCTCTGCCCACTCATGCAGAGAACCCAGCTGCTGAGACAGATGTTGCTCTAAGCACTTTATTTTAGGGTCATTAAAATGGTTACAGGGGTTAGTCATTCATTGTTTTATAAATTGTGCTTACTAGCTGGCTCCATAGATGCTGGAAAACTTCTTTGTGGTTGATCAAAAAAGTTACATGTCATATCACATTTACTGTATGCTGGCAGTAAGGATGGGTGAAGCACTTGTGCAGGCCATGAAGAGAGAAAAACAATTACTTTTTCTGTTTTATTTAGAAGAGCATTTACTTACTCAGATTTGACATGGCACTAATGCAATCATCTGAAATGCAAAGCCTGCCTCAAAGGCCTTCTAGCTTTCATTTCAGTTCCTTCCAGTCATTAAAGAACAAGATTTTTCAGTACAATGCACTCCTGTACAATCTTCCTTCTGTGTTATTATGAGCATGAAGTGTCAGACAAGCAAAGGTTTAAGATCAGTTGATTGGATCAGTGCAGGGTGGGTCCGTCTACCTCCCCACTGTCTTTGCAAATGCTGCTCTTTGGCAGTTTGAACATACTCAGCCTTTACTTAGAAATATTTGGCTAAATCTCTTCTCTGTTGGCAGGTTCTATGGTTTTCCATGGCTCATCTAATTCAGGATTGACTTAGCCATGTGCATGTGATGTATTGGTGCAGCAGCTAATGTGTCAATGAGAAACAGAACAGTAAAAAGATGAAGCTCAGTGAAAAACAGCAAGGTTGGCAGATCCAGCTCCTTTTCAGATCATACTGCAGCCTTTTATAGCCTCCACTACAAAATGTAGCCAACTTCTGCTCTTTTAGCTCATCTTTGTCCCTGTGTACTTGTTGTTATGTTGATGGTTCGATTCATCTTCCCTAATTGGTAACTGAACTCTGGCAGCCAAATCCTAAATTCTAGGTGGTGTTCATGGACACACTCTAAATTATACTTTACCACCTTTCCTTTGCACATTTAGGATAAAGTCATTCATCTAGAAAAAAATAGTGAAACATTTTAGTGTCATTTTACCTGACTCCTTAAAACATGGCTGCTTTGGCAGTGGGTTGATTTCCTGCACTTCTGCAGGACATTAGTTTGTCTCCCCTGGCTTTATTAAGGTATTATGTCCTGCTGAAGTGTATACCCTCGAAATAAATAACCCATCACGTCTCTCACTTTGAAAATGAAATAAAGTTACAATTTTTAAATAAAATTCCAGCTATCCTCGGAAAATTCAAGAGCTGGAGGAACAAAGTCGCCCTCTGCCTCCAAATTTGTCAATATCTGAGGTCAAATATCACACCTCCACACCCCCCTACTAGGTTAGGAGCCAGGCAGAAAATGTTCTCAGAAAACACAATTCCTGAAAATGCATGAGACTTTCAGAGGAATGCACATTTCATGCATTTCAACATTCAGTTCAAACAAAGTTACTGTTACAAAAAGTAACTCAGTCAAGAGAGCCACGTTTTTACCTGATTGTATGCTAAAATACATAAATTCTTCCAGTTTCACATAAATTTGAATTGAATTTTATCCAATCTGTAGTTTGATCTTGCAAAAAACCCCTTAGACAGGGAATCTTTTCTCCCCTGGATTTGATGATATTTTTCACCCATCAATTTTATCTGTATCTGAAGCTAATAGGTGTCTTTCATAAATAACACCAGCTAATTATAGTTTCATGACCAGAAATTTCTTATTGCCTAAGTAAGATGCTAAGATTTGTTGTATCTCTTAGCTGATTTGCCTGCAAAATAAATGTAATAAGATGAGGCCTGTATTAGAAGCCTGGGGTCTCACAGAGAGCACTGATCTTCACAAAAATCACATTTCCCCTCTGCTTTAGTCTCACAGTGTTGCGAGGTCTTCAGGACAGCAACTGTCACTCTGCTTATGAGAAATATTGGCTGTAAAGATTCTTCCCTTTTCAGGAAGAGCTTCTAAGAGGTAATGTAACATTAAATACTAAAGGACTCTCATCACCTGACACGTTGTGTTTTGTGGTGGGATTTAGCAGACAAGTGCCAGGCCAGAATTGAGGCAGAGATGCACTTGCAGGACAAATGTCCTTTTTAGTGTTCATGGTTCATACAGTGCTCACAGAGGAACAGAAAGAGAAACATCCTGATGAAAAGCAAGCTTGAGTTCTTAAGAGAGTTTTTGATATTCTGCACACCAGGCATGACAACATAAGGCTGCTCACAGCCTGGATGTCACTCCAAATTCCATTATACTTACATTAGATGCTGTTTGTTCCTCCTGCAAATGCACTGACAGATTTTTGCAGCCCTGTGCATGGAGTTTTTTTTTAGTGTATGAAAGATTTGTAGTTATTTTAGCCGTGGAGTTGCTAAAAAATTATTAAAATAAAAGTTCGCTCTCATCTACCCTGAACAAAGCCAAACAACATGTTCCTCTTTTAGAAACAAATGAATGGGAATTGGCCACCACTTGCACTGAGATGGCTGGGGCTGAAAAAAGGGTGTGATGGCTTGATACATGTTATAGGAATGAAAGCATTTCTGTTGGAAAAGCCACCATGATACCTAGCTCTAATTCCCCTTCTTTTTCTCTCATTCTCCTTTTGTTATGTAGCATCACAGCAACTGAGATGGAAAAGAAAACATTATTTGTACTATTGTGGAAGAGCACTTATCTTGAAAAGCATAGATTTTATACAGATCAGGAAGAAACACAGCACTTGCAATTGAAAGGAAAAAAGGACAAAACCTGATAATAGAAAGTGATTCTGCTGGCACATTACAGCTTTTCTCAAGGTGACATTGTCTAGTATTAAGATGAACAGGTTTTGCTGGTTTAGAGCATTACTGAATATAACATAAAGCATATTTATGCTTGGTCAGCTGAGTCCTTCTAGTCCAGCCTGCAGACGTCAAAAGTGCATGCATAAGATGAAGTGCAAGAACAAGAACAAATTTACCCCTTCTCTGAACACTCAATCTTCAACAATTTGTGGCTTTTGGACTTCCTCTGGTCCACACATCCTGCCTTCTGTGGCATCCCCAAGCTAGAAACACTCTGCAGCATCAAAACTTGGACCTATTAACATCCCTGTCACAGCTGCATTAGTTTGGACAGAACAAGGTTTTATGCAGGTGCTCACACTTGTGTGTGCCATTCTTCTTCACCCTCTACAGAAACCAAAAGCCAAGGTACAGAGGAGAGATTTGAACCTTGAAACTGCAGTTTGGGCACTGACTCATAGACTTGCCCCTGAGGCTTCTCTCCAGCCTCACATTCACCTTCAGTGCAAGTGCCCCTGCCCTCTCATACTGTTTCCCTACACCTTCTCCAGCATTTTGAGTCTGTGTGGCTGACCCAAGGGATTGCCCCTCTGCTTCCTACTAAGGATCTTGACTCTCCTTTTTCTCTCCCTCAATTTACTCTGCTGGGAAACCCTGCCTGCACTACTGTGATCCTCAAGAAAACAGCATTGTGTTAAGATTTGGGATGTACCACTTTGACAATACTACTTAATCCTCTCTTCATGTTGTTTAATTCTGGCACCACAGTTCATCATTCCAAGCAGCTCTGCTTTTGACCAGCTTTGGGGGTACATTCACTTTAGTAAGTCTTTGAACTCTTAGGAGAGTGTGAAGAAGCCTAGATGTGCTAATGTCTTCAGCGAACTTTCTGAAGGGAGCAGCATTTCAGAAAGAAGCCTTTCTTAGGAGCATAGAAAAATAAAGTCAAAGTTGGGTGATCAGTGGGACATAATACATCGAGGTGATTTTCCACAACACAGAAGGCAGGGCCTTCCTCTGAATATCACCATGGTGAGTAATCTCAAATTTACCATGTAAAAATAAAGGCTATAATAATTAGGACATGTTTATTGATATCAGAAGTTCTCAGACAAAAATAAGAAATCGAGAGGACATTTAGATGGTCTTCAAGAGATCACATACATAGATATCTTTAGTTTGGAGCAACACCAGCAAGGAGCTACATAAAGTGTTAACCTATCACTAAACCACAGAATATTGTATTTTTATGCAAGAGAATGAATTTAAGTCAGGTGATAGCCAGAATGTGAGAAGTAAACATCTACTTTAGCTTTTGAACCACAAATATCTTCATCATTGTGCATTCTCTCACTTGAAAACCCTCAAAATTAACAGCTCAAATATGTGTTTAGACTTAATTCATAGAATAATAGAAAAGTGAGAACATTAATACATCTGGGCTAGTCATTCACCATTGATTGGAGAATCTGAAAGCACCTGTGGCTGCGTAGGTGTGTTTTTCTACTCTTGTTGATTATCTTCTAAAGGTTACTGATAGAAACCACATCCTCTTACCCAGTATTGGGTGGTGTTTATTAAAGATGCTTAGAGCATAAAAAGAGCCCCAAAATTATATGGTACAGACATGCCTGTCTATAACTTTCCCTGTAACTGAACTGTAAACATGACCTTTGCAAACCAACAGTACTTTCCCAAATGAAAAGGTGTGTCAGCTGCATGACAGTGTGGTATACGATTTTGCAGAGCTCTGCACTTTCACCTATGGGAAAAGTGAATTCAAAACATGATTGTCTTGATTTAGTAATAGACAGAGACTTTTTTGCTAGTGCAGATAACTCTCCACAGAGCTAAGCATGTGACAACCAGATCCTGTTACTTGTAAACTACAGTTTTAATATCCTGGCATTGAAGGAGTGATCATCTTCAACACCAGATGGAAAGGCCAAGAAAATTAATAGTTAATTCCCATTAGTTTTGTCATTCTTTTCATTGTCTGTTTTAGTGGGCTGTCATGTAAGTGCTATTAATATTGAAGACTGTGATATTTGAGGTGAGGGAAGGAGTAAAATGAAACAATGCGTCTTCTTTTCCCATTCCAAGAAAACTGGACTTCTTAACTCATGGATTCTTTTTTTCTCATTGTTATCAGTAGAACCAATATTAAAGCTTCATAAATTCATCAGACTGTGAAGACACACTTTATAAGCAACCCTTAGGTAGTTAAATGTCCAGGAAAAGAACAGCATGCTCAGTTCATTGTAACCCATCAGCATTTGCATCACGAGTACAGGACATTTCTGTTTAGCTGCAAATCTACTGGAATGTTTCTTTTTTTAAAATTAAACCTATGAAGCCATTATAAAAGGAGTATGGGAAGAGTGTTTGTCAAGACCTAATCACTAGTGGATACTCTTAGGAAGTCCAGTGCCTTTTCTTCAGGCTGATCTTGCATAGGTGACATATCTATGAAAAGATAGTTATTGTTCTCTGTTGAAGTTGTGTCCAGCTGCCTCCAGATGTCTTCCCTATGCAAGAGTGAGCTGTGCCATAAAATGACAGACAAGATACATAAGCCAGAAGAAAGCCATCCACCAACCTGTCCACAAGCTTTCCAGTTTGCATGGCTGGGGATGAGTCCCTCTGCCCCTGATAGGACATGTTCATTCAGTCTGCCCCTGAGGTTGTGGCTGGAATATTCATACCCTAGCAAGTTTGTTAAAATTAAGTTATAAAAAACTAAACATGCCTCTTCCCCTTTCTTCCCCTGCAGTTCTTGAGTCTTATTTTGCTGGCATTAGTGCTTACTGTGACCACATCTAAATCTTGAGGCTGAGGCCCAGCATCACAAATAACTTTGGAGTTAAAGTCTGAGTAAGTGACAAGCAGCCTTTATATTTCTGAATGTCTCTGCAACTTGATTTCTATAGAACAATTCCACAATTTTTCTGCTTCTATTCAGAAGGATTTTACTTCATGGCAAGCCAGGGTTAGCTACTGCCCTCCACCATCCCACCTGGGTGCTCTCTCTTCATGTACAGTAAAAAAAAAATCCATTTGTTACACTTTGAAAGTGAAGTTATAGATTTTGACTTTACAGGGACGTAGCCATGCAGAAAGATAGCAAAGAGTAGTAAATGCACTGTCAAATCTCTCCTTAATATATTTTTCAGATGTTTTGTTGTTTTTTTTTTCCTCTGAAAATAATCTTTCAAAGACTTATTGGCTATTTTGGTCCCTAAGATTTGAGCTCATCACATCCAATGTTAAGATCCCAAGTGAAGCAGCTAAGGTTGAAGACTGATGGACCCTTGGCTTGCTGGCACTTCGTCAAGAAGCACTTTCAGAGAACTAATTACTCTAGGTAGAATGAAATATGAGCTGAGGTACCCATTCACAGTTTATGGAGCAGTGATTTTACTCTCCTTCTGTCATTGCAGAAGAACAATTTCACTCTCTTTCACTTTTTCCTCTCATTATTTCTAACAAAATGCCAGAAAAAGAGATTGTTTGACCAACTTCTGGATGTCTAATCTGCCTAATTCTATGAAGATATGAAATATTAAAAAAAATAGCCTTAAAATTTTTGCAACAGATGTTCCTAATAAGTTAAAGATTAATCAAATAATGCTTCAAATAAGTTTGTTGGAAGACAAGCAGTCTAGTGTTGGTCCAGCAGCGGAAATTTATGGTAATAATAATTAGAAAGCTTTCAGATGATGCAAAGATAATAAGGTTACTTTGATCAAGTCCAAAAACAAGGTGGTACAAAGAGCCTAACCCAGTGTATTATGTGAAATGATGAAGAGGGGGGAAAATGGGATACATACTAATATGTACAAACTAAAAAAATCCAGATGGAACAAACAACTGGAGCAGCAGGTCAGCTTTGGTTAAAAGGAGAATACTCAGCTTTGCTCCTTCAGGGCTACAGCTCTGTTTCTCTGAGATGCTTTGCTGTCACTCATGCCAGAGTTAAACAGGTCTATAGTTTTATCTGATGAGAGAATATACCTGCCAGCTGCTTCTAACCCTCAGCTCACTGAGGGTGAGTGTGCACTGTTGCACCCTATTGGAAAAAACTTTAAAGAAGCACCAAGTTTTGCTCTCAGCTTTTCTCTGTTTTCTCAATAGCATCCAGCATATGGCACAAGCACTGCACAAAGCCTCCTGTTCCCAGGAAGCTCTTCTAAAGTCATGTAAAACAGAACAATCCAGTGCAAGAATGGTATATCCCCTTGTCATTTGAGCTCCACAGCTCTCCATCTTTCCTGCACGTTACTCCAGCTGTAGTGGGCACAAGGTTATAGATCATGTTATTATTGCTTTCATGATATAGTTAACAATGTCTAATGAAAGCTGGTTCTTAATATTTGCTTAATAATGTTATCAGGTTGAAGTTTATTACAGAGAGGAGAGTGAGCAGGCTGATAAAGCACCTTTGGAACTAAGACTTATAGGCAGCTTGACAGAAGGGATGTGATAACGCCACCTAAATTTTGCTCTGAACTTTTCAACCTGAGATCTTAAAGCACTTGTAAAACACACAGCAAGGTCACATGTGGAGATTTTGGAACTGGCAAAAACTAAAAAGCCACTGAGCTGTATCCCTGATGTGATGAGACTGCAGTGTTGGGACTCCAGGTTAGCTTTGCTATGCTGATATATCTGATAGCAATGGGAGGTACCAGGAGAGAACTATGCCCTGAAAATCCCTTTGCTATGCACTTGTGGAAGATGGGGCATAAACAAATACTTTTCTTTCAGCAGTGCTAAATCTACCTCTCCCAACCCTTGGTCAGATGGTGGTCAGATTAGCAGCATTCTCTTTTTGAAGTATATTCAAAATTATGATACCAAGATTAAATGTAACAGGTAGTTACAGAGGTTTTCTAGTATAAAAAGAGTTGATACACAACTTATATACTAAAGGAGGTTTTCAGCTGGTCTAAGTGGATAGAACTGTTTTAATCTTAAGTTCTAAAAAGTAAGTCCAACAAGGAGTTATGAAAGAACTAATCCATTTGTTTATGTACTCTCCCTGGTCTATTTTCCCTGATAACATCATTCAAAGGACAAGTGTTGTCATAACCCAAAAAATTTTATTTTATTAAATAATTCTATTAAAATGGATCATGTCTTATAGGATACATATAGGAAATGAAAACTGAGTACAATGGAACTGATAAAGGGGCCTGGTATCTTAGGCCTTATCAAGCAGAAACCGTGGGAGAGACAGACAAAAGATAAGTGCTCCCGGGCAAGAAGTGACCAAGAAACATGTTCTGAAACTTTTACCAGGTGATGTGATATGTAACCAATGGGAAATTGTCACCAAAATAGAACCCTAGATAAGAGCCCTACAGGAAAACCCCTATAAAACTCCTGTATACTCAATAAATTTGGCTTCTGCTCACAACTCAGTCATCCCCCTCCCTTCATAGCTGATAATATGGTTTGAACTTTATGCAGAACATTGAAGTTATGAAACAGGTAAGAACATTCTGGACTAGAAGTCTGTGTATCCTTTTCCCCTGTAGTGGTGATGGCTTTGTAATGTAAACTTTGCTATTTGAATTTTAATCAGTGAGACAGTACCAAAAGGCAAGATGAGCTAAATGGATTGTGTTCCACCAAAGAATCCAAGGAATTTGCCCCTTTTTATAGGAATTTACTTAGTTTTATAGGAATTGTGTGAAGATTTTTCCATTTTTACCTTTTAATTAACATCTTGTATGTCTGTCCTAGTGTTCTGTGGCCCTTTCATTGGTTTGTCTTGTGCTCATGGAATCCATCTTAAATCACCTCTGTGGGAACATGACTGAGATCCAATGCAAGTTATAAAATCCTGCCATGATATGGTTTTCCCAGGATATTGAAGGAGTCAGCCCAGCAACACTTCCCAGAGATAGAAAGCTCACTTGAAGAGCACAGTGTGGAAGGTCTTCAGTATTCACACTGCAGCTTTACTGTGATGATATTGAAGGATTGAAGGGCAGCTCAGGTGAAATAATCATCTGTCTATTGGCTTTTCTTCAGGAACTTTTAAAAGGGTAAATATTGGTGATTTGGATTTTCTGTTTTAAATCATAGTAACATTTGGAGATTATTCTGCTGCCATTGAAGTCAATGGTGAATCTTGGACAGAGCCTGCCTGCTTACTTCACATCAGCTATCAAACAGCTGCTGGATGATAACAGCTGTCAGAAACAACAACCTGAGCTGAATGTGAACCAGCAAAATTTTATGCAGTTGGTTTCCAATGCCACAAGTTGTTTCTTTACCATGTCAAATTGTGGATTTTAGTGTATAACTCCAGAAAACTGTCCTTTCTGCATCCATTTTCCTGGGCAACAAATTTACATGCTTATTGCTGCCATCCTAATATTAGCAAGGGGACTAATGACTAGTAATTGATTCCCTCCACTTGAGAATAGATATGGCTGTTGGCTGAACCCTCAGAGTCTTGTAGTAGAGCATCAGAGAGGAAAACAAACCGCTCTATAAAATTACAGAATGAGAAATTTGTCACCCAAAATGTCATGTCTGGTTTCAGTTTTTCTCTCTGTTCTACCAAGATATTAACAGGAATGGGAAGACTATTAGAACAGTTGTTTTCTTCTGAAAGTGAGGTTTTGTACCAAGGCTATTTATGTGTTACAGGGTAATAGAGTTTCTGTATATAGATAAGCAAAAGAAATCCTATCAAATTGTCACTATAAATTAAAAAAAAATAGTTATATTAGAACACTGGAGTAATATTGAATAGGTAAGTGTCCTAATCCAGTTAAAGATATTGAAATCACATGGATCAAAATGGTAATTAGAGCAGGTCTTGTGTCAACTTGATAAAGTGCTTAATGCCTAACTTTTGGTAGTGTTTTCTATAGTGACTGACCCCTACAATGGATTGAATAAGGAGCTTTTGAGAAAAAACAGTAGTGGAGAATGTTTATGCTTTGATCCTAGCAAACTGACTTCACTGAGCTCAGTGCCCTCAAGTATTTATTAATCAAATATTTCATGTCCTACATTTACAGGGAAATTTAGCCATCAGATAATAAAACATCTAAAACAAAATGGAGACTTGCAGTAACAAGTAGAATGTCAATATATTCACAATCAAGCTGTCTTCCCAGCAAGATTCTCAACGGGAAAAGCATTTATAAAAGGGGTGCCATGGGCAAAATTCTCATTAATGAGGTTAATTCAGTTCATGTGCTGAAATTTAAATTGTGGAATATTCAGATTAATTCAAACAAACATTAATACAGAAAGCAAAATGCAATATAAATACAAGTGAGTCAATATTAGTTTCATTTTGACGGAACAAATATCACAAATATTGGAAAAATCAAACTGGCAATCCTTGCCTTACAGGGATTTTTGTTTTAAGCAATATGTTGAAAGACTGCATTGTCTCCACAAAAGTCTGTTGTACTTTTTAAAGAAAAGCCTGCAATTTGCCACGTCATTTTTGTTGTCTTTTTTAAAAATTTGCACATATTCAGTAATTGTCTGACATGTCTCAGCTAAAATTATAGCCATATTGTTGTCAAATTGAAAGAAATTAGACATGTTATAAATTAGAAATGTCTCTCGCACCAGTTCTCTCCCTAATGGGATTCAGCTGAAGTTTTCAGTGTAGATGAAAATGCTGTGTGATGCAGACAGCAAATATGGCTGAGCAGATCTTATTCTGTTTCTATCTTTTGCAAGGGTCCAACAGGCCTGATTTCAGGCTGAGTTTGTGGAAGGCTTTGCCATTTGACATTTTGCAGTTTGTCCTGTGGGGCACTGGGGAATTAAATGTACTTCCCCTTTAGGCTAGATGGATTTTAGAGGATGACTGACATCTGGTGTTGAGGGAATGGACACTTGGTTTTCCATGGTCATAGTAAGCTGTTCCAGCTGGAAAGGTTGTTGGGTCGGATGGCAAGGAGCAGCAGATGAATTCCAAGGCAGGCTGATCATTTTACAGCTGAGTGAGCAGTGTGTACTGTGCTGGACAGTTTGAGGTCTTTTTGAAGAATGCTAGGGAGGATTTAAATGCTGCAAATGACAAACACCATAAAATATCCACAGGGTATGGACTTGAGAGAATATGGAGTGATTAATAATTACTGATCCTATATCCTATGATTCTGTAATCCCAAATATCACAGGATGAGGTGTTAGAGTAAGTCTGAGCTCTCTAGAGGATAACATTGTGAGGCATATTTATTGATTAGTTATCCTTGTTATTACCATTGGTATTATTCCCTTCACCAGCAGGCCATGTACAATACAGCATCGAGTTGAAATATCAGATGTCAATAACCAGTAATTAGGTATAGGCTATGGCCATACTGAATCTCATGTCAAACAGCAGGTTTGCTTTGGAGGGTTATGGGCATAGGACAGCAGATGGTGTAGACATAAATATGTCCAAACTTCCCTTCCAGAAATTTGTATCTACCAAACCACTCTGTTAACAGGGTTGCAACAAGAGTAGTCTCTTTTGTTTTATTATTCACATGCATTTGTTTAACTCAGCCTTTGCCTCAAAGTGTGCATGCTATCATTTGAGGTGTTTTCCCTGTTTTCCCTGGAAGAGGAAGTCATCTCTGAAGACTTCTCATCTGAAGTGTCACTGTAGAAATGCATTTCTTCAACAGCACAGTGCAGGGCAGACACCTCAGAACTAGCCACTCAAGTGACAGAAATCACCTAAAAGTTCAGAAAGTTGCTCTCATTATTGTCCTCATAATATGCAGATTAAAAAAGTGATACTACAGAAATCTAATAATCCATTATATGTATAAACACATTGAAAATATATGCAGAATTTTATACAGACTTTCGAAAATCTGCCATGTAATAAGCAAATAGCTTAAATACCAGATAGGAAAAAACAGAATAGCAATTCAGAAAGGATGACCAAAAGGAATTGTTAAACCAATGAATTGTAGAATAGGGAAGAATCCAGCTACAGATATTTTTTTTAAATGAAGATGAAAGTGTAATTTAACTGTAGTTTAAGACCAAAATTGGAAGGAGAGAAATACAAGAGAAAAGACTGAAATATGTCTTTAAGTGTCCAAGAAACATTTGAAAAGTAGGTTACGTTCAACACATTGTAGAATCAATATCTAGAAGTGAAGAAGAGGAGAATTCATCTAAAAGCTGCACATCTGCTCTAAGACAGCCTCCTGGACTTCGTTCTTAAGGCAATGGAGAAAAGGACAAGAGCCTTCAGAGGATTGATTATCCCTTCCTAAGACAGGTTTACTGATAGGTGAAACTGTTCTTTCTTCAGGAGTGTCCATATCTATTTATTGATTAAAGGAGATTACATAGGTAGTCAGACTAAAAACTACTCTTTCTGTGAAATTTGGCTTAAGTCAGAGAATACAAACAGTCAATAATAAACATCAATAATACAAACAGTCAAACATAAACATCTAAAAGAAAATCTATGTTTTGACCATGCCAGATCTTCCAGTCCAACTTTTGACTGAATATTTTAATGATATGTTTACAAGCAAGCTTTCATGTGCTCTTTGAGTCTTCCTCCTGTAATTTCTATATTCTAATTATTGTAATTATAGTCAGTATGCACACTAATGCAATCCTAAAAGTGCTTTTGATGTGCGTTTATTGCACAGCATTTCTAAGATTTGATACTTCTCTGAGGCAAACAGTTGTGGGACTAACATCAATTTGCATTACTATGGACAACTGAATCAGAACCAAGCTCAATGTCAAATTCTTCTCCTTGTGTCTGAGAAATGACTACTGTTCTTGATGTGTCTAACACCTGCTACCTCCAGCTTGAGGGTAAAAGGATAAGTGAATGGACTTGATTTCAGTTCTCAGCCTGCAGTATATCGAAGCAAAAATTAATGCAGAAGCTGAGGGGGATGTCTGCTGTGACTTTCATTTCATAAATTAAACTTAGTCAGCCAGCATCTTGGTAATGAGTGATTTAGGAGAGCACACAGGAAGGATAAGCAGCAATAATATGATGAACTGCAGTTTTATATTATCCATCTAAAAAGAGTGAGATTGACAAAACTTCAATCTTTCAAATACAAAATTCTGAACATGTGGAATTGCGTCCACCCTCCTATAAATATTTTGTCTTGATACAGGAAGTAACTCAGTTTGAATTCATTCTGGGGACATGAAAAGTGCCTGTATAATCTGTACCTCTTGCTCTTTATTTTCTTAGAATCATATGATGATTCAGTTGGAAAGGATTTTTGCTATTCAAAGCAGAGCAAGCTAGGACACCAGGCCAGGTGGCACAAGGCTTTACCTACTCAGGTCTTTAGAACTTCCAGAACTTTCCAGACAACCTGCTTGGCTGCTTGACTCTTATAGTGGTGAAAAATGTTCCTTATATCCATATTGAATCTCTTTTATTGCAATTTGGGCTTACTGTTTTTAGTCTTCCACTGTGGAACACAGGACTTCTTGGTAATCTCCCAGTAAGTCCTGGGTGGTGCTGTTAGGCACCCTGAAGGTGTGTCTTTTCAAGAGCCCAAAATGCACAAACTCAGGGCCCTCAGCCTCACCCACAGGGTCAATGCTCCAGCCCTGGCCAGATTGTTTGTGTTCACTGAGCTCATTCCAGTGTTACAGTGTCTTCCCTGTACTCAGGGCCCTAAACTCTCTGCAGTGTCTAGATGTGGTGTAACCAGCACTGATCACAGCAGGATAACCCTTTGCTCCAGGCTGTGCTTCCCCTGACAGAGCCTGGGATGCTGTTGGAGGTCCTGGCTGCTGGTACACTGCTGGCCAATGCCCACCTTGTGCCCACCAGCATGCCCAGGTTCTTAAACACAGACATTTCAAAGCCTTGAGCTCATCAGGAGTTACCTGCCCTGCCCAGCTGCCTTTGGGACCCCCAGCCACTCTTCCTGTCCAAGCCTGGTTTCAGGCTCCAGCCCTTCCTCTGCTCTTTGCTGCCTGGCTGGAGCCCCCAGCTGTGCCCTGGGCCCCTCCACTCTGGCTCTGTCAGACTCTGCCAGTGGACCCCGTTACCAGCTCCATGGGAGAGGGCACAGCAGCACTGGACCTCCCTCAGCTCCAGCTCCCGGCCCTGGGGTGCTGCTGGGCCACCCTGATCCCTGACAAAATACATCCCTGCCAGGCAGCCCTGGCGTGTATTCCTGCCAGGGTTTCCTGCCTCCCAGATCCAGGACTCTGCGTTTGTCCTTGCTGAATTTCACAGGGCTCCTGGTGGCCCACGCCTCCAGCCTGGCTAGATGTCTCTGAGTGGCAGCCTTGTCATTTTCCTTCATAATATATGCATGCAAACTGTACACATATATACATAAATGCATTGCTGCCCTACATTTTAGAGTATCCAAATGGTTTAAAGGATCTGTCACCCTTCATGTCTATATATGCTTCTAAAAGAAGTACAGTGCTAATGAAATTCTGTACAATAACTGTGCTGTGTACTGTGTTTGACATGTAAAAAATAACTCTCCTAATTCTCAAGTGAATAATGCCCTCCCTGTTCTCAACTCTGTAAAGGAGAGCAAAACCTACAACGTTACATTGGCTCATGCTTTTTAAAAGCAGAATAAATAATGAAGCAGTTGCAATGTTTACTGATGTTTGTAGATGTCTTTTAGGTATATTAAATTGTTGTGGATTAATGTAATTTCAGCATTTGGTTAAGAACCCAGTAAATTTTTACTTTATGGCAATGAATTTGCTGCACCATTTTGGCAGCAAGCTCCTCTACTTGAGAAATGATATGTGACTCCTATGGCAGGAGATGTTTCCCAATGCTATCAGACAACTCCTATTTTAGAGTTTCTGGATGAAACTGAGGCATTATTTTTAGAAAGATCATATTCTGGGCAGAGAATGTTATTTAACTTTATATATTCTTTATAGTTATCTAGAAAGGTCAGATCAAAGACATAGAGTTGACTTCACTTTCCTAAAGTTTTGTTTATTACTTCCCTGCAAGATGAAGATTTTTTTATATTCTTTGTAAATATCTGAAATGTCAACATTTTATTTGCTTTTTTTTTTTTGGATTGCAAATGAAACTTTTTTAAATGGTCATAAGAACTGATGAACTTCTCACCAAACAAAAAATTACAAAATCACAGAATATGCTGAGTTGGAAAGAACCCACAAGGAACAATTATGATTAGACTATATCTTGATGATGTAAAATATTCAGGATTAATGACTTATTTCAAATGGAAAAAAAAAAATAAGCCCAACCAAAAGCATTAAAAAAGGGCTTAAAATGGTCCAAAAGGCTTTTATCTTTTTTTGCACAGTATACAGGATACCTAAGCTATTAATTAGGGAAGCTCACTTAAGTTCCTGAAATAAGTCATGGTGAATTGGATGTTTCTTATCCACAGAATACTTAAAATGATATCAAACAGTTGCAGAAGATGAGATAAAATACATCTGAGTACAGAAAAAATACTTTCCTGCTATGAGACCCAAGTCCAGATCCTTTTTTTGCATCAATTAGATGTGAACTCTGCATTCCAGATGAGTGTCCTATATGGTTTCTATTCTTTATTTCTCCAGAAAATGGGTTCTGACCCTGAGGTATGTTAACAATAACATAAAATATTGTTACTACATGTTTTTCTTCAGGTGAAAATACATTATCCAGTTAACAAACACAAAGATGTATTTTTTTCTGCACATTTCAGCTGCTGTTGAGGGGCACACCAAGCATGGGAAGGATAGGTCTCTGGCAAAAAGAGAACAAAGGTGCTAAAAAGGCAATTTTATCCCTCTTTTTACAGAGATAGAAGAAAAGGATGGAAAGTGCAAGCAGCCTGTGACTGAGCCTGGTGTTCAGTCCAGTTATTCAGTATCCCCACTCTCTGCAGCAACTCCAAGGCTTTTCCTATTATTAACACTTATTTAATTCTCTTGCAAATAGTTACACAGAGTTCATCAACACAGAGTTCATCAACTAGATAAAGATTAGAGATTATAGAAATGCATGTCAGCCACACTAAAAGCAGAATGCTGTGTCCACTCAGCAAAATAAGTGTAGGTAAATCTTTGTGGACATAAAGTGATACAAGATGTAAAAATAGTCTGAGGAGTTATAACAGCTTTAAATCCACTGCTCAGTTTTATTTTTAGAAATTCCTCTCTTCATAAAGTCAGGCTGTAATCTTGATTTTACATTAGCATCTGATCTCACTCTGCTGTAAATATCTTTAGGAATAAAGGGAAAGGAAGAATGAAAATACAGAGGCACAATGAAAACTCACAAAGTACTTAGAAGAGAATATCACCAACGTTCTGTACAAGAAATGCAGCATTTTGAGTGGCTTCTCATCCCTTTACAATAGGTTTGTGAAAATTATCTAAGGTTTATGCATGCTGCTTCTATATCTTCAGTAACAGTTTGAGAGAGTTTATGATGCTGTAATTTAAAAGAAAGTGTCTGTCTTACAAACATTTTTCCCATTTCCCAACTGTCTTGTTATTTCTAGGGGAACACTCAGCAGTACATGCAACTGCATATAAATTCCTGTTCTTGCAATGGATAAGGCCTGTTAAAATGAAGGCAACCCTCAAGTTTGAGGGATATGAAGAAACCAAATGTTATTTGTTGGGTTTGGGTTTTTTCCTGTTATTCTTCCTTACAAGCAGCTCTTAAAAATTTCAGTGATTCTGTAGTAGTCCAAAGCTCTTCAGTAATTGTGAGCCTAGTGTGTGGCAGCATTGCACAGAATAGGTCAGGCATTTTCCAGTAAAATCAGATCTCATGTTGGATGGATGTGCAGTAATGTCAACAAGCTTCCAACTGGCTTGTCTCAGAAACCTGACTGGTCTATTCCCAGTTTACTTTTGCCTGCAGATGTCCAAGACTTTGGGAGGATTGTCCTGGGTTAAAACACTTTGTAAGGTCCCAGCTTGGTAGCCCCAGGCATCCTTGGCAACGAGACAGCTGGTCCCAGGCTTGCTGGACCTAAAGCTTCCCATTGTCACAGTGTGACACAGACTGTACAGGAGGCTGTATCTGCTGGATTAATGTGATTTATCTTTAGACACTTACGTGAGGTACCTAAATTACAAACTGTCAGTATGAGAGACAGGGACCTACAGGCTGCAGCTGAAATTGTTGCTAGATAAGATCTCCAGATTTCAATTTAATGTAAAAAAAGTGTATAATCCATATACATATACATATTATCATCTACAGTAAGCTTTCTTAGGCATCTGCTCCAAGTTTTGTATTTTACTTTCTGAAAAGAAATACATCCTCCCTCCCAAATTTCCAGTAAAACATTTCTGAATGGCAATCCCTTTCTTTCCCATTCCATGACATATGCAGGCAAATATTCAAATTCTAGATTAAAGCATTTAGTTTCATTTATAAGAAAAATGGGACAGAACTGTGCTATCCCCAGACAGAAGGGACAGGTAGTTATTTTCACTGCTTAAAGGCAACACTACCTTAAAATGCAAGTGTTAAGAGGATAGTAAAGACAGCTTTTACTGTTATTTTCATATTGCTCCTTCTACTGGCTTTTTTTGTGGTGGATCACAAGTCCTTATGGATTTATTCAAGAAACCATCTCTCTATTCCCCTTGACAGCTGGAAGAAGAACTTTAAAATGGCATATGTTTCTGATTGATTTTTCCCTGTTGTTGATGCCTTGGATGTTTGATTCAGATAATTAATCCAACCTACAAAAGCACAGAAACACAGACCATGGATCTTGATTTTAATCTGTGGCTTGCAGTTGTCCAGAATTGAGGATTATTATTTTGGGCTTGTCTATAACCATAACTTAGCTACCCTGGGAAGTCTAGAAATTTGACAATAAGTCTTGAGGGTACAAAATGTGTTCTGCTATTTCCAGAATTTTGAAGTATGGTGAGACCACAAATACTGTGCAATTTACCACATCTCTGAATTTTGATCCTTCTGTTCCTCTACATAATTGAAGGACCTTAAAAACATAGTCGTGACAATAAAAGCTCAGTTGCTTAAAAAGCATTTTCTAGTCTTTAAGAACTTTTTAGTCATGCATTATGTGGAAAAAAAAGAAAGGTGTTTCCTTTCAGCTGATATTTAATTCAAATATTACAACAGTTTTCTTCCTCTGAGTTTAACCAGCATGTATAAATCTGAGTCAATATCTTTTAAATCTGCTCTCTCAGGTCCCCCACTCTCTGGTAGAGTTTTTCTTCTTTGTGCCACTTCAACAACGAAAAGCATTTGGAAACTGGTTAAATTTGCAGTCCAGCTCAGATTCATAATTCTTTTGCAGAGACAGCATGGCTCAAGATATCTGGATTCAGTGTGCATGACATGTCTGCTCTCTGCTGCTCTTGTTTTGCATTGACTATTCAGACCCTGCTTAGACTTTGGAGCTCTAAGCAAATGATGATTCCAAATAAAAAAGGCTTAAAGCCCTTCTTTTGAGAGCTTGGCCAAAGCACGCCTAAGAGGCCAACCTATAATTCAAAAAATAAGGAAAACTCTGGAATGGGTCAGCAGGGCCCCTTTATAGTTTAAATATTATGCTGGTTTGGATTTTGGCATTCTTTGGGATTTCATATATCACTCAGTGCCAACTGATAGCCTGTGAGTTGAATCAGTATGCAGCTGACTTGTGGTCCCATCCTTTTTTCCACTAGATTGCTGTGGAACTTATGGTTCTCATTTGAGTTTGTTTTTATACTTTTGCCAGTTGTTGAATATTTCCCCATCCCCTTTGTCAATAGGATTTAATATATTTTATGTTTGGGGTTTTTAAAATGAATATCTCTTTTGTTTAGCAATTTTCCAACACTGTAGGCATATTACCTTACTCCTAATGTTTCTGAAATAGGGTGGTACTTTGAAGTAAGATGTTTTAAACTGATTACTGGTCTTCATAATTTTTTATAAATATCTTACTGGTTTAGTCTTCATGGCTTTTCCTGATTTCTTAGACAAATATAACATACCTATTACACAAGCATTCAATCACAGATTCTTTACACTTCCATGAGTTTCCTGTATGTTTTATCCTATTGGTCCAAACTGTGTAAAGCAGAAAAACAGAGATGAATATTATTGAATATTATTCCTGCAACATAAGTAACTCATGATGGGGGAAGGAATCAGAAGAGTAAAGTGAGACAACTCATGCAGTGAGTAAAAAGCAGTTTCATAAGTAAGGTGAAAGCTGTGCATGCAAGGCAAGAAAAAAAACAAAAAAGTGTATTCACTACTTCCCACCAGCAGGCAGGAAAACAAGGCTCCATTACATGTAACCCTAACCCTAATCCTAGCCATACCTTGGGAAGGCAAATTCTACAGCCTTCAGCAGTTTTCTGTCCCTGTTTTCTTCCTTTTCTCCCAGCTCTGTATGCTGAGCGTGTTGCCATGTGGTATGGGACATCATTCTGTCCCCTCCCAACTCCTAGGGACCAAAGCCTCCTTCCTGGTGAGGTGGGATGAGAAGCAGAAAAGGCCTTGGCTCTGTGCAAGAGCTGCTCAGCAATAGCTAAAACATCCCAGGGTTTTCAGTGTTGTTTCCAGCACAAATCCAAAGCACAGCCCCTTTACCAGCTACTGGGAAAAGACTTATTCCATCCAAACCCAGTACAATCTGCCACCTATTTTCATAAAGAGTACTGGGATCCTGTCCTGAGAAGCATAAAGTAAGTAAGAAGTAAAGCATATATAACTTTGATACTACGAAAAAAAGTTTTATCCTCACATATCACATTTTCCTCCTCGTTGCAAATGGATGTTTTAAATCATTTAAGGAATCACACGCAAAAGTATTGACAAAACCAGGTTTAATATAATACAAAAAGCACAAACTTTGTCAAAATTCACTGTACTGCTTACTAGATTGTTAAATTGCACAGAGAAAAAGCAAACAAAAATCCAAAATAAATCAATCCAAACCAAAATAACCCTAAAACTCTCTAGGTGGAAGCTGGGGTGGGGAAGGTAGGAGGGGCAGGTAAGGGTGAGTGGTACAGAAATGCATAAGAAAAAGTAAAGAAAAAAGGAATATGGAAGATCCTCCTGTTGAGTCACAAGGTTCAGAGTACATTCCCATGCTGAACTGAGCCTAAATCAATCAAGAATTTATGCTTAAAGGCCCAACTGCACTTAACAGCACTTAATTGATAGTTTAAGTTAAATGATTTAGCAAAGGATTAAAGCAGAATTTACTGTATCACAACAGTAACTTAGTTACAGACCTGACTTACAAAAAAGTTAAATTACTTAAGAATCTATGAGAACAATGTTATGAAGTACATCTGCTATGTCGTATTCACTCTCACATTCACACAGACATAAAGAGTGAGAAATTCCCCTTGAATTCAGTGCAATTTGGATCCCTTTGCATCTACTCAAGGAGCAAAGTGCTGAGCCTTGAGCAGTGGGGGTATCAGCCCAGGATCTGTTGTTATTTGGCAATCCACTGAGTGCAGCAAACTTGAGATTTCACTGGCCCAGAGGGAGATGTTGGCCACAGCCACTGCAGTCCAGGAGAGCTCCCAGGGTCTCACTTTGGACTGGTGTTTACAGGGTCACAAGAGAGTTGGCTTTAGTCACAGTAATTTTCCATCCTGGCCACAATTCTAGTAACTCAGGCTGGTGACTTTCTTTGAAAGTTTGATAACAAAAATAATATTCTACTTGGATTGCTATTCAGGAATGAAAAATAAGTTTCCAAGGCTGTTTGTTAAAACACAGGAGCTCATTAGACACCACAAGTTCCTGGGAGCAGAATTGTTTCTGATAAGCTCAAGAGGAGCTGAGCCAGCTGCTGCTCATCAGGGCCAAGGACTAGGAAACATTTCTCAGATCATGGTGTGGCCTGGGGAGGGGAGTGGATGCACCACCATGCTCATTTAGGGATTGGAAGAGATAATATAAGATACAATATTTAGAGATTATTAGAGATAATATAGTTTATTTGGAAGTGTCTTTTATATTTGGAGTGGAGTTTCAGAGAAAGCAGTCCAGAGATATTGTGACAAGATGATAATTGTAATTATTACTGCAATTTTAATAATAGAATTCTGCAAAATGTTTTGCTGTTTCTCCTTCATCATTTTCTGAAGAAGAAACTGGCATGGGATAAAAACATTATCTGCACCTTGAGGACTTTTACAGCCTTTAGCTTTTTTCATAAGAATTTTTTCTTCATTAATACTAGTTATTAAAATAATAGATAAAAAAATGACTTAGAAAGAGTTATTAGACATTGGGAAAGTGAGATTTAAAAAAAATAAGAAAATGTTGGTTTGTTTTAGTCATTCTCTTTCTACTATATATTCTAATTAATTAATTTGATTAAGACTGATAATGAACATTAATTTTTATTTTGAGGTGGTGGCTTGGTTGCTCACTGGTATCCATTTTTTCCATAGGGGTGATCCAAAATTCTGTCTCTGATTAAAAAGTGTAATTGTAACTTAGTTAGTTATTTATTCAACATGCCACTCTTAATTCATGTCATGTTCTAAGTGGAAATTTATAAGTTCTCTACTTTAGAGGTTAGAATATTGGAAAAGTCATATTGATTTTGGATCTTCTGCTGGGTTTGGCTTAAGATTTTGGTGTACTTTGTTGAATTTGGAAAGTTGACTTAAATATATCTCTGAAAAAGTTCTTAGCATGTTTGGGGATAAATTCTGGCCCTACTGATGTTGATGGCAAGACTCCAATTGAACATTAGCAGAGTAGGATTTCATTTTTGCTATATACCAAGTTTTGATATCCACATTAAGAGGAAGTGAATCACATCCTAGAAGTACTTATTTTCCCTATTGACTATAAAAGAAATCTACCACAGATGTAGCTGAAGTTAGGTGAGGTGAACTCACTCAAAGTTACTGAGCCTTCTGTCCTTTCATTGCACCACAGAAATATGAAATATATATTAAAGAAGCCATCAGAAATGCAACTTATACTTGTATTTTTGTATTAGCTATGAGCTCAGTAATGATCCCTGATTTCTCTTCCAGAAGGTTGACAAATACAAGAGGCTTTCTAAGAGAAAGAGCTTAAGAAGGCTTAAGCAAAAACTTTGAGCTAGCAGTTAACACACACACACACATATATACACACACAAAAAACTGTGCAGGGAAATTACAATACACTACTGTCAGTAGATAGAGAGTGCTCTTGTGTCAGCTGTGGTCATTCTGTTGTTACACATCATCATATAGAAAAGCTTTAAAGGTGGATTTGAAGGAGGATGTTTAAGTTTTGAGAGTATATTTATAATAATATCAGTGTAAAAATTGAGCCTAAAAAAAAATATGAGATTTAGGAACTGAAGACAAGTCTGGTCTCTTAACACTTGAAAGTGGCAGGATGAATTAGCAAACTAGGAACTTGTTTCTTGAGCTGCTTTAGGGAACAGCAAACAGAAAGATGCAAAAAGAGAGATAATAGAAATAAAGTGATGAACCAAGTGCTGCATTATTCTGAATATGTTGCATATTGTGCAGAATCAGAATAAGATGTCATCACATTTAAGACATAAATCTTACCTTCATTTATGGGTTCCAAAGGCAGTATTTTATATTTTAGGCATATTATTTGGGTGTAATCTTGAATAAAGGAGACAAAAAGTGGAGCAGAGAATGAAAACTCAGAGTGATATTTTAATTCATCTAGAAATTTGGAATAGAAATGCAGATCTGTGAAACAACAAAATAATGATGCTGCTAGAATTTATTTCCTTAAGGACATGGAAAAAGGGCAAGAAAGAGGAATGGGAGACAATAAACAATAATTAAAAATACCAAACAAACAACAAAAACCAAGAGTGGAGAAAAGAGAAGAAACAGAAGAGAACAACAACAACAACAAAAAAAAAAAGCCAAGAAAGATAGAACTGGCAAAATGAAAATTCAGAACATACTCAAAAATTTGCTAAAAGTGATGACTTAACTACAAGGAGATTCATAGTGGGTGAAGGCAAGGTGAGGATAAAAAAAGACATTTTAGGTGGTAAATGTTGAAAAGAAAACTACTGAAGCTTTGCAATAGGCCAGAAATTAGGAGGGATTAAAAAAAAGAAAAAAAGAAAAAAAAAAAGAGCAAGGTACAGATACACAAATTCCTGTATCTATAAGAAAGGAGGAGGACAAAAAAAACCCCAAATTGAGGAGAGAGCCAAGTGGAGGAGGGGTTAAAAGCTTTATGTCTTGAAAAAGAAAAAGAGGAACCATGCAAAATAAGAAGCTGAGGCAGAAGAAAGGAGAGGGTCAGAGATGGTGTCCAACCTGGAGAAGTCATCTTTAGAAAGTTCTAGGTATCCACCTGTATCTGATTCATTTAACTACAGATATTAATGTACCTGCACAGCAAAAGTAAAATATTTCATCTTACTGCTCTGTAAGTGGAAACTTTTTTCCAATGAAATGAGAAAAATCATTATTTTGCTTGGCCCACGCTTTAATAACATTAATCATGGTGAACTCTTTTAGTATTACTGTGAGTATAATATAATCCACCAGGAATTCCACTGTAATTAAACTAATTTCATCCATATTTGTTACTTTATATTGACATTTCTTTTTCTTTTCTTTTCTTTCTGATCTGCTTGCAGCATGCTTTACACATTCATCACAAAGGTCAACATAAAGTATTCAATATAAGGTTCTTAATGGGAAATCAGACAGTTCATAAAATAAAAGGGTATTGCCTCTATTGGCCAGTAATGACATTTCAAATTTGACTACCCTCTATTTCTTCTTCATAGCAGTGCAGAGTTGTCTCTGCTCCACAGAGACTTGGTGCTGCTATCCAAATTGTAGTAGTGACTACAGAAAATTAGATTCATCCTAGTTTGGGCAAAAAAAAACAAACCCCAAGAACATCCATATTTCTATTTGATATCTATTCAGTCATCTCAGAAGTGAATTGAAGTGTCTGTGAACCACTTCTAAGACACCTTTAAGAAGCAAGACTCTGCTCTCCAGCACCAAGAAAACTGTGTTTATACAATTTCACATCTTGTCTCTGTGATTGCTAAACACAAACCACACCTTACACATCAACCTAAATTCCTGGTTTGGTTCTGTGTCCACACAAATAAGTGATTTGATCATGGATATGGTTGGATGAAAACCTTTTAGGCTAGAAAAATCCTTGCTCTCATATAATGGGGAGAAACTCCATTGATGTCCAGCATGTTATTGCAAATTGGGTGGCATGGGGGTTTCCTTTCTAGTTGCAGAGCTCTGGATTATTGGTGAGTTACAGCAAAGATTTAGAAAGATCTCTGAACATTAAATGCAGCTATCAAGCAGAGAGAATGTAGCCTTGAACTAAAGAATAAGCATCCCCCTGAGACTAAATGTTCTTTGTCCTGGAGATAATAAAATTAAACTTACTCATGATCTAATGTAAATAGAAAATATTTCAGAATCAAAACTTCTCCAAAACATTCTGATATGCCTTGTATTTTAGCTTAGCTGTGTCAGCTGACCTGGAAAAGTAACAACCACAGTTACATAAATTTGTGGTAACAGCTACTATCCAAATATCTCTGCTTGGAAATCTAGGTCACTCAGTCACAGTTATAACTGCATTAGAAATATAAGCATCTTCAACCTTCAGCCTACCAGAAGAGTATTTTTTCAAAGGTGGAGCAGTGACCTACTTCTTTCCTGCAATAACTGAGTAGCTAGAGAACACTAGAAAAAGGAAATTTAGGTTGCAATCCTTCTTGAACAGGTGAGGGGGTTTAACTCATAGTACTTCAGTCTCAGGAGAGTGACCCAATCACCTCAGTATGAGATATTTGGGAAATGAAATAAGCTGACAATGGGATGGACATGGAACAAGTAAAAGAAGGTCATGTTCCCATGAGAAGGAACAGATTCAAGTTCTGATATTTCTCATTGAAATATTTTCTTTACCATGATTTTCAAATAAAGTAGAAATTGTGTTCTTCAGATCTCAGGTTAAGATGTTTGCATTTACCTGTCCTCATGTAGGTGCCCATAAACAATCTAGACAAGAAAACTTTCCCTAAAGCAGTTGGAATTGTAGTTAGCACCAGGATCCCTGGCACAGGGGTAAAGTGCCTACTCTAAAATGAAATAAATCACTCCCCAGGGTTATGTGATCCAAACCCCTCTGTACATGTGATACCCTAATCTGTAAACTGGCAGCTTCACATTCCCCTGCAAGCAGGACCCTTCCCTGCCCTGGGTTCAAGAGCCCCATGGCTGCTCTGAGTTTCCTTCCTGCCCCCTCTTTATGTCCTGTGCCTCTCAAGAACCAAACTCCTCTGCAGGAATGGTTTGAGGGAAAGCAAACATGGGGCCCTCAGGCAGGTAAAAAGCCAATCTGGGGAAAGTGGGAACTGCCTACAGAAATCTGCTCAGGCTGAGGAGGATCTCGACTCCAGGACTCACAGGTCCCAGGTAACTGGTAATTGCTAAATAGAGGATGGGGCTTGGCTTCTCCTTTAGTCAGTAAGCAGATACACCAAGGGTGTTTACCATAATGAGGAGGTTTGGGGCATAGCTAACAGCTCAGTCTTGGGAGCTGGGCAGGATGCCAGCATTGATCTGCCTAAACTTGAAGTACAGTACACTATGGAAAGAAAACGTCTCTTTTTGCATTTCTTTTCCCTTTCCCTTTTGCAATCTTACAGTTTATACTGTAAAACAAGTGGTCATTTATCAAATTGTTTTTCATGGAAGTCAGGTGCTTGCACTGTAACCTAGACTGGATTTGGGAGTGTTCCTCTATCCTAGAATGTACAGAGTTAGTAGACCTGGCTTATAATAAAATTTTTTTGTGCAATGTTGTCTGAAAGCAGATATACAGATAAATACATACCTACATATATAAAAGTAATTATCTTTTCAGGAAGGTACACTGAAGATCCAGCTTCTTTCATTGTTTTACATTGACAGCAACAACAACAAAAACAACAGCAACAAAAAGCGTTAAAATAATTATGTGGAAGAGCAGTTCATATTTATTTGGGTAGGTGTTTCAGCATCCAGAGGCTGCAGCCATGCCTCACTGAGGCTGCAGCTGAGATGGGGCACCTCTGCAGCAAGCCAGGTGCCTGGCAAACTGGAAGTGGTGCAAATAGAATGAAAGGAACAGAGATCTTGGCATATAACTAACAGGGAATAAAAACCCCAAAGAAAACCATAAAGAATTATTTCAGCACTGGAATTGACCCTTTGAAGATGAATGCCAATGAAAACATCAGTGTGAAAGATTTTTAAGCATTTATAGAAGATTAGAAGCAGAAGGATTTGATGTGCTTGTAAGGATAATAAAGCAATGCCTTATTCCAGCAGAGTTTAGGAAATACTGTTCCTGTGCTTCATGCTGCTGAAAGGCATACACAATTTGCCCTATTTCTTACACCTACTTTAAAGTCATTCTTTCAAAGTGTTTTTTGAATTCAGTAGAATTTCTTATATCACTGCCTTTTTAAAGAAACAGCAGAGTTGAAAATGCTGCTTTTTCAGGCCAGGCATTGTAAACCCAAAGAACTGTGTCCTCCATGCCCTGAGACTCAGGCATTTTAAAATGAATATTTCTTGTTGCATTTACTCTTCACATAGACTTCTATATATGCTCTCTCCTGAGTATTTACAGTCTCACTTCAAATAAGTGTGCCTACACCTTACCATGTCTTCATGTTATACCCACAAGGTATCAGTCAGACAATTTAGGGCAAGAGAGCCAATATGAATGGACATAAAAGGCAGATAAAAAATGGAAAAAAATGGAACTGGAAACAATCAAGTGAGTTTATTGCAAAGCAGAAGCCTTCATCACCAGAGAACCAACAGGGCTGGACTCCCATAACTTTGTGTTCCATGACTGGGTTTTCCATTGTCCAGGGAGGTGAGTCATGTAGAAAAGAACTTCCTTTGATGAAGTTCTTCTTAATGTCCTCTTTCTATGTGTGTTTTCTGGCTTAACACAGCAGCCTATTTCTCTCAGTTAAGATCAATAAAAGAATCTATATATTTTTCATTAAACTTATTATTTTTGAACTTTCAACCTTCTGTCAACATTTTTTCAATGTGAACAACTTTAAAAATTATTAACAGGGATATGTAGGTGAGTAGACATGTATGCTCATGAACAGAGGAAGCAAAGTGAATCTACTATAAGAATTAGAATGTTAAAAGATACAAAATCTACAAAATAATTGTTTAAATTAAAAAACCCAAATGGACAACATCAATTAAAAAAATCACAGGAAACGACAAACCACAATGCAATGCACAGAAATCCTAGGAGACAAGAGAGAAGAAAGCAGTAATTCTTATAGAAGGCTCTCCATGACAAGCCATGGCAAAATTCCCATAAGAACATCAATGTTAAACTAACATAGTTTAAGGCAGTGTAGAAAAACATCAACAAACCAAACAACTTCCCTCCAACATCTAAAGGCCTCCTCAAGACCCAAAACCCCACAAATTTTTTGCTTTCATAGTCTCATGAAAATAAAGCTAAAATACAACATTTTACTAACATTAGAGATGGGAAAATGAGACAATAAAGTGAGGAAAATTCAAGTATATTAAAAAATAAGGGAAGAGTGAGAAAGAAGAAAATTTAAATAAATTCTGTAGATAATAGAGACCAGTGACAAAAATATGCCAACAATATATTAATCAAAGTGAAATACAGGTAAACAAGGAGGAACAGGACATTTTTAGGCTTCATAAGCAGCATTAAATAGATTAAAAGCAAAGGTAGTTTGAATGTCCATGTGCAATTCTGGAGAGCAAATTCTAGTGGGCTACAAAATAATCTCCTCTGAGGGAATAAGTTTAATAATCAGGTGGTTTAGAAAGATCCTCTCCAAAATTGATCAAATTCCACCAAATGAATAAGGTACTTAAAGAAGAGAAAGTACCTGAAAAGGTACCACAGGGAACAGCACTGCAATCTAATATAGTAAAGGTTAGATAGGAATAGTACAGACTATTTTCCAGCAAACATTTCTACATTACAGTATCAGTAAAAGTTTAGTATTTCAAGTACAGTAAGATTCATGGATAAAAGCTTCTTCAACTGAAGGACTTAGTTTAATTTAACTTTTGCCTAAATATTGCTGAACATTTGTTCCTAGTTTTCAGTGGTAAAGCTGAAACGTGGACTTCAAATTATTTGTAATTAAATCTAAATCTTACACATACTCTATCTGAGATAGTTCAGGCAGTTCCCAGGAAAAAAATGGTGTTGAACCTTTTCCCCATATAAATATCCCAGAGCTGGTTTTGTGCCTTCTTATTCCACATGGGTGCATTATTTTGTAGTGTCATAGTCACATCCTTGCCCTGGTTTTAGGTTGGGAAGCTCTGAGCTGTGCCCATAGGGAGCAGAGAGATTACTCTGCTCCTGTTGGTGAAAGCTTTCTGCAGATATAAAGTTGATATTGTTAATCCCAAAACTCTCTTCTTATAATAATCTCTAGATGAAACATGCTGCAGGTAGGAGGAAACCTTTACCAGAGGTTTTGGTGTTTGATGGGTTCCAGCAAATTTAGAATCAACCTGCAAGCTCAGGAGTAGCTTTGAGTTCTTCAGCACCCCATTGGAGATTAGCTGGATTAACACTCATCTCTGGGTTCAGCACCCAAAGCCAGGTCCTGGGTAATATTCTGAAATGTGTGGTAAAAAATAGACCAGTCAAGGAACATGCTCTTGATATTTCTCTAGCACTTCATCTGTATTATCTAGGAGAAGTCCAAATAGATAAAATTAGAGAGTAATAAGTTTTTGCTTCACAAAGGTGATGTAAATGTGATGTGCTTGTGATAATGAGCACTATAAAATGTTTATATCAAAAAGATTGAAATAAACAGTCATATGTTTTCAGAAATCAGTGTTGGGCCTTGGCATTTTGGATCTGTATAAGATCAAAAGCAATATATTCTCAATATTATATGAGCTATTGTCTCTGGGATGTCACGTTGTTTGCTTACCATAAATTGGTAGATATTAAGTAAGATGTATTCTATTAAGTATATCCATTCCCTTCATCAGAGACTCAGATCAGCAAAACCCCCAAAAAACATAAAAACCCAAGCAAAAAAAGAAAAAATATCAAAACCACTCTTTTTTCTTTTTTTCTTTTTTTCTTTTTTTTTTTTTTTTCTCAGCAGATGTAATTTCCAGAATCAGGTACTTGACTGTGATTCTAGATGAGACTAGTTACCACAACTGGTAGCAGCTATTTTGCATATGAACAGCCTATTTTTGTCAGATCATTGGTATAAGAAGTCCTACAACAAAAGGCCCCTTTTTGTCTAATTGGTAGCAAAAGACCCAATTAGGAGGATGTTTCCCAGGATTATATCACTAAATGGCAATATACAGGTACACAGTAAGATGTTACTGAAATCAAATGGGAAGGTGAATAATTTTAACTTCAAAAAGATGACTGAGAAAAAAGATTTTGGAAGGCTGATGAGTCTTTCAGTCACAGAAGTAGTCTGTGTCTTGCACCAATTAAATTTTTGGCTAAGAAATGCTAAACTTTATGAAGCACAGGTATTTTTTTACAAGGAGGAAATTGAATTGCAGAATCTTCAAAAGGCTACAACACACATACACATCCCTTGTCTCAAAAGTGTTTGCAAATTGTCTTTTTTGAGTGTAAAGCAATTTTCTAATTAATTTACGAAGTAATAAATTAGTACTCAACACTCAGCTTTGTGCTTTGAAACTCAGCCACTGAATGTCCTAAACAGTAAATAAGTCCCCTTTGCACATTCTTAGGATGAAAACCTTTAACTCCTTGTAGAGATGTCTTTGTGCTGCCAAATTGAACATCCTATCTGTGATTATGATTAGGTGGAAAATTCATTGTCCAGGTGCTGAGTTCTGCTTGCTAAAAAGTTAAGGAAATCATTAAGCTGCTGCTGCTATTGTAGTCTAATCACTGGTTTCCTACAGTAAATGACAATTCTGTTTTCCTGCAAGTGGCAGCAGCAATGACTTGCTTTCTTCCTTTGTGCTTCCACAAGGTTTTAATTGTTCCCATGTTCTGAAAATAGTGAGAAATCTGCACTACTCAGTTTCAATTGAACAGTTAAGGTTGATACCACATTTTTATAGTGACACAGGTAAAAATCAACAAAGCACACATGTGCTGCACCAGAATTTTATGTCTGGGCTTCGTTTATTGAGACAGAAAATTTGTTTTAAACATGTATTTACTACTCAGAAAAGAGCATGAAAGAGATGAATGTTTTCAATCTGGAAATTCCAAAGTGGAATCAGGCAAGTCCAAAGGACACTAGCAAATCATGTCTCCAGGTTACACATACATGACACTCAACATGGTAAGAGATAAATTTCTTCTAGCTTAAGTTGCAAGTGGATGGTTCTTACACCATTTAAAATGGTGGCTCAGACTCCTTATAACATGTCAAACACAACAATCACAAAAACATGAGAGTTTTGAGCATAATGTTTTATGTTCTCATGGAAAACAGACAATTCCTCCAACACGGTGTGGATGTTTCCCTTTCTCACTGATGCTCAGCCTTGGTTTGAATATTAAACAGGCAGGAGAGGAGGGCTGCAACCAATATACAATTTTATCCCTTGAAGAAAAATTAGTCTGGTAGTATATTGTTGCCATGTGTGACCACATGGGATTATATTTGCACGTTTCCAGTTCTTGTTTATATCTGTCTATGTTTCAGTGGTCTGTGTCCAAAGTATGCTGAACAAGACAGACTGATGCCAACATGTATTTACAATGAAGTCTTAGCATAATGTAGTCTCCTGCCTTTATGCAGCCAATGCTAAGTGTCCTCTAAATTTCTCTCTTTTAAATAATTATATTTTACCTGTCTATATTGTAAAAGACCTGTATACTGATTGTATAATTGTGCAATATATACAATAATTGTATAATAAATGAAAGTTTCTGGAACTTGCTTTGCAGATATAAAAATGTTAGAAGTTAAATAAGAGAAAACTAACAAGGAATTTAACTGAATTAAAGCCAAAATCTGGAAATTTCTCTGACAAGGTGCAGCTAAAGAATATCACTCCAATTTCCAAAATAAGGAAGTTATTTTGTGTGGTAGAGGAGGCAGCACAAACTGGAATCTGCCTGTCTGCTAGCCAGGCCTTCCCTAATAGCTTCTGACTGTGCTACTAATTGCAACCAAACTGCACAGAGGGACAGTTCTCTTGAGCATCTTAAGTTCCTTCATGTTTCAGTGACCAATACCAGAGAAAGCTTTAATCAGATGTATCTCTGTTGGAGTCCACAGAATCAAATCTCAGATCTGTAAGAAAACAGGACATGTTTGTTCAATTACATGGAAACCAAAATATTTTCTGAACTATACAACCAAATTATATAGAAGAAAACAATTTTATATGAATTGAAATTCTGTAGGAAAGTAAAATACATTTTTTTTTATTTTTGGATCTCTTTCATTTGTTTGTGATAATGTGACAGTGTAAGGCTGTTGATAGCATGAAATTTGCTGTCATTGCTTCCTCCTTTTAAAATAATTAGTAATGGAATAATTTTTGCACCTAGATATTGCAACACAGTACTTGCTAGTTTTTGTCACCAAAGAAGCAAGCATCAGAAAACAACAAAAAGTGTCAAACAATAATTTTTGTCCTTTTTATTCCCCCACTACTAAAATATCATCTCAACTCAAATGTGAACTTTTAGTGGAATTTTCCCAGATTTGATGAAAGTTCACTAGGAAGATTGATCAAGATAGAGAATTCATACTGATGGGACTATTAACCTAGGAGTCTATGCAAATAATGTTTTATGCTAAATAGAAATTCAAGCACTTCTTCTTACCTTGACTATCCTCAGGCTGATTCATTAAACACATTGAAAACACTCAGTTCTGCCTCTTCCAGAAAAAAGATGCCCTCACAATTTTTACATTATTTATGAGATAGGATTGTTCATTTTTCTGTCCAGCTCTAATAATGACTCTGGCTTTAGGAAAAATTATTTGCTGTGGAGCTGCCATATGATGCAGCAGATGACTGACAATGTGGTACATAAATGGCCTTGGAAAAAAAAAAAAGTAGCTTAAAGTAGATCACTTTCTTTTTGAGCCCTCTAAAATTCTATAAAGAAATTTTAGCTGAGGCATTGCAAGAGGCCTAAATCCACTCTTCCTATGAGCTCATAGTTCAAGTGACACTTTCTTGTTTTTGTATTAAGCACTTAGAATTTTTGTATGTGAAAACTTGTGTAAAGATTTTCAGTTTTTGAAGAGAGCTTTTCCAAGACTTCTGGGAGATTGCATAAGCAGCATATCTAGCCCTCAGAACAATCTCATAAATGAATAAACTTTGACATACATGTGACATGTCTGTCACATCTTGAAAGTGTTTATGTTTTGAGAATTATTCATAGAAGATTTTTTTTTCTTATGAAATCTTTTCCATCAAAGAAAGTGTGAAACTTTACTATTAGACAAACTTGTGCAGCCCTCACAAAATAAAAATGAAGGTGTTTTGGGAGGTGAAACTTTATTTGTTCAGTATGTCTGTATTGTTCTGTAGTCTGAAAACTGAGTTAAGGGGAAAAATTTGCTGAAACTCCAGCTAGGATAAAAAAAAAAAAAAAAAAAGACCTGTGGGACCCAAGAAGCTTGTATTTACTAAATAAGTGATCCCAAATCACTATTCATCTACTTCCAAATCTTTATAGAAACACTAAGACAGAACACATGTAACAAACAGAAAATTGCCTTTACTTGCAATAGATAATCTGGGACAAAAGTACTCAGGAGAAGTGTAACCCTTGCAAAAATCAAACACCTATTTTGTGAAGATGTGTGTTTTGCAAATGACTCTTGGAGGTTTCAAACCTTGTCTGAAACCCTGCCTTACCATGCTAGACCATGTCAATATCCTTGAGCCCTGGAGCTTATTTCTCACAGTGAATGAACATAATAGTCCACTTGGACTTCCTAATAGTCTATAAGAGAGTTTGCCTTCACAGGGTCACAACTCTATTTATCTAAGATATTTTCCAGAACCTCAATTTAATAGGGATCAGGCACTGGATGAGGTCAGTGTGTACTGAGAGAAAAAGGGGAGTACACCTGGGAAGTGCCTGGTTCCTTACACTCAGTGATTTTATTGTATAAAGCCTTTATATTTTCATTATCCTTTATACTGTGAGATTCCTGGAGTGCTAAACAAAGGTGCTTGTAGATATTAGCATTGTTATAGAATTATACAACTGTTAAAATTGGAAAAGATCCCTAAGATCATCAAGATGTGAAAGATTATCTACTTACTTACAAAGAAAACAATCCAGAAAACAGTTCTATAAATACATTATTCTCTTTATATTGCTTTTATTAATTCAGACTCACAGATTAAAATTCTATTGAACATGAAGACACCTAAATCAATATTTTTAATTCTTCTGTCATGGAACATTCTGGCCATTTCAGATATTTGACTTGCATGGTGCTTTAAAACAAGTACTACATCTCCCTCTTCACAAATGTGACTGCTCCATCCAAGTGACCCCCATAAATATTACTTGCTTCAGGATGTATCCAGGAAATGTCACACTGTACCTTGCTCCAAAATAAAATTATTTTCTAGTTATATAAAGTTTTCTTGAAAAATATAAACATCTAATAATAAGTAGAATATCAAATAGTAAACAAATAAACCATAACTTATTAAACATCTAAGCACAGAATTCATATTCAATCTAGAAGTCTGGCAGAGCTCCTTTGCTCTATTAGTTACAGAGAGAACCAAAGATTTAAACCACTACTGATCAATTAGAGCCAGATTTCAGATAATTTTATGTTTCTTTCCTCATGCCACTATAGCATTACTAGGACTGTGGCATTTCTCTAAACAACTCACCTATAATTTTTATCTGAGCAGAAGTGACAATTTCTGGTATTTCCCAAGGAAAATCCTGTGTAACACAACCACCTAGTCAGGGCAGAGGCTACAAATCCATAGGCAGTGGATCATATGTGCTCAGGGTAGCTCTGCTGGACTCTTAGGGACAGGAAGACATCAGGACAAGAAGCTGCCTCTGCTCTCTTGGCATCTCAGATATTTACAAAGTGCCTGCATAACAAAACTGCTAATTCTGGGTGTGTTGGAATCATTGCACATCACTGTGTAGCTGATTTGCCTGAAGCACATGAAACACAGTTTGTATGCACAGAACAAACACAGGCTTCTCATAAAGCCATGCCCTGTGTTTAGACAAACCCAGACATATCAGATATGATGCTTTGAGTGTGTACACCTATCTCTAGCCAAGAAATTCTGACATAAATATCCAAACCCCTTGTGTATATCAAATAAATGGTAGTCATGGTCACTGTAAATTTGACATCCATTGATGCATAGTATCACATTCTGCTAAAGAAAATAGTCTTTCTATATTTTGCTTTTTTCCTTTTCTTTCCCCTCCTTTTTTTATTTCTGCACCTGGAGCACTTTATCTTATTTGGGTCCTTATGGTTTTACTTTTGTGTGAAATTTCAGTAAGAAATGTTTGTTCAACTCACAAAAAAAAGGCTTGAAATTCTGGGGTGTTATTTGATAATATTAAAAACCAATGAGAGATTTATAATTAAACCAAAGATTTTTGTAAACCAAACAATTAGAATGAAGAAAAGGAAATTATACTCTTTACAAAAGGATATTTAAAGTCAGTTGAAAAAGTCCTCATAACAATTTAAATGGAAGAAAATTCTTCATCTCCCTGCACCAAAGTTATGAGATTAGGAGAACAAACTAATTGCAAGATGAGGGTAAAAGATATAACAGGGATTCAAGTGTCAAGGAGATATTCAAAAGTTTGAGAGTTGAAAATCAATGTAGCACTGAGTTTAAAGTAATTTTTTTATTCTATTTGTCTATGTCAGGAAAATGGTTTATGAAAACACTATTAGATTCTAACACATGTTTTTCAAAAGAATTTTAAAAAACCAAAACCAGACAAACAAACAAATAAATAAACAACCCCCCCACCAACAAAATAATAAAAAAACAAAATGGAGAGGTAGCTAGCATAATACATTTAACTCTGGTATAATTAGGTTTCCACTAGGAAATCAACTAGAGGTTTGAAGCAAAAACCTGTCCAAGAAATTTTTCACAAACCTCTGGCTATCTATTGTGACTGTCAAGGCACAGTTTCCTCCATGGGCTAAAGAACTGAATCCTACTTTACGGAATCCAGACTTTACCCTAAACTTTGATCTGCTTTTAGCTTTCATCTCTGCTAGGAAAAAAATCTTCAAAATGAAAAAGAACACAAACCAAAGTAAGTTTTTGAACCACACCTCACTGTAGATTGGAAATAAGTAGTAGGCATGAAAGAAAGAGCTGTGCTCAGTAGTGCATGAAGACAGTAAAGCTCAGGTCAGAATCTCCCTGGCTGAACAATTGCATCACAAAACTGCCCCCCATTTGCTGTAGCATTTTCCCAAAGCAAACACCTTAAGACTAGAACTGTTTTCATTGTTCTGTGACTTTTGTAGATTTTTCTGATTTCACTCTCATTTAAAGCAGCATCCTTTTCTGAATAACTGACAGTAATATCAACAGCATCTTTGAGCACATTTTAGTGAATTTAGGAGGTATCCAGAGCATGAACAGCTTGCTATTTAACCCAGAAAACTGGTTTATACCTATCTATATATGATATAGAAGTTCAAAACCAATGTGCAGGAATAAAATGGACAGAATTATGGGATACAAACTCCTCTGAGCCTTGGCAGCTGCGTTGGATGCCAACAAAAACACAACCGTATGTTCAGGGTTAGTAAAAGCATGTTTTGGGAATTCGATCAGGGACAAGCCAATATGTGGCATCCCTCTGGACCTAGCTACTTCTGTGAACAGGGGATGGAGTTTGTCAGTAACTTGTAGAAGGAAAGGACTTTTTCACCAGACAGACTACTTCTTCTACTTCCAGGATTCATGACGAGTCAATGGGACCCCAAGGATCCAAAGTACTTTGAAGATTATAGGTCAGGAGGGAGTAGAAAGAGAAGGCTTTAAGCCAAAAGAAAGAAAGAAAGAAAAAAAAAGTACAAAGCTCTAGTTAGTTGTTTTTGTTTTCTGGCTAGAATTATATTGTGGGTTTTTTCTCTATTTGAATTCCTCTGTTTTCATCCAGCCTCTCACAAGATTTTTGGCTTCATTATGATGGGACTAAATGGTTTGGAAAACAGGAGGTACATGAGGGTGTTTCTGCCATTCTCAGGGCAGCTAAAACTTTACACTTTGAGCCACTTATCCATCCTGTGTCAGCTCTAAAAAAGGAGAGAAACAGCATGGATAAACATGCTATCTGATAGACTGGGGTTTCTGGGAAAACATACATTTTGAAATACCTGGCTCAATGACAGTATTTCTAAGAATTCCATATGTATATAAAAGCACACTTCTCAGCCCAACAAAGCATTTCTACAGTGAAGACAGGGAGGCCTGACATTACAAATGGGAACAAAATACTCCAAAATGAGACTATGGGATGGAATTTCTGCTGGAGCCTTTTGTCATTTATTTTGCATGGTCTAAATTAACCAATTAAACATTTCAGATGTAAAATTATTTGGCCTGTAAATTGTGTAGAATAAAATGTTTGAATAGCTGGGTTCTATAAATCAACCTATGTAATATAAGACACTAGTCCTGTTTTTACCTACCCTTTCAAAGGATTAACAAGGAACTGGCAAGAAGAACAGTAATGTTGATACGAGCTTCCAGCTGGGATTGATTACAGGCTACAGCCTAATGCAGTAATGTTTTGTGCTAGCACAACAGTTTAACTGGAGAGTGCTCACAATACATATCCCCCACCTTCTGCCTCATAAGTGCTGATATAAAGAAACCAGCTAATTTTGTTGTGATTCTGACCTTTGGTCTGTTAAATCCCCAAATTAATTATCTAGCATGCACGTGACCTTCTACTGCTTAAATTAGGATATATTTGTAAAACATATCTCATGTTAATAGCTTGTTTCTAGGCAAGTCTTTTTCCCAGCCCCCTTCCTTTTCCAAGCCTGAAGTGGAGCATGAAGTGGACAGTATGGGCATAGAGAGATTGTAGGTGTTATTTCCTTGCAAGTAGTAAAAAAACCCAAAATAATATTGTGGAATTCAAAATCAAGAATTACAGGAAGTAATGAGGCTAGTCTTTCTACAGATTACCCAAAGAAAACAGAGAAAACTAAATAAAAGGTAATATCAGAAACACAATCAATGGTTTGCTCAGTGGTCTGAAATATTTGACAGTGGTTTTCATCATCAGAGAAATTCCTGGGATGGAATCACAAGGCAGGAAGTGTGTTGTAAGATGTGTCAACAGAAATGGCAGTCTAGGACAACTGATTCTGCTCTTTTCTATATTTTCTATATATTTCTGGATGTATTTTTGTATAGGTGTTTTCAAGTAACTGAGGCTGAAATTATTTGTTTTTGAATATTTCTGATTTGGAGGAATTGCATCCTGTCCAACAAATCACAGATTATGCAGAATTACATGAAAGTGCCAAAATAAAATTTGGCATATAAGAAACAAAGTGGTTTTCACTATCATCACTGAATGTGCAGTGGAGATTAAAGGTCACTTTAGGGTCAGTGCTGATCTGGAGTCTTGGGTCACTGTAACTGAGGCTAGACCTAATAGCAGCTACCTTTTCTCCTGCAACTTAAGGGAGATACACAGTGCAGAAAAGGATTGAAATCCATATGGAAAGAAATACAAAAAGTGTAATACTTCATGTTGATATCCTTCTGGATGTAAAATCCATTATTTTGCTCTTATAAATTCTCCAAAGAAAGTGCCCATGGATTCCAGTTCTATCAATCATGTCCACATTTGTTAAATAAGTTTAGAAACACATGTGGAATCAGGGCATTCAGGCAATAAGGAGCAGAGCCCTGGGTTTACCTTTTTTTGAGGGGGCTGGAGCAGAGCTGAGATGTTCAGAGATTTCTGGGATGTGCAGAGCTAGAATTGCAATGCAAAGTGTAACAGAAGCAGGAAACTGGAGTTACACGATGGATTGGACATTTTGGTCTTGGCTGTTTCAGTTCTGTGAAAGGGCTGCCTCAGGTAGCTGAATCCACAGGATGCAGCCCTAACCAAGCAGAACCACAGCAGTGTTACACAGACATCCTAACAAGAAAGTTTTTCCAGTCCATTGACACACTTCAGCATTTACAACAGATAGCCATTAAAACTTTTTCATGCAAACATGCAAGTGTGAATCTTTTGTGGAGGAGACCAAAAGTTAGCTATTAATACCTCAGAAACTTCATACATTATTCAGATGTGATTGTAGGATTTTTCTGCATTTTATCTATCAATAAAGGTGTGTTTACTCGGAAAGTTTTATTTGCCAAGCTATTCATAAAGGCTGACTTGATTTAGAAGAAACAGCTGAGAAGAAAAATGGTAATGGGGATTTCTTTACTACCTTCAAGAAACGTGAGGACCATCATCCTATACAGAGATCCATTTACAGTGACTGCAGTGACACAGTGCCCTAAATTGAATTTCCTAAGGTGAATTGCAGACAAAAAGCATTTTAAACATGCTAGCTCCAAAATATGTGTATAGGGGAATCCTCTTATCACAACTTGACCAAGCTCTGATATTGAACATTTATCAGCATACGTGGTCATACCCTTTGCAAGGATGATTGTGCACAAATGGAAAAAACTGGTGCTCTCTTTGATAATGGTAAAAGAAAATGAAATGGATAAATGTAGCCTTTATAACTAATAGAATAAGGAAACTATTCATATAATTAGGTGCAGTTCCTCAGCTGAGATGTTTTAAAACTGGAAGAAATCACTTGAAACCTATTCTGACTTTCTACATGAAACACATTTTAGGAACTTTTGAATTAATTCTTGATTCAAGGCTGACAGCTGATACTGCACTGGAGACTATATTTTAAGTGGAAAACACAAGACAAAACCTCAGAGGAAGGGGACCATGACCTCTGACACATTTTTTTAGCTGAATGTGGTTGTTGTTGACATGAAGGACATGACCAGATAGAAGCAGCTTCTTCTCACTCCTCATGTCCTAACACAACCTAATGCACCAGGGCAGAATATTGGTTAGGGCTTCAACTCACTTCCAGAATGCTAGAATACCAAACATACTCTAGCTTGCTTTTCCAAGGAAATTAGGGGTTTATAATGGTATTTTCTCTTAGCTTGTCTTTCTTTCTCTGAAAAAGCTGTTTCTTTCTTCACTTTCTGTAAATGAAGGAGCCTGTTATTCAGTTTCAACCAGAATTGACACATATCCAGCCCAACAGATGAGGAGAGGATTTAGGAGAAGGGGAAAGAAGAAATTTCTCTGGGATTCCCAAAAGAAGCCTGTAACAAATCAGGCTTCACTAGTTGCTCTTCCCACAGAACAGCTTTTTTTTTATAGCTTTTCCCTGAAGTGATCTGTGGCCTCCCCTATCCTTGAATCATATCTACACACTTGTCTGACAATAAGTCCTTTCTGTTTACTACAGCATCAGAGCCAAGATAGTTAAGGACAAGAATATTGGATTCTATTCTTCCGTATGAGTCACTAGTAAAAATGCCAGCTATGTGACTGTACAATCTTTATTATAAAAGATAATATAAGAGAAGGAAAACAACCACATTTTCACATTCCAGGCTATGTATGCACTTCTGGAAGCTGGAAAGTTTCTCTCCAGGGCCATAAACTGAACACATTTGGGCATATGGGATACAAATGGAATAAAATCCTCAGTGTCTTTTCCTTCACTGACACTTGAAAATGCATGAAGTAGAACATTTAGCTATGCATATTAATGGCTGGACTGAACAGTCCTTTGGTGCTGTATAATAGTGGAATAATAGTCTACCTTAATAGCAACACAGAATGAGGAATATTGAAATAAGGGGGCTAGATGCCAGGTTGATATCAAGAGACTGCACAGTACTAGTGCCACATGGCTTGGTCGACCACTGCAGACATTGAGTTTTGCTGGCAGGAGCAAAGCAAGACTGGGCAGTAAGATGGGGCATTCCAAAGCTGAATGAATCATTTCTTACAACTAGAAAGCTGTTAGAGAATAACTTAGCATCCATAGCTCATTAAGAGCATCTTCAAAGTGAATATTAATTGCATCTTGGAAAATACCAGGTTTCCAACAGTTGGAATGACAAAGTAGGCTAATTCGGTGGGGAGACTTATCTTGCCCATCAGCAACCAGCCTTCCGCTTCTGTTCCCTTGGACATCTCCTGCTTTACTTTCTTGTTGTTGCCAAGAAAACACTTCCATATTGCTGTACATACTGTACTGGACACTGCATGGCCATGTGCTGTTTACAGAATAAGAAAACCAGCCAATATCAAAGTAATTTTCCATACCTCTTTATTTTTGTTTTTTTTAATTTAAAAGTTAGTTGTTTGTTGAGTTGTTCAGTTTGGTTAGGCAGTATAGGAATTAGAGCTCTGCTGTGTCAAATTGGGGTCTATGCCACATTTCTTAAACAAGAGTTCAGACTAAATTATAAGACCAGATCCTTCTGGCCTTAAAAATATGTCATTCTATTTTAATAATATTTATTAACATCTGCTACATTATACTATAATATTCTGATCATGGGAAATTGCTTCTATTTCATTCGTATACAATTATCCAGTGTGGAAATGGAGAACAAAGAGACTTGTAGGAAAAAAAAATGCTATGGAATGATATTTACTATTTTGAGAAAAATTGCCTCAAAGGAGTATATCATGAGTTAACCACAGTTCTTGTGGTTTGCAGCTTAGATGGGATCATGTCTAGGCTGGCAATAAAATGTAGGGCAGAGACTGTTGAAAAGAAATTTTGTCTCCCAGAATAGAGACTTACAAATTTCTTCAATGTTTTTGATACATTTTATGATCAATAAAATATAGGGTCATGTAAGCATTTGGCTTCACATTCCTTTCACAGCCTCTCCTGCTCTCTTCTTTATGACAAGCTGTTAGGACACCCTTTGTCTAACCCTTTTTCATGCAAACCACTACAGCCACAAAGACAAAAAACACAGGTTCATTACAAGTTTATAGCAAATGTAGATTTGTCTTTTATTGGTATTTTTATTTCACAGATCCACAGGAAAAAAAATAGAGTGAAGAGGAATGAAAGGGAAAAGTGAACTTTCCCTAACTCCTAATTGAAGACAACAGAGCTACTGCTTTCACTCAGCTCCTATTTCTATTGTACAGTCTGGATGCATCCTTGGTGGTAAAACTGCTCTGCTCTGCTCCATTCCTGACTTGTCCCATGGGAGGAAGTGTAACTGCAAAGGGTCCACTGGGATACTGAAGTATTTCTAGAGATTTATGGCCACTAACAAGGTAAAAACAATTAAACCAACTAAAAAAACCATGATCCGGTCTTGCCAAGGCCCCCTGAAGTTCCAGAATCCCTTGTTAAGAAAGAGGTGTTATCAAGGTACTAGCTGATGGAGTAACAAGTTTGAATTGGCTAATTTGCAAGGCATGGTGTGAAACACATTCACCCCAGCACCTAACCCTTTTAGTTAACAGGAGGCATATATTCCACCTAGAATAGGATGGAATGTACCTTTTCTCATGCTAGCACTGACATTTTCCTTCCAGCTTATTTGAGACAACATTCTCAAAGGTTTTTCTTCTTTCAGCCTTCAGGGCAACTACATAAGTACTTTTAAGAAAAAATGGTATTAAAAAGTCCAAGCCTTAAATAGTTGTGGTTTGTTTGGTTTTATTAAACAATCTGACTAAGGTAATATACAACTATTCCAACGTCTTAAATTGCTATGAAAATATTATAATTTTCAAGTGGAACTTTTCAAAGAAATTTCCAAAGAAATATATGTGTTTCATATGTATTACCATTTCTCTAATTTTCCTTTATAAGATTGGTCAAAATTTTTTATAATTTCTCATTGATTACACCTTAGCTCAACAGCATCAGCATACCTGAAAATCCACAAATTCTAGGGAATGCAGGCAAGAGCTCTTTGATGCAGCCTGCCTTTAGACAACTTGTCTCTGCTACCAAGGCACTTCTCTTGCTTGCTGAACCAAGGAGCCCACCCTGCCCTCGATGCTTTTACCCCTGCTCAGATAGAGAAATGTGTCAGAGGTGTTTTCCACAAATCACTCACACAGCCTGGAGTGGTCAGACAGGAGCAGGACAGCTGGGGACAGTTCAGGGCAGCCCCTGCACCTCCCTGGGGGTGGGAACACGAGTCCTTGGTCCACAGGGCTTGGTGGAAAAGCCCAGGTGCCTCAGGTTGGGCTGCAGTGAGCAGGAGATCAGCTGCTGTGGCATCCCTGGGGGCTGACATGGTGAATTGGGGGACACTTGGGGGGGCTGGTCTGGGACACTCAGTGCTGCTGTGCCCTCAGGGCCCTGGAACCCTCTCAGGGAAAGGGGAGAGACTGCTCTAATAGCAGCTGCACAGGAAAAAAGAAACAGGGCAGTCACTATTTCCAGTGCATTTAAATCCATGAACCAGGTAATTTGTACCTAAATAGACAGAAGAACCCATAATAAGCAATAAACTATTACTAAAAGCAAATGCATTCCCAATGTGGTTTTGTTCTTGCATTTTAATAACATGAAAATGCGAGAGAGGTGTACAAAAGGAAACTAACTCAATTTTCTTGCTGACAAGTCTTTTCAAATTATATGGTTGTGGTTGATAACCTATCAGTAAAAGAAATGCTTCTGCTCATTGCAGCTGTTTTTTGTTTTTTTTTCCAGCAGTTTCTTAACATGCACAGTGAAGCTGTTCATTAAAAAATAACAACAATGAAAAACACTCATCAGCCCGAAACAGTAGAAATAGTTTCAAAATAATGGTGCTACACTGAAAATGTGAGTTCTTTTGAGATATGTGATGCTGCTGTTTCTCTGAAACGGCACAAGTTCAAACCTAGTTTCACTCAATTTAACTTCCCATTGATCCTTTGGAATTACAGATATTAAACACTTGGTTTCACAACAAACTTAATGAACAATTCTGAGTCTCTTTATGCACAACCACTAGAAATGCATGGACCAGTTGGAATCAGAGATTACAGCAATGTCCCATTGGTCTGCAATTTTCTGGCAGCTGAGAGTCATTGCCTGGATATATATAATGACTTGTGCTGCAAGTTTTTCTCCTGAGAATTGAATCTAAACAGAAAATCCCGGCTTCAGAGGATAAACCTACTGAAATAAATAAATTAGTTTCTGCATGATGTGTAAAGCTGTAAAGAGGGGTTCAGTCCAGAGGACAGGCATTTATGTTAAGACCTTTGGGTAGATTTATGCTCTGAAGAAGAAAAAAGATGATGAAATGGAAGATTTAAAGAGGTGAGATTGAAAGTGTGCACAATGTGAAAGAAAGAGAACACTGAAGGCAGAAAGAGAGGTTCTGGCTTTCTGAGCAGCATGCTGATGATTTTTATTAAGCTAGAACTATCTGTGATCCTTTCCTTGAGTCCATGCCTATGTCCCAGCTCACAATATACCCAAACTATTGAACACTGCAGGAGTGTGTAACAGTGTAAGGCATGAGCTGTCAAACCTCTCCTGTGGTCCTGGGTGTTTCTGTGGGTTACTTAACCCTGCAGATGAAGCACTGTTTCAGATTCTATTGGTGATATTGGACTGACCTTGGTTAAATCTTGCTTCCACTGTTTAAATGTGACTTGGGTTCAAGAAGAGAGGAATACTTTGTATTTAGAGGTAATCTTTTCTATTAAATAGAGTAAAACAAAAAGAGTCAGTCACATTAGCCTAGTTTAAATGATCTAAACTGGTATGAAATGGTCTAGTAAAACTGGAAAATTTGAGAGGAACCAAAGAGCAGAAGATCATGATATAGCAGAACAAATTGTCACAAAAAGCCACCAAAGTCTCATCTCTGGAGGTTTTGAAAGGCAAGCTAGAAAAACAATTTTCAGGAAGAGTTCAGGTATATCTGCTCCTGTTTTCAAACAGAGAAAAGTCTAGATAATGTCTCAAGATCTTTTTTACTGCTGTCTTCTACAATTCCAGTAACTAGCTGCTATCAGAATAATGTATCAGCCTGTGTTTTCTGCTATTGCCTTCAATGTAAGGAAAAATATCTGCACTGGGGGAAAATATCCCAACTTATCTGATAAAAGTCAGATAAAAGTAAGTTTATTTTTGTGAGGTCACTCGGTTTTCTTTGTATAATTGTTAAGTCATTTGTGTGCACTGTAAGTCAATTGTGCTATAAAGGAAATGTTAATATTCACTACAGTAGTCCTGATTTCACTATGAACTATCCATGGTGAATGTGTAATTTAATAAACCTGCAATGAAATCTGTAGTTTCCTTCATTGTAGAGGATGAAGGCTGGTGGCAGGAGATTGTGCTTTCAGAGCTCACTAGATGACGAGGAATTAAAATTCATAGATAATTTAAATAAAAACCTGTAGTGATGGTCTAAAAGAGGATTTATCCCAATTTAAGATAACTGCACCTACAGTCTTATTGAAAATATATACACATATCAAAAACATTTGGGAAAGACATTTCTAGCATGATGTCATGATGTATTCTTAATTTATAATTCTGATTAACTTTGCCCAAGACAAGACTATAATTATTTGGGCAGATTCTAATACCCTTACCTGAAACTTCATGGTGTTTGTCTTCAAGAAGTTCTACTTAAATGAGAGGGGCAGTTGTGGATTTTGCTACACCTTAACTGTTATGAAAAAAAATAAAAATAAAAAAGGTAGAGTTACAATAGGCTCAAAGAACAGCTGATTAGGAGACTATCTTTTTTTAAAGAACTACTGATGATCAGAGAACAGAGTGAGTTAACACTGATCCCTCCTACCTGCACAGGCTGCAATGGGACTCAACTGCATTTATTATTCCAAAATAGCAGGTGCACCAACACCAACTAGAGAATACCTAGTATATGTACTGCTTTTCATGTACTTTTTGTATAAAGAACAGATTGCCTTTATTGCTCCTGACCTTACATTTCTTTGTCAAACATATCAATCACTCTCCCTAACCTTTAATAGGAAAGGCTAAAGTTGTTTACTGCAGCAGTTCCTATTCACCACAAGGACACCACCTCCATTCTGAACCAGGAATATTTGCATACCTACCACTGATTATCCAAAAAGATTGCTTCTTCCCCTAAAATATTTGTCCATTTCATATATTTTTTTTCCCAAGGAGGTCAGTTATTGCCAGTGAGGTTAAATCTAAAAGTCAGCAGTATTTGGCAGAGATTTATGTGGGAATAGATATGAGTCTGTACAGCTCTCAGACTGATTAAATAAAGAATGTCATGGGAGTAGTATGATAGTATATGCATACTCCAGTAAATGAAAGTAATGCATTAGAATGCAGCTTTAGGGTCTAATTTAAAAACATAATTCAGACACAGGCAGAAGCCTTTAAAATATTGGCAGATGTCTTCATACTGTATTTCATATAGAGGACAAAGTGGATTAAAGATAAATGTAATCCAAATAATGGTGCTGTTTCAATTATTTTTTTCACTTATGTTTTATTTCTTTTAAAGAAATTCAATTTGTAGAGGATTGTTTTCTGGGTTTTCATATTTTTATGCAGATCCGCTTAAAAACATGAGCAGGGGAAAAAACCCCAATCATTCCAAATTGCTGCTCTTCCTGAGACAGCCTGTGGCAAGTCACAGCTTTTACTCAGCCTAGGTGAAATAAATACTGTTGTTTAAAGAAGCACTTCAATAAGCAGGAACTTTGATTCCCCTCTTCCTGCCTGCCATCCCCTTTCAATCTCATTATATGTCAAGGTGATTAGGCTTAAATGGTTGTTCTCACTTAGGATTCTCAACTTTTATTGTAGCCCATTGCTGAAGGACAGACAGGCTATTATTATCTCTGCTCCATGTTCTATTTTTCCCTAGTGACATTCTATCAGGTTGGTGCTTTTACAATTTTTTTTTTTCTTCCACCTTCTATGCACTTCTTTAGAAGTCAGGAAAAAATTAATAAAAATTTAAATGTGACTCAAGCATATTGTTAAATAAAGTGAAAGATTTGGGAAAAGTTGGGTGGGGGTTGTGACACATCTTTATGTTCTCTTATGTCTGAATAGGCAGACAATTGATCCTTACTGGAGACTTTCTAATTTTTTCACTCATTTAAATGCTTTTGATGGATGACTTTGATTTTCACTTGGATATTGCAGCATCCCCTTCCCTGAGCATTTTTTTCTACATCCAGAATTGTGAGAGGATGTGAAGGAAATCAATCTGTGTTTGTTTTGAGCTTCAAACAATTGAACAAGGTGAATAAATATGTAATGTTAAAACACTATTGACTGTATTCAGAATTTCAATTCCAGTTTGTGTTTGTCCAATTCCTTTAATATCAGTCTTGCCATTGAAATCATGAGGAATCTCTGAATCTCTTCAATGGAAATAGGACAGGATTCTCCCAGCTTTTCACACTCCTGTGCAAATTATCAGCTCGATTTTTGGAGGTAAGGAACACTTTGGGCTTTCTTGGGATGTAATTCAGCTGCCAATATTCTCCATTTTGAAAGAATAAACCCACTGCTAACTTACAACTTAACTTTTGCACACAAATGAAGATTTTTTTCTTTGAGGAAAGTTTGTTAATGCTGTTTAAGCAGCACCATCCATCTTCATTGCCCCTTATTAAGTCAGAGAGGTCTTGGAGTCACACCAGCAGTCAGTGACCCAACTCTGGTCAACCACAGGAGATGAGAATTGCACCCATTGTTTCATGCCTGTGTTCAGAGGATTTCAGTGTTTACTATAAATGCTAATTGGTCAAATCTTTGAACTCCCTGCAATACTGTCAAACCCCATTCTTTACCACTGTTCCTTGTCAAGCTGATACAAAGCATACTAGGCAAAATATCCAAGGGAGAGGAGATGCAAGACTACCTCTCAAAATTTGCTATAACTTGGAACCAAAAATGACAGTCATAATATGAACTGTGAGGCAAACTAAATTTTAAAGTAATTTTCTCATTCGGAAAATAATTTCTCTTTTCCAGATCTGTTTAAATAAGGATAGACTGGAATTTTTAGAAAGTAAAGTCCAACTCAGGAAGAAATTTGGATGTTAAAGAAGGAAATTCTGCTTGAAGATTTCTGCTGCTTGTTCTGCAGGAGGTCCAGCAGAGAGCTCCTTGAATCTTAAAGTCATGGAAACATTGACTGGAAGGAAGTTTGTAAGCCTTATCTAGTCTTTTGCCCAAAGCAGAACTTTTGCCCTGTTAAATGTGTAAAGTAACTAAAGTAAACTAAAGTAACTAAAATTCAGCAATTTGATGAAACTGTTAGGGTGTGCATTTTTAATATATATATATTTCCTACCATGCATTTAGATATATATATATATATATATATGTATGTATATGTGTGTATATATATATATATATATATATATGTACATATATTATGTATATGTATATATATATATATGTATGTATGTATGTGTGTATGTACATAATTATGTAATTATATACAGGTGTATATATACTCATATATACTATATAGATTAAATATGTAAGTATATATTATAACTTTATGTTTCTATATGTAAGTATATAATTGTTGTAAGATTATGTTAAAAGATATCTTCTCTACCATGCTAAAATTTTTTGGCAAAAATAGAAAATATTTTTTAAATTATCTTGTAAAACTGGAGAAAGTTAAGAAAAAGCCACTGAATAAAAACAGAACTGGAACTAAAGCTTTACAGTGGGTGACATGAGGAACTTGTTTATCTCATCAAATGCAACAGGTGTTGATTTAGACTGTAGAATAGTCAAAATGCTTTCATGTGGACAAAATGTTTCAGATTTCCTCAATATAACTTAAAAGACTTGAGAAAAAACAAAGTCTATATTTAAAGGCAAATTAATTCAGCTTGTGAAAAGGCCACACGTTTATAAAAACTATAGTGGTTTGTCCTTGAAAATTATAAACAGAAGAGATTTTTGATTATCCTTCAGATGAGGTTCTGGACAGAGATAGCTCCAGTCTCAGGGGTCAATGAGGTTTAGTGCAGCAGTGTAGATGTTTTTAACTTAAAAAAAGGAAAGGCAGAAAATGTGCATCTGAGAAATATATTTTTGTTAAGTTCAAGACTTGATCTACGACAAAAGAGAACAACCTTCTTTGCTGCACAGATTCTGCAATAGTCCTTTTTACTTTCAATATTTGATTCTTATATTTGCAGAATTACATCACGACAATTTAAAAAAAGTTTTCAGAAACTCCCAAGTTAGTTGAGTGCTCTCTATGCCACCATTGCTAGTCAAGTATCCCTACAGATTTTTGGATTATTTTGCTGCGTACATGAATCCCTTTTAAAACACCTGGAGCTGTATATTTCTGTGGCTGCAGATGAAACCATGGACCCTAGTCCTGGCCATGACCAAATCCCTTACATTATTTCATGATGAAGCAAGGGCTTTCTATCTTCAAAAGCTTCAGTGCTCTCAGTGGGAGAGTGAGAGAGGGAGAGACATCCTCAAAGCCTGTTTTCCTTCTCTCATGAGCAGTCTGCTATGGCCATAAACAAAATACAAAAGGATCTGTCAACGTATTTAGATTTGTGTGGGGGTTTTTTTCAGTTTGTTGGGTTTTTGGTTTTTTTGTTTTGTTTTGTTTTAATTCACAAGTATTACTTTAGCAACAGCTCAGAGAAGAGTACCAGCAGAAATGGAATCATGTTGTAACTGAGAAGCATTGTGAACCAAATCTAAACCAGAAGTGATCAATCCTACAGGCTTCAGAGTAAGCCCAAGCTGCATTCCAGTTACATTCCAATTGCATTCCACCACAGCAGTGCCTGATTCTTGGATACACTCTGTGCTAAGGTGAACAAGATCCAAACAATGTTGTTCCTCCATTAAAACTGAACAGGAAACACAGTGCCTGTCCCTGGTCCTAATGATCAATCTATGTGAATCAGGCTCTGGTAGGATAGTGAAGGATAGCACCCTCTTTTCAGATTTGACAAAAGCAAAATACAGAAAGCACAATAAATGTAATAACAGCAAAACACTTGAAATAAAGAAAGAGAAAAAAATGTGGAAAATATAAAAATCCCATGTTTTTCAGTCTGCTACAAAAGCCACATTTCTGAATTTTATTTAATTCATAAATAACAAGTGCCTCCTAATTTACAGCAGAATGCTCTTCCCTAAAATCCAAATGGTTTTGGAAACTTTTTATTTCTGTTTGTTTTATTTGGCTGACATAAAAAAAAAAAGAAGAATGTTTTTGGTTTTTAGTGTGGAATATTCAGTGTGGAAATTCTGGAAATGAGAGCCATATGCTGTACCAAAACTATGGTAAACAAAAGCAATTAAGAGATAATTTTTTCTGAAATATGTGCATGTGTGAGGAGGAGAGAACACATAATACATGTGTACATATGGCAAGGGATTGATTAGGCTGAGTACCTGGCTAATAATCTCAATAGTCTGCAGTGTGGCAGAAAAATATGGAAAAATAATGGAAAAAGACAGACTGGAAAAAGTTAACTGAAGAAAACATGAATTTTGTAGTATAAAACTTGTATTTAAAATAACTGTGCCTGTTTAAAGGAAAATTTAAAACAAAAAACAACAATCCAAACCAAAACACCAAATAAAAAGTATCAAGTAATAAGCAATGCAATCACAGGAAACAGCAGATTTTACAGATTAAGCAGCTATTGTCACCCTTCACAGAAGATGGGAATACATAGTTAAGAATAGCAGTGCCTGCTATAGGTTTTTGCATTTCTCTAATGTACTCCATAGCTGAGATTATCACTGAGGATTGTTCTTGTCTTTTTTCTTTAGCTCCCTGCTCTGTGCTTGTATTCCAGGGGCCTTTTAAATCAAGTACCTAAACTTCCTTGCACTACTAATGAAAGAGAACAGTCCTTCTGAAGGGCATAAGAGAAAGACTGAATCCACTAGCTGTCTTTAAAAGCTTGAGCCTCATGACAAACACCTCATCTTGGTCTGTGCTGGGAGGAGCTCTTGGCTTAGTTCTTGTCGTGCTGCCTGAACAGAGCAGTGCAGGTAAACTGCAGCCCAGGTGTCCAAAGTGCTGCTACCCAGGCACACCAAGAGCATGCTATGCCAAGCTCTAGATGAGGTAACACTCAATTACAAAGCCAGAAGGCAGATCACAGGATTCCACTTAATCAAACCAGTTCTTGAACTCTACGCTTCGGAGAATACATATAAATATATGTGCACACATGTAAATGTACACATCAGCCAAATGTCTGCTGAGAGACTGGGCTGACTTGCCAGAGCTCTGAAACCATTACACAGCTATGCAGAGCTTTGATCTAGTTGTTCTTGTGTTTTGCCTCAGACAGGATGGATCACTACTGGCACCGAAATCCCTTGTTTATCCCAGCCATAGCACCACTTCCAGGAATATATCTGAGAATATAAACTTTTTAGATAGCATATTTATGAAAGCATAGCAATATTATTTATTTGAAAATCTAGAGAGACAATATCTTTTAGGAATAGTTTAGCAATAGTACATATCTCTGGTTCCTCTTGTTCTGCTTGGTAGGTCTAGTTAGTCCCAAATTAAAAAATAAATTTCTGGAAATATCTGGAACAAACATTTTGGTCAGGGTAGAAATTCTACATTATATGTGCCCGTACTCTTCTGGTTTATAAACTCCCTCCTCAGATGTGTGTTTTATTTAAGATTCATATCCAAATTTTGAACATTTACATAGTATGATGTAAGCAATTTCAAGCATCTTTATCAGGTGTTGGCCACAGTGGGATCATGCTAGAAGCATTTACATTCTGCATAAACTCCCCCTGCTCTATATCTATGCAGGGTCTTTATGTGGAAAATAACAACTTCTCTCTGAGGACTATTAGAGCCTTGATCAACATATTTTCAGTCAGGACTTTCAGATACAGTGTATTGAAAAATGTTAAAACCTGACATGAAGCTTCTGTGAACCACAAAACACTTCCTTCAGGGTGTGTTTCAGCAACATGTTGACAAAATAGATGCTTCAGTCTGCTTTGACAACAAATTTGGCTCTATTATCAGTAGTGAAAAAGTATAAGGGATTAAACTGGCAACAAATTAGCTGAATGTAATGCAGTTTGGCATTAACCTAACACAAAAATGACTCCATAAATTAAGTAACTTGAATTTTGCTCCCTTTAGGACAAGAAAAGAAAAATAATTAGGGAACACTTTCACTTGCAAGAGCATCAATTACCATAATCTACATGTGAAATGCTGCAGTGTTAAGATAAGGAGTTAATCTACTTTACTAAATAAATGTGTCACCCTCACATAGGTGTATTATAAAATTATGCACTTAAATTATATGTAACCAATGTATGTTGTAAGATTTACTTTCCTAAATGCTTTGGAATTTCTGTGAACAGAGTGAATTTATATTTATTGCTGTTATAATACATTGTTCAAGCAGTTAAAAATTCAGTAAGTAAATGTAACACTGAACAAACCTTCAATACATTTAAAAAAAGTCAGTATTTACAATGTGACCCTTGTGGATAAAGAATAGATACCAGAAATTTTTCTGATATAGAAGTTAATTTAAACATAAGATGAAGAGAATATATCCAATTCTAGGAAATGTAATAAATCTAGAGATTAAACACAGGATAACTTTGTTTTTAGTTACAGGACTGATAAGATGAGAGTGAGGATATGGCACACAGGTATGAAATCTCTCACATTTAATAAGGCATTGAATAAGAAGAAGAAGAAGTAGGAGAGGTTTACCAAAAATGCATCCTTGGTAGTTTCATGTGCAGGTAATTTGAGTAGCTCATGTATCTCTTCAGGTTTTCACAAAAATATTAATTGATTCCAACATGATCCATAGTTCTGTATCTGAGCAGGTTCACAGATATTAAAAGATCTTAGACAGGGAGTTTAATTAAAAATTTATTTTTGTATGGACAGATTAGCCTTGTAGTGCATTTCAAGTGTATGCTGCCACATTTGAAAGCATCAGTCATGGAACTAATTTTTATACCTTATACATATTTTTTTCGAATTTGAGTTTAAAGTTAGCGTGCACATTTAATTGGTATTTCTATTCCTATGCTGGTTAGATTAACAGGGAGGCTGAAATATTTTTTTCCTTCAGATATGTAAGTAAATTCTTTGACTTTTCCCACATACATTTGGAAAAATTCTTGCTCTGTTTTCCACCCAATTGATCTGTAAGGGAAAAGTAGTATCTATGTCAGAAGGATGCAGTAGTGTTCAGCATTTGAATGGGTGAAAATGGCATTTGAACCAGTGAAATTAAAGAGCTTAAGGGAAGAGAAATCATAAGATCTTGCAGTTTGACTTGATCTTATAGTGTGATTTCAAATATATCTTGTAGGATCAATGGTATTTCAGTTTCTTGGAGCCTAACACCTTGTCCTCAGCTGAAGCACTATTTACATCCATTGAAAGTGTTCCTTGAGAAGAGATAGCCATCAGTCTTGATGGGAGCACGTTGAGAAACAGGTGGGACAATCCATCACTATCCTCAGTAACTTGTTCCCAAAGTTAGTAATTTCCATTGATAAAAATTCAAACCTAATTTGAATGTCAATTCACATGCAATTCAGGAAACTGCTGGTTTTCTGTTAGGTTTTCCTAGCTCTCCAGTGCCTGGCATTTATCCTGATATTGTGGACTTTGGTGTCTCTGGCACATATCTCAGGTACCCAGCACTCACCACAGATGGCAGAGAGACCTAACTTTGTAGTGGTGCCTAATTCAAGTACTGAAAACTACCTGGGATGCACACACCAAAGATTGATGTCGAAGGATTTCCTAACTCTGAGATATTTCAGTTTGCACATGGCTACATAGAAAAATTTTCTTAAGAGAGCCAATCACTATGAAAGATCCAAGGACACACTGTATTACTGCCTTGCCAGCACATCCCTGTTAAGGTTTCAGGTATGGGAAAATTTCTATGGAATTCTTTTTACATTTCCTTCCAGACTGGTGATGAAATATATATCAGACATATTGCAGAGCTTTGTGAATGCTCACCAGAACATTTCACATGCATTGAAGCTTCCACCAACAGAATCTTGAACTTGTAAGGGAAAAGTTTAGTATTACTTTTTAAAGGAAAGGAAAAAATTGATCTTATTTTTTGATTTGAGAATGTAATATATCGACTTTTAAAGTTCCTCAAATTTGTTTTTAGAAATAATTTCTCCTGTAACCAGAATGAATTATTATTGTAAATTCTACAGACTACATGTAATGTGTGGGTGTTCAGCAAACCACACTGCAAGGGTGGTGTTTTTTGTTTTTCTTTCTTCTGTCGTTAGGTCACATTAAATAGCATGTGCCAAGTATCTAAAGAAATCAAAAAACAAAAAACCAGATAGCAACGCTCCACCTCCTTCCCTCAAGTAAGTGATTAATCCTCTGGTATTTGCTACATTCTCAAAGGCATTCAGCTTCCACAAAATAAACAAACAGCAAAACCAAAAAGTCACAGCTGCCCACTTTCAGTGTCAGCTGTTTGAGAGATGAAGGGCTAAATGCAGTCCATTTTGTTATCTTGCAGCTGGGTTTCCTATGATGAAATATCCATTGATCCATTCAATTTTATTGGCTTTAGATGAGTTTTCTTCTGATACAGCAGTAGGAAACCTCTTGTGCTATATAATTTAATCATTGTATTGGGAAAAAAAATCACATACTTTGTAATTTTTTTGTCCTTGATATTCTCCACATGTTTAGAGCATTGAACAGCTGGGGCCATAGAAAACATTTAGAAATCACATTCTTTTATGTAGATCAATCACTTTTGTATACATTGCACCAGGCAAAAGAAAATTGTTCATTTCCATGTCAGTGGGAGTTTGATGTCTTAAAAAAATCTTTCAGACATTAGTGTGGACCACTGTTTGTTTTCCTTTTGAAAAAAAAAAGAAAGGGAATTCTATGTTCAGGAATTAAATTCTAAAATGGATTGAGGATTGAGAAATGAAATCCATAAACCAGTACTGTCTTCCCCATAATAGTTTTTCTGACTTTAGATTGAGAAGAATAAATTCCTTCATCTAATACTATTTAGGCAGACTTTAATAAGGTCAGAAAGAGTGTGATATGCAATTTAGACTATGAATAAATGTGCTGTGAGTTAACAAATAAGCAGTAATTATAAGAGATTTGTTAAAAGAGGAAGTTATGAAATGCCTTATATCATGATTTTTTTTTCTCTCCTCCTCATGACCCATTTTCTGGTAGAAAAACTTGTCATGAGTTGCTTCAAGTGAAGAAAAAACCTTATAAGTTATATTGTAGCATAAGAAGTCACTTCAAGACGTTTATGTTGTGTAGCTGCCGTTGCATTCAAGGCTCCATTGCACTGAATAAGCTCCTTAAATATCTTGCCAGGCTGACACACCAATGTCTTTTAGAAGCCATCTGGAGAGTTTTGCTACTCCTCCATTAAGCTGTGTACCTTGAAAATCACTTGTGGCACGTTTCCTGATAGCTCAGAAACTTCTGAAGAGCACTATATCTGAAGATGTGACTAGCCTGGAATCACTTAATGTAGGAGAGTTTGATTTCCCTCAGTTCCCTGTCTTAAAAAACAAGATTATTTTGGCCAGATTCTGGCAAGGTGAGGAACAATGATAAAGACAGGAGAACCAAAAGATAAATACAAACAAAATGAAGGCTGTCCTGGTTTAATAAGATTTTCATATCAGCTGACTTAATATCCCCCTCTTTCTTAAAAGGGAGACCACCAAGCTCTGTACATAATTGGTGTATCCTAGCAAACAGAATGTGAAAAGACAGGATATGAAAGGGATATGAAAAAGTGTGGTGAAACAAAAATAGGTAGATACACTGTGTTTTAAAACTAACTATATTCACAACAGTTGATATGGTGCATATACACAGAAGTTTGGGTCAGAAATACATATGCTTTAATTACAGCTGTTAGGGACATAGGAAAAGATATTGAGTTCTGAGATGTTTTTATTGACCACATGCAAAGGCTAATGGAAACACAAACACTAAAATTCCACAGTGAAGAAAAAGTGCTGAATAAAAACACCTGATAAGTTTTAGAAATGTGAGGCAATAAAGATTTCATTGCAACTAAATCATATCCTGTTTGTTGTATTTCTAGACACTGTACAAACAACTGCAAGCAGTGGAAATGAATAGGTTTAGTTGTCAGAATAATGGGTTTTGAAAACTAGAAGTGTCAACATTCAGGGTTATTGACTCAGGATAAAACTGTAAAAATCTTCTCACCCTCTCATCATGTTAATTTCCCCTGAGTTGACCCTGCTTTATCTGTGAAGTCAAAAGAAATTAATTTTCCTGATTTCTAGCTGGAACAATGTAACTTAGGAATGGAGATTTCAAAGTCTGCTTTCCTTTTGCTAAAAAAATTCATAGGAGTCCCAGATTTTAGGTGAGAAGAAACCCTTCTGTCCATCTAATCCAACCTCCTGCACAGCTGCAGCTTAACTGCTGGATCACATCTGCATTTTCCTTGTAAACTCCAATAAAATCTGAAATGTGAGTGTTGCAGTGTGTTTCAGAGATGAGTGAAAAGCCCCAAGTTAATCACCCAAGCCCTGTAGTCAGTCATGTACAGGAGGCAGTTCTCATTTTGAGTGGTCTTCATGGCACTTAAAGGGACTTTGAGAGCCCACAGAGTTCTTTTCCTTTGCATGGATGAAGATTTGGTGCTACTCAAGTGTGATCAAAATCTGAATGGTTTTCATGGTATCACTGATTGTAGGTATCTACATTTTCTTCACAGCTGAATGCCCTTGGCACATTCAGAAAGTAAATGTAGGTGCTTTCAGATTTTTGTAGTCCTGGGAAGAATATGAATGGTTTATCAAACACTCTGAATGGGTGCAAGGAAACCAAATCCAAATTTAGGTGAAAAAAGCTTCTATAGGATTTTTAACTACCCAAGTCTGTGTGTACAGGTACAGATAGGTTCATTCTAGCCTTCTAGTGTCCCACATGGGCCAAGCAAGAAGGAACTCCAGTCCAGAAGATATATACCAATATTAAGAAAATATTGTGTTTAAGTTGATATGTCCTCCTGTATGACAGAGAGCTGGAAAGCCATGAGGAGTTGTTCAGCAGAGTAGTGTAAGGGAGGGCACATTTGCCAGGTTGATAGCATGGCTGTGTGTGGAATTCAGACTGGAGCTGGCATCTGTCTAGACTGATTGCAGCAGAGGAGATCAGGCTTGTCTGCACCAGTCTGGACAAACATTTTGCTTTTGAGAGGCACTTGGTGCTCTCGTGACTGCCCAGAGGGTTTGTATGTCACACTGCACTGTGGTGTCAATCTGACATCAGATTTTGGGAGAATACCATCATTCCCTGACTCACATTTTGTAGGCACTCCTGATTTCCTCTGCTGTTTGTGCTTAACTCATGTGAGTTGGTGCTATCTGAAACCTCATGTGTCTACATGGGAAAAATGGGAATATGAGTTGAGGTTTGCAGAATATGCCTATATGATAATGAGATACTACTTCTTGAACTAGTTGAAAGCAGAGTTTAAGCAATCCATGCCTTTAAAAAAAAATTCAATACTCAAGGTAGAAATGTTTGTGTTTTCAAGAAGTATAAAAATGTTCATTGACTTCAAGACTAAATGTGAAAGGTCATCTTGCCTGACACCAAATCATAAAGCTCTTTTGATCCCAGACTATTGATGAGAATACTTATTTTCCTCAGCCCATAAAAGCTAGCAAAATATTTCAGGGAGCACATATGAGCTGGTGTAAAAGAAGACTGAATAACATCAAGGTCTTTGCAATTTCTAATCACTATAATTCTGTGATTTGATTTAAGATCGCTTGCCGCATAAATACCAGGCAGCTTATTTTTTTCTAATTTGGGACATCATAAAAAAAAAAAAACAAAAAAAAAAAAAAAAAAAAAAAAAAACACATTTTTTTAAATACCTATGTAAGCACTGATTTTTACAGATGTCTTATAAGTTGTATAATGCATACAGTAGCTACAAATTAGCATACTGTGCATACGTTGCTTTGTGTGCTTTCTGGAAAGGGTCCAAGGATGACTGACTAACACATGGGATGTTTCCTCTTCACAACAGCGAGGAGAAGTCAACACCTGCAGTGATGTAAGCCCATGACTCACCTGCCTGAATGGAGGTCTCTTTAGGATCAATGGTTGTGTGCAGAATACATCTGCAACATCCAAATAAATGAGCCCTTCTGAAGTAAGTCAGCACTACCCCTATTTAGAATGCAAGGCCCTTGTGAAGGCTGAGGTGAAGCAGCTGGCTAGCAGCTTTTGTGAGTCATTTTAAAAAGCCACTCTCACAGCTGGAGAGAAAATAGCCCTGGCAGCACTGGCAATCCATTATGAAATGCAAAAAGTCCTTCTCTGGGCGGAAGGAGAACTTCACCCAGCTGTCAAGTGTTTGAAATGTTGGGGGGAAAGTGCACACACACACACATGGCCCTGCTTGCAATGCAAGGCATACAGGGGCCACGTTACTTAAAATTAAATCTCCCCTGAGAATGAAAAAACTGCATGGGCATGAGTTTGCTTTTTGGAAATGAGCAAGAGTTTTGATGAATGGATGTATCAAGCACTTTCTATAATCCAGGAAAGAGTGGTCTGCAAGTGTCTTTTCTGATTTAAATTCTCCTTTTCAGCATACCTATATCAAAAAGACACTTGACCTCTGTTTACATTTTGTCCAGTTGTATTGATCTGAAGGTTTCATATTTCAGAGAAAGAAAAATTTAAGTGGAAGAATAATCAATCACTAATCTCATCTTTTTCCATTTGGCAAATGTGAAATGCAGTTAGTGAATGGCTTCTAAATCTAAATCAATTTAAACCAAAAGTTGCTGATGCTGCATATTTGCAGAATAATAAAGACTAATTTAGAAGAGTCCAGAGCATGGAGCAACGACGAATTCAAGCAGAAAGGTGTGGGGAAAGTTGTCCTGCATAGCTGTGAAGCCTGAAGAGGTTCCACGGGAATGTAATTTGCAGATCAATGAGAAAGGGGATCTTTAGAGGTGAGGTGCAAACATGGGTTTTCAGAGCTTCTTTCTGGAGTTCACCTTATTTACTGCCCACAAAAGGCAGCCTGGGCAGTATTTTCATGGATCAGTAGTGACATCTAGTGTCAATTCAGACTGATCCTGCCCAGCTGTCCCACTGGGAAGCTGAAATAACCTGGCAGCAGTCCTGGGTATGGCCCCATCCTGTGATTAGACAGCAGCACCACTTCACTTCTGCAAACCAGTGATGCCAAACATGAACCCAACTGAAAATTATTTGGAATTTTTGAGAAACAATTTTTAAATTTCTTGTGTCTTTCTGTTTGAGAAGTATTAGCACGTAGAGACAGCCAAGGACTATCCATTTTAATTTAAGGTGCAAGTTATCCATAACCAAATGGTAGTTGTTGGATAACATATGACCAGAGATGATTATCAAATTACTGTGTTTAAATGGGAGCTAATGAGTATAATGATAGCTTTATTATCCATATAACTGGAAGTGCTGTATGATTGTTTCTGAAAAAAATAATTAATTTCAGGTTTTTACTATTCCAAAAGGATGATAAGCTGCAGGAGATACAGACAAGACAAGGGAGATATAGTCAAGACAAAGCACGGAAACACTTGAAGAATTGATGAAGACCTGTGATAGAGGCATTTTAATTCTGAATAGAATGTTTTCTAAGAGATAACATTCTGTCAGATAGAAGAGCAATGGCCTTGAGAATGGCCAGCTATTGAGGCAGATTGTTTCCATTCTTGGAAGTTTTCAAGCCCTGTGGACCTTTGCTTGGTCTCATAGATTGCTTTGCTTTGAGCAAGTGGTTAGACCAGAAATCTCCTTAGGATTCTTCCAACCTGATTTATTCTTCAATGCTATGATCTTATGATGTAAATTAAGGAAGTCTGGGATTTTATTGCAAGAAATTCTAGATAACTTTAAGATTATAATCTCTACAGTCTATAAAGTGATCCAGGAAGGAATTACTGCTTCACAAAAATTACTCATGAACATTTTTCCAATGCATGTTTTTAATTTAATTTTTTTTTGACCAAAAAAAAAAAAAAAAAAAAGAGATAGCCATAAGGAGAATACTATAATTTCTTAATGCATATTCAAAATCAAAGAGAACTCATCAAGATAAAAATTACCAATGTGTTAAAAACTTCAATGAACAGAATAACTGCTCTACCTTTTTCATAATAAAAACCAGAACCCCTGAGCTTTAACCCAGAAAGTCTTGAGCAAATGGAATAAATATTAAGCAACACCTTCAACTGTATTTGGGTGGCACCTTTTCACAGTCTTCAGCAATGTTATTAGAAGAGTTAAATACACAATTATGCAATTATGTCTATGTTTTCACTTGTACTTAAAACTATGTATAGCTTTGATAGTGCCCAACAGCTGCAAAATCATCCTAGTTAATCTTTGTGCTTCTTTCCCTTCATCCTCTCCTTTGCATTTTCATTCTAAACCTACATCACTCCATTCTGTCACTCTATTATTTTCTACTTTGTTTTCTTCTTGATCCATTTGATTCAGTAGATTATCATTATATACAATTTTCCATCCTGCTTAGTTTGATTAAGCAGATAGTAGATGCTTCAGAAGACAAGAAAACTGACATTTCTAACAAATAATTCCTTTGGTTGTACTACTTGTAGGCTGGCCAATACCATGAAGACAAAAGAAAGGTATTTCCAAACTCAGTTATGGTAAATACATATTTTTTTAATGATAGATGTTTTTGTACCGAACTGCTACTTCCATTTCCAAATCCAGATAACCTCTTCAATGCCATCTGTCAGAGTTTCACAGGCTCTGCACATTCTGTGAGAAAAGGTTATTTCTTACTCTCTTCCTTTCTTGTGCTACCTCTGAAAGTGACACAATATTTGCCTGCTATCTCAAAATGAGACAAGGCAAAAGATCCTAATTACACCATTTCTATATCCTTAATTATTTTTTTTGCTTTGTAATGAGATCAGCTATTCCTCTTCTCAGAGATAAACACTGTCAATACAATCATTCAAAACATCATGTGGATGGATTAAAACATAGAAATACTATATTTTCTCTTTTTTCCCTCCCTGTCACGAAACACATTCAAATTCATTGCCTTTCTCCTTGTGCCACCAATACACTTGCACTGACAGAAAATATTCTGCAAAACAATGAAGTATGTTCTCAACAATATTCTATTGACAGAAGTGATTTTGGGCCCTCTAAATACCATCATGAAACTGATGAAATAATATTTTCCTTATCACAGAATAATAGGATTTAGGTTGGAAAAGACTTCTAGGATCATCAAGTCCAACCATTAGCCCAGCACTGCCAAGTCCAGGATGAAACCCTGTCCCTGAGAGGCACAGCTACATAACTTTCAAATACCTCCAGGGTGGTGACTCAACTACTTCCCTGGGCAGCCTGTTCCAGGGCTTGATGACCTTTCCTGTGAAGAGATTTTTTCCTAATATCCAATCTAAAGCTCCTCTTGCACAAGTTAGGCTGTTTACCCTTTTTTTATCACTTGGTACTGGGGAGAAGAGACTGAGCCCCAGCTTTTTACAACCTTCTGGGTACTTGTAGAGTGCAATTGAAGGCCCCAGAGAAACATAACACATCAACATAAAGGCTTGGTTGATTTCTGTGATTAAAAAAAAGATAAATAAATACACAACTACAAATTCTAAGGCAGAAACACTTCTAAAAACTGGTTGCCCAAGTATAACTTTATTTTCTGATAATAATTTCATCATGTGTAGAGGTGCTAGACCAAAATAGCTCTGTCCACCCTTGATGAACATGTAACAGTGATGTGATGTGATGTGGCTAAAATTGTATCTCTGTGTACAGAAAATTAACACTCAAGTAAAGTCACTGTGAGCAGTGCTACTCTGCTGGAAGAGAAAAGGATGTGAAATCAGGATAGCCTGGCTGCTAAGTTGGCATCAGCCTGAAGGTATTTTAGGACAGGAAAAATAACCTCTTGTTGTCTTCTGTAAATCTGACTTGACTACAATTGTTTGACTAGCTCCAGTCACCATTTACAGTTTTTATAACACCAGCTACACCAGAGGGCTGCTGTTTGTAAAGGAATAGTTAAAAAGTGAATAGTAGTCATTTTATAGAAGATGTAAATGAATGTGATAAACATGAGGCAGACGTTTTTTTCTCATTTCTCTCAAAGCTGAGAGATATAATAAGACAGGTGTCATCTGAGAGGGTTGGATGTTCCAAGGCAAAGAGCATCATTTGTAATCCCAAGTAGTCCCAATAGTTGCTGGTTTTGGTCATTTTGGGTCCAGACTGTTGCTGGGTTGTATTCAGGTGTGATCTTTATGGACATACCAGCCCAGAAGAGAAACTCATGGACCTGCTGGGCCAGGGAGTGAGGGGGAGCAGGATGCCCTGACCAGCTCTGTCTCCTGTGAGCAATGGAGAAGGACAGCTTCATCTCACCTTGTTTCTTCTTCAGGCAGCTTTTGGGCCCAGCTGAATGCCACAGGGAGTGCAGGACACAGGAGGGACCCACAGCTCCCTGAGCCAGAGCAGCAGCAGGGGCAGCCCCAGCCCTGGGCACTGGGACAAGCACAGGATGGGGCTCAGTGAGGCCATGCCAGGATGGACCAGGCAGGAATAGGAACCACCTGAAGGAGCAAGAGGCCATCCTTTGTCCTCAGACAAGCTCAGGGAACAGGTCTCGTGGAGCTCATACGGCTGTGCTGGCTTGTACAGGAAGCAAAGTTTCAGCAGAACCTGCAGAAGATTTTCTGGCTCTGCAGGCTGCTGTTGACCTCACTCAGTTTCTCTTTCTTAGTTTTGGTGTTTTGTTGGCTTTTTTTTTTTTTTTTACTTTTATTTTAATTTTACTCCTATTTCAACAAGAACAAATACCAGTGACCCAATATTGATCTCATCACACCCCTGAACATCCTTGGGGTCACTAGGAATAGAGGACTTGTCAGGAGCCTGCAAGGCTGAGCCAGGGTAGGGAAAGGACTCAGAAAATAGCAGCACAGGACTAAATAGCTACCTAGTTTCATCTTTAAAGTTATATGTTTTTTAAAAATTGGTTTTTTTCCTTTGGCATGTTTCCTCTGAATTGAAGTCTAGATGGGAAAAGAGTAGAAGAAAAAAGATGAAAATAAAGTAAACTTCCAAGACTGGGAGGAAAAGATTGCAACAGACATTTGGGAAGAGACTGGAAATACTCATGAGTTAAACTCTTTTTGAAATATTAGAGCTTCTTTGTCTGAAAAGATTGGCATGGAGAATGGAAATAAAATTAAAATGAAAGCCTTTGTACATGTCCTATTAATATTTAGCTGCAAGACTTCAGAAATTAAATAGCCCAAAGAAAATATGTTGGTAGAGTATTTCATCCAGTTTAACAGCAACAGAAAGAATCTGAATGATTCAAAAAGCTTATATAACTGTTTTGTTTTATTCATTTACATAAATCACATTTACCGTAGGTGTTTTATTCAAAATAAAGTTTTGGGAAAATAAATTGAACAGATGAACCTAGGCAAACCTGGTGATTTTTTCATGAGTAGTGTTTGATGATAAAAGCATAAAAGCATAATGTGGTATCATTTCACCAAGGCACAATATGGATCATCCATATGGAGCAGAAGTTGATAACACTGCAAAGAAGCAAAAATAAACAGAACAGATGTACTTGTAAAATCAAGTCTGCACCCACCCTGAGTACCTGTTTCTTTGTGTAGAAACTTCTTCTGCAAGTTAGTCCCACTGAGCTGCTGGAACAGGAAATTGCCCATGGATGCTGCACTGCTCACTCAGCTGTGTGGTGTGACCATTGAGAGAGAGGTCTCATAGCCCCAGTGTGGGTAAATCAGAGCCTCAGGTGGAGAACAGAGCCCTGACAGCCCCAGTGTGGGTAAATCAGAGCCCTGACAGCCCCAGTGTGGGTAAATCAGAGCCTCAGGTGAGAACAGAGCCCTGACAGCCCCAGTGTGGGTAAATCAGAGCCCTGACAGCCCCAGTGTGGGTAAATCAGAGCCTCAGGTGGAGAACAGAGCTCTCATAGCCCCAGTGTGGGTAGCTTGGATCCTCATGGTGCTAATGACAATACATTTCATTTTCTATCATTCCTCTGCAGCCTTCTTGAGAAAGTACAACCTGTGTGAGATTTGAGCCTCCTTAGAGCTGAGGTACTGCATTGCTTGAGCAGAAACACATCTCTCAAAATGCACTGTGTGGTGTGGAGCCATGAGGAGACTCTTGGGGTTCAAGAAGCTCTTCTGCTTAGGCTTGGTCTGGTTCTTTAGAAATACTATAAGTTTTCAAACCTTTGCTTTTATATACTAGAGGAAACAAAATATTTTCCATTCACTTGTGGAACATTCACCTGTTTTTTCATCTCAGCCAATAAAATAGCAATTACTTGCATAATTCCAGCCCTCAGTGTGTCTCCCATGCACCTAAGCAGAGCAGTCCTGTTGAGCTCTCCATGTGCTGAGTAAGGATAACCAAAGCATCTGGGCAAGGCTCTGCTTTGGCCTGCTCAGGTCATGAATCAATATTGGCTTTACAGCTATGGAGGTTTGGTCACTAATGCCTCCTAGCTGACCCTGAGGTTTATTCCTCCACTGTTTACCAGCTGCATTACCAATAGCTGTATACTCTTCTATATCCTTTGCTTAATACAGAGTTCTTCCACTCTCTTTCTTACAAGCCCATATTGCTGCACCTTTAAAAGTTAATGTATTTATAAGCATGCTGTGCCATTAAAGCATACACCACAGTACTTGAGATAAAGTGACTGCAAGCTCTGTTGTATGTTTATAAATGCATCAGAAAGTACTTAAAATTATATGAAAAGCTCTCAGTTGTTGTTTTCTTCTGTTTTAAAGCCCATCTCCCTTATTCCATCAGTAAAACAAGACAGATGTGAATCAGCAGCTCTGCAATTTGGTGGAACGAGCACTTACGAACCAGAATTTTAAAAAGTGGGCACACAGGAATAGGTGCTTCATGACCTAGCAAGGCAGACCATGTGGTCAACATCTGGGAGATACCATACATGGACTCTGATTTAATAAAGTAGTCACCCATCTGCTGCTTTCTCAGAGTGAGGAGAATAAATAGCATGCCACATCCCACACACTCCAGCTGTCCCCAGCATCCAGTGCTCTGCAGTTCTTCTAAAAATAAAAAAGAAACTTTACTGTATTTCAACAAAGATTGCTAGTCAAAAAAATAGGGAGACAGTGTGCAGTAAAGAGAGTTGTTTAAGAGTGCCTGTAAGCACTTCAAAGTGGAGAAGAAAGTTGTCTTTTGTTTACAAGCTCAATATGAGGGAGCATTGTGCTACTGCAGCAAAGGAAGCCAGCTGAGCATGGGATTACATCAACAAGGGCATCTCCAGCAGAGATAAAGTTGTTATCTCACTCTACTCAATGATTGTCAGACCCCACCTGGAACACTGTGTTGAGTTTTGGTTCTCATCATTAAAAAAAGTTTGTGGATGGGCTGGAGAGGGCCCAGAGGAGGGTCACAAAGACGATCAAAGGAATGGGAAGGATGATATAAAAGGAAGGCTGAGAAAACTGGGTTTGTTCAGCCTTGAGAAAAAAGAATAAGGGGAGATATTATCACCATGTTCCAGTATTTAAAGGATGGTTGCAAGGGGGATTGAGATTCTGTTTTTCCAATGAGTCACAAGGAAAAGACAAGGGGTAATGGGTACAAGTTACTTCTGAGGATATTCCAGCTGGATACAAGAGAAAAATTTTTCATAATGCAAGCAATCATTCATTGCAATAATCTCCCCAGGAAAGTGGTGGATTCCCCAAAATGAAACAATTTGAAGATTCAGCTGGGCAGGGTGCTGGGCAATCTTGCCTAGACCATGCTTTTGCCAAGATATATTGGACCAGATGATCCTTGTGATCCCTTCCAATCTGATATTCTATGATTGTGTGATGTTATGATTGCTTGAAGATTGCTTTCTCTTCAGGCATTGTCATATAGCTGGCTGACATTTACATCACATGCCATTCTGTCTTTTCCAGAAGGTATTCTAGCTATTTCTCCCATATTCTTGTTCTGGTGTGTTGATATGCAGTGGTATCACTATAAATGAATCACTGAATGCACAATTAATTTATTGCAGCTCAGTAATGAACACTTTGCAGCTTTACTCACCACAAATCTAGCATGAATCAGTGAAACATTACTCCTAACTGTGCTGTAGTAGTGTGAGCAAGTTGTTACAGAATTTTAGAGGTGGACCCTTCTTTCCTTTAGAGAGGAGAAAGATCTGAGGCCTTTCTGTATTTCCACAGGGGAAAATTACAGGCAGATCATTAGAAAGAATCCAGACTGGGGAGTTCAGTAAAAGTATTAGATATAGTAGACAAATAATCCTTCTCCACTCAGGTGGGGGAAGACTTAATTTATTTATTTTTAGTCAACCTTAAGATCCTTGAAAGTCTAGAGTATAGCAGGAACTATTTTGTCTGGAGCAAGTCAGAAGATTAAGCAAGGTATATATTTTTATGAAATCTACTTCTAAATCATTTACTGATTTAACTGATTTATAGCAGAAAACAAATAAAATGAGAACATTTCTGAATTTCTGAAACACACTTTTGCATTGCTTTCAGAACAAATACTGTAATGCTGACATCATCTTCCTGGTGCAGCACAATGTCATGGGGAGTGTAGCAGGACTTCTTGCTTTTCCACTCTGCAGTCAAGCATGTAGCTGCAGCCCACAGGAATATGCATGCACTTACTTCAGTTTGCTTAGCTCAGAGGAGGAAAGCCTAAAACCAGCCCCTGTTCAGCCCCTGAGACCCCATCCCTGATAGCCTTGTGCTGCCAGATCTGAAGGTTGCTCTGTTGTGCTTTCAGTATTGCTGGTGTCAGGGGAAGTTAATATGAAATACACATTCTTTATATTTTCTAATAATAATATAGATTCAACCAGAGTAATTTCCTTATTTTCTCCTTTACTGAAATGTGCTCTTAGATATTAATATGAAAACCTGTTTCTATACCTTTTCTGGCTTTTTCAATCTGAATAATATAAATTGCAAAATATTGTCAGCCTACTGTAGCACTGTACCAGCTTAGACCTGAAAACAACCCAATTATGATGGCATGGTGCTGTCTGGAGCTGGTGAGCCTCTCTGATGCCTCACTAAATGCATCTTAACTGAGTCCATACCCACACTGTGCAAAAACTTTGGGGCTACATGGAGAGAGAAAATGAAAAATATCACATGATATAGGAGAGAGAAGGCACACAAAACCACTATTCAGTGATCACAAGGATGTCTAAACTGTATTATTCCTTCAGAGGCTTACTACCACAATTTCTCCAGCAAGTTTTCCTGTAATTATCCACTTATCTATTTTTTATATTTTATCCAAATATATGTGTGTGTTTGATATTAGATCGTTATTTACTCAGACTAGTTTTCCAGGAAGTTAGTGAGAGACACAAGTTTATCATCTTACTGCCTGCCTCATCAGTTTAGCTGCTGTAGAAACTCCCTGAGAGATGGCAAGGGTGTCACTTGTAGCTCACACCACTGCAATGCAGACCCCAGCACATCCAGAATGAAGAGAACTCAGACATGGTGGCCTATTATTTCCTAGATAAATATTTTAGCTACTAACCTGTGCATGATAAATAGGTAGTGTCTCTGAGAAATGGTATCACATGAAGCTGATAACAATCCTGTATGTTCCCTTTGCAGCTTTACTAGAGATGGAGCTCAGACTCCTCACTGGTTTTATCTACATCCCCATGAAGCATTGCTAGGATATTTTTCCTTTATTTCCTAGAAGAGATGCTTTGGTCAAATGTAAGCAATTAAACTTAAACACAACAGGAAGACTCAAGCTAAAACTAAATGTATGTATTAAATTCAGTGTAAATGTAAAAGTAGAGGTCCTGGAGTTTACATGGACTTAAATGAGAACCTAAATCTAAAGCAGGTGGAATTCTGGAAATCTGTCCCCCAACTCACACTCTAAAGTTATGATGATGTAATGGAAAGTAGGGTGGCATTATCCAAGACAATATGTAATTCCATTAAAGCATTTTACTCTAGTGGAAGCAAAACAACTAAACTTCTGACAGATGTTTAGAGGATTCTCAGCCTTGTACAAACAAGTTATTATTGGCATTTGTCTAAATGTACTCATATGTCACCCTTGAAGTGTGAACAACCTTGCTAGAATTAACAATGCATTACTCTGAAGCACAAACATGAGGGTGCTTAAGAGTTTCAACTTATTAAAAGTCTTATTCACCTTTGATTCTTTCTTAACAGGTCATTTATTGTTCTCTCCAGTTCTATTTAACATCAGACAAATAAAAAGTATCATCTGAACTCTGTACTCAATCTGTACATTCCCTGTCTTCAAGGATTTCTTCTTGCAGCAAAGATATTTGCCATCTGGTGAACCTTCACACACACAAAATTATAATTAAATTGCCCCTGGTCCCTTGCATTCTGTTTGTCAGAATGTTCTCTGAAACAGACATGGAGTGTGTTATAAAGTTGGATTTTATTAAAGCAATTGGTTTTGTGTAAGTTTTTTTTTGTTTTCTACACTTCTGCTAAAGAAGTCACACTATGAACAGCATTCTAGCCTGCTGTTAAGCTCACAAGACTTAAATGTTACATTTGTATAAAATCCTTTTGCAGTTATTCCATTAATTCAGGTTCTATTAATCTTATTGCTAATTCTCTGTTTTGAGCCTTAACCCTGCACAAATTTCTTGCAGAAATCCACAGCAGGGCATTAGTGCTGAAAGCAGAACATTTTTGAAAGCAGTTTTCTGCCTTGAGGAAACCTGAAACTTCTTGATGAATTATCAGTACATAATTTTTTGTGGCTCTGAAATGCAAAGTAGATTATATAATGGTACCTGATGTAGAGACCTCAGTCCTGGCTATGAATGCTGAATGAAGAGTTCATAGCAAATGATTTATTCAATTATAAGGCCCTCCATCTCTGCTCAGAGAATACAAAAGAGTAGAGAAGTATTGATTTCCCATTGTCTTTTTTTACTTTGGAGACTGATTGTGATCAGCATGAGAGAACTATTTTTTACTTAATGTTTGAAATGTGACCCATGCTGGCTTTATCAGAAAAATCATAGTGTATTGTTTCTCTCCTCTCTGAATGAATGCTGCTCTTATAACCTAGAGGCCATCATAATGAAACCATTTTTCTTTCTTCCAGATAAGTAAATATAATAGCTAAGATATTTTAGATTAATTCTATGCATTTTCTTTTTGAATGCAGATCTTTCTTGATGTGAGTATGAGCTGCCTGTTGTTCTGAACTGTACTGAACTCCTGCATCATTGGTAGGTCTAGGGAGACCAAGCAGGGAAAAGAAAGTTCATCCCTATCACTTTTCTCACATTACCTCAAAATAATTGTGCCTCTGTAGTCTTGGCTGTAGTTTTTGAAATTATACCTTGCTTAATTGCACCTGTGTCAAAGGTATGATAAGAAGGAATGAGAACCTCATTCTTCTGATTTGGTTAAGTATCACTTTTTATGAAATGCAATAATTGCCTTTATGGATCACTGCCACAGAGAGAAAAGTAGTTTCATCAGCAAATGGAGAGATTTTTCTGCCAGGCAGAATTCTGTGTCCCAGGTTTTGCAAGGGACTAGCCCTAACATCAACATTAGTAGAGTTTCCTCATTGCAATCCAGAAGATAATCTTAGGTGATAACTCCACGAATAAGTAGCCAATTTTTGGACCTTGGTTGTGTCCATCACACAAAAGGATGTGCTAGTTGTCATCTGTATGCCAGGATTGCTAGTGAGTGCATGAATGGGCACTATCCTTGCTGAGAACACAGTGTGGCCTTTGCCAAGGTCATACTCCTGGTTCTGCACTAAAGAAGAGCTCCTCCTCCTATTCCCACTTCCAGGCTGCATCCTTGGGGCCAACACCCTCTGCATTTTTTGTTATCACAGTTTGTTGTCTCTTCTTTCCCATGGGGTAACTTCTGGTAAATGCAATCAGCACTGTCATCCTGGGGCTCCTGCTGCTCACCCTGCTCTGAATAGACATCAGCTCCACCCTCTCACTCTGCTTTGTCCAAATAGCTTCCTTCAATGTCTATAATGAAAATGCTTTAACCAACCCATGGCTGGGCTTCCATGGAGTTGAAACCTTGGAAGTTTATCAAGATTCGTGGTTTATGCCATATAACCCTTGACATTTATTAGTAGCATTAAAGGATTTTCTGGGGACTCTGCAATAGAGGCTTTGCTGCCCAAAGACCCTCAGATGCTGTGAAGAACCAATTCTCAAAACATTTCTTTGTTCTGCAGAACAGGCAAGAGCACAAGGAACTGCACACCATAGCTGGAATAATTTCCCTATTTCAAGACAGACTAAAGAAGTACAGAACTGTGTATACACAGGACTTTGCCTCTTTTTCTAAGAAATGCACAAACAAAAGCTGTCCTTGTATTTTTCTTACTTCCATTAATGCACCTACCACACTAATACTGGTTTAGTTGCTAAGAATTGACAATACATTTCAGGCACATTTCAAAAACTAGGAAAAAAAGATCTTCTCATACACTGAATAAACAACTTTTACTTTAATATCCTACACTTAGTTGCCTCAATACAGTAGAGGTTTATTGACTTACTGCAAGCTACATTTGAATGATTGCTTCATATATTATGATATGCAACATTACATCCTGTTTCTTTTCTATTTCTATAGCCCAAAGACTTGCTGGAATCGGTGCGTCTCAGACTCATAAAAAATACATGACTTTAAAAAAAGATTATTATATAAAAATCCACCAACCTTGAGAAACTGCAGAGGTGGGGGATTTTTGTGCTGGAATTCATTTCAGTTTGCTAACATTATCCCTATGTATCTTCAGTTCGAAAGTACAATCTGGCAATTTATAATAAAGAGCCATGAAACAGCTTTCCAGAAATGAATTTAAGAAAAAAAAAGAAAACACCTATAAGTTAAAAACTCCCTGAAATCTGGATGCCTGATTGCAAGTGAGAGTAATATACTTCTGAGCTGGTGGAGAAAAAATTCAAATAATAATCTCTGGTATATAAGGACTCTGCTACTTCTTCAATAAAAGATGGGTAATCTTTTCCCCAGAGATTTGCAGTATGAACAGAAAATAACCAAAGTAAAATGTTTTACATGATGCTATTGTGTGTGATTATTTAGTAAGCCAGAGATGTGGATGAGAAGCAGCACTCCAAAAGGGAAATATTGTCAGTAAGTACAGAGATGGATGTTTGTTCTCAGCACCTGAGTGGTAGGGCAGAGGGAAGGCTTAGGCCAGAGCAATAATCAGAAACAACAGAAAGGCAAAACACCATTGCATTACAAGATTCCACCCTCTCAAAGCATTCATATTTGATATTTTAACCTAAAATTTTACAGACAAGGAAAAAAAAATGTACTTCTTTTACAAATATATATAAGTGCACCTTATGTGCAGTTATTGGAATTAGAAGCTAATAACAATCTGAAATACCTGCCTGAGAATCAGCATTCCAAAATACAATCTCTGCACTAAACTAAAATATTTCATAGATTTTGTTTCAAGTGCAAAACTCTCATTTTGTTAGGAACTGTACAGCTCTGTAAGAAAGTGATCTCTAAGGCTCATAATTTATCAAAACCTGTTCTGAACAAATTCTAGTGAAGTGCCAAAACTGAGTCCATACAATTAGATATTTGTAGAGGAGGTCGAAGCTGTCAAATTAAGAAATGGATCACTGCCTAATTTCTTGCATTTAAGTATTTTCAAGAGCTTCTATAAATCTTAGAAGGAAGGATGGGTTGTGTTTAATCTTGTATTACTCTTAATTGATATATCAAGGCAAAGCTGTGGTACACCTATAGCTTACTGTGTCTCTGACAACCTTGGTCCCTCTTTATGTTACTAAATCATTCTGTTGGGTCAGCATCTTATGAAAATCACTCTAAATTCAAGTTAGACAAAATTAACACCGTTGAATTAAACAGTGTACAAAATAGACCTTTTCTAGAACAGTGTGATTGAATGGATGTGAGTTCAGGTACACATACAACAACTCTCAAAAGAACCTTATGAGACAAATTAGATATGAGCCAAAAATATGTGATCATATCCCATAATTCCAGTTGTCTGGAACAGACACACTCAAAGTGCTACTGTGCAATAAAGTCACCTACTCAGAGAACAAAATTCAAGAACCATAACTTTGGGCTTGTGATACACATTATAAAAAGGGTCACAGGTGCTTCCAATCATTTGTTAGTAAGTTTGTCTTATGTTTAAAGTTATCTGTTTCAAAGACAAGAGACCAGAAGGCAGACTGGAAGTGCAGGAGGTGCTTCTGCTTTAATTATTTGTTCCTTATAGACAAAATGAGAAATTCTAATCTGAACATCCTGAAACTGTAGAAGAAAGATAGATGCCTAGATGCCCAGATATGGATAGTAGTAGAACTGCAGGGGCCTTTATTGGTGTTGTAATATTAAAAGGCTGTTAGCTTTTGGGCATACAGGAAATTTGGTAAAATATGTGAGTTACTCTATTTGATTGAAAGGCAATATTCAAAAAGGCAGGTGAGTCCATCAGAGACTTCACTCACACCACTCAAAATGTCAGTATTTTAACAACATTTTTAATTCAACTGAGAAAATGAATGAAAATCAATGAGTCATTTCTCATTAAAAATGTATTAAAAGGCTATCAAAAAAGTTTAGTAACAGGTTGTCGTGGTTTAATCTCAGCGGGAAATGAAGCCCCATGCAGCCAGTCAGTCACTCCCCAGCAGTGGGATCAGGAAGAGAATCAGAAGGGTAGAAGGTAGAAAACCTTTTTGAGTTGAGATAAATATAGTTCAATAGGGAAAGTGAAAGCCACACACATAAGCAAAGCAAAACAAGGGCTGAAATGACTGTTTCCCAAGGTCAGGCAGGTGTCCAGCCATCTCCAGAGAGAGGGACCCCATCACACTCTGCAGTGCTTGGGAAGACAAACACCTGCCCTCTGAATGTCCTCTCCTTCCTCCTTCTTACTCCCATTGTATATACTGAGCATGATATCCTCTGGTATGGAACATCCCTCTGAGCACTTTGGGTCACCTGTCCCAGCTGTGTCTCCTCCCAACGTCCCATGCACTCCCACCTTCCTCCCCAGCATGGAGTACAAAACCAGAAAAAGCCTTTTCTCTGCACAAGCCTTACTTAGGAATAACAAGAACATCACAATATTATGAAACCTGTGTTCAGCACAATTCTAAAACACAGGCCCATACCAGCCACTGTGAAGACAATTCTACCCCTTCAAATCCAGGTGTTTCATAGTTGGTGTCTTATATTACTCAAGACATCCCCAAAACTAAATTAAGGAAAGCATAAGACCTTCAAAAGTTTAAGAGAATACATTAGCTTTATTAACACAGAAGCATTTTTATTCCAGAAGATTGCTTACAAATACACACTCATATAGATGAAATAGAAGAGCAAGAAAACATTCAACCAGTATATCTGCACAAATTTGGTGTCTGTCAAGAAGACATCATTTCCTTGCCAGAAAAGCTGAACTTGCAATCTAGCTATTCCTCTCAGGGTTGGTATATAATGAAGTAGAAACTCCTTTGGGAGCGGTTTTGCTGCTGGAATTCAAAGTGGAACAAGCAGACGCTGCGGCGAGATAAGGGACGCTCCTGCCAGGCTCCACAGCTGCACTGTGGTCTGCAGCGTGCAGAGTGGAACAGTCTCTGGCCTCCCAAGCACAGGCAACGAGCCAACCAAGCTCTTGCATGTATCTGTGCCTTTGCAGTCTGAAGAATGTGGCTGTGTGCTTCGTTGAAGAGATGGAGCCTTGAGGGAATGGAACAGCTACAGGTAAGGAGCAGACAGAAAGTGTGCTGCAGCCATTTAATCTGCACGGTCCTTAAAATAGAGCAGCTACACAAACGGGCTGGAAATTTCAACCTCTGAACCTGATCCTTACCCCTGTCCATATTTAGCTATGTATCTGCAATGCTTCTGATAGCTCAAAGTTTACTTTTGTTCATACAGCCACAACAGTAAAGGAAGATATCTAACTTTTTCATCTCAGCAAAGCAAATGTTATAAGAACTGTAGAAGCAAACATAAGCCATAATGACTGATGCATTTAAAAAAACAACCAAGCAGTTGTTGCTTTTCTTTATACCTCTGAATTTTAATAAACTTTGATTAGAATTTTATTTATTTACATTATTTCCATTTCTCTAATATAGAATCTTTTGCAATATTGTATATTCATGAGGAGAGTCTACATTCAGAGAACTCTATTTCAGGTTGTTTCAGAGCTAGACCTAAAAGTAAGGAAGTGATATGGAGTAGACATACTTAAAAATATCAGACTTGTTTGTGCTAAAGAGTGCCTGCATTAAACACCAAAATGTTTTTTATAATGAAATCAACTTTCTAAAGCAGCTGTTGGAATGCCTTTATCTTGGAACCAGCACCCATGGAGGTGGATTAGAGAAGCCTATACCAGTAACATAATTTACTGAGTATTAGCTTACCTAGTTTCCACCTACAAAGCAAAAACCTAGCCTCTAGCTACATTGCAATATGCATAATTCGAGTAGTCATTTATAAGCTACTGATTATTAAACTGGGGCTTCCACAAAAAACAGAAAAAGAAAAAGAAATGACTGGACGAGTTAAGTATGGAAAGGAATTTAGGAAAATAGCTGCATTAAACAGTAATACCTTACCAGTGAGATGGCATTAATACACTTCAAATATAATCATGTTTCTATCAGAAGTCAAGGTCTTCAGAAAAGTGTCATCTAAGATAAAAAGTGTAGTAGGTAGTATTCCATTACAAGTGTAAACAGCAATTTTTTGCTCTCCTTATAGCACAGTCTTACCACTCTGTAACTGTAATGTAATCATTGGTGTTCCAATATTTATCCTTTCTAAAAGCTTATTATTTTTGCATAGTATACAGAGCAGATAATGAGTCCAGATCTTACCAAGTGGCAAAGAGGAGTTTAAGTAAGTCAGTTTTGGACTGAATTAAAGGATAGAGAATGTAAATATTCGACAGTGATTTTAGAGAGAAATCAGGCCAAGGGAAGTTTGTGAAGAACAAAGAGATAGGGAATATCCTAAATGACAAATGGAAGAAAAATAAATATAGGGAAAACATTAAAAAAAAAAAAAAAAAAAAAAAAGAGAGAATTTAAAAATATAAGTTATACTTTTGACATTCCCAAAGAGGATCTAGGAGACCTAATTGTTTAAGTTAATTCTGAAGTAACTTATAATTACAACTCATTTTAAGAAACAAAGCTGAGGACTAGTATTAAAAATCAGGTGTTTTTTAAACCAGTCATGAAGGCATTCCTACAAAACAAAAGACTTAAATTTTTTATTTAGTGGAGAGTGTCTTCAACTGAGAAGTTATCTAAAGAGCAAACTGGAAAACAAAATGTCCAAATTAATCTTTTAAGGCATACAGTAAATTAAAAAAAAATATTGAAATATAGGGACATGAAAACATTAGATTACAAATTATATAGAGAATGGTAGAGAACATTGCTGCTAAAGTTTGTCTTTGTTCAGCTCTGTACCTGAGAAGGTACCTGGCAGCTGTGAAAACTGTGTGTGAGGAAAAATCCTTAAGTGAATCACATTCACTTGATTAGTGGACCTAAATTTTGACAAAGCCTTAAGCAATGTGTCTTAAGCATTTCCTGAAGCATTTGCTTTATTTATCCATGGAAAGAATTACTCACTTTTAAAGACCTTCAGTGATAGAAACAGAAAGATCAAGCTTTTAAACATCTAAATTAGATAGCAGGATTTGTTTCTGGAAGCTTTAGATTAACCAAATTATTTTTACTGACTAAGAAAAAAAAAAAATTGGCCAAGTATTTATGAAAAAGTGCTTTGTGAGGCATTTGAAATTATACATAAATCAGACTAGGATTTTAGGTTACACTGGTAAAAATTTTGGTGTTATTAGACTTCTTAAAACTATTTCCATGCACAGTTGAGACAGAATTGCACCAAAGACAGAATGTTTGACCATGAACAAGTGATAGAAGTGGGAGGTACAGTATAATCCAAAAACAGAGCAGTATTTAACAGAGAAGTAGAACAGCTTCCTCGGTTCATGTAGTTATCACTTTTGTAGATAAGATTTTTTTCTAAGCAAATGCTGATTTGTGGTGTCCAAATGCTGCCTTAAAAAAGTACATTGCAAATAAAGTAAGCAGTAAATAATGGCTATGTATTGGCACCCCAGCCAAGTATCTGGTAATCATTTTTTTTCAGGAGATACCAACATGTAGCATTTTGCAAGTGTATTCAAAGGTAGATGTACTCATGAAGGTGATTTTATCAAAGAAATTGGATTGTCAAGGTATGTTAGTTTCTCAGTAAGCTCACAGTGCCAAGCTTCCAAGCAGAATTTTTAATAGGAGCAGCAGGAGGAAGTGTTTCTTTTTGTCAATCCTTCCTTTCACTGTGAACTTTAAAATTTCCTAGTGGAACTAGAACACAAGAAAAAAATTCTTCCTATTCCTTAAAATGCTTTAAGCTATCAATAAACCATCAGAACATGAGTAGGCTGCTGATTACATAATCAAATTTGCAATGTATGCATTAAATCTGTTTTTAAAAAGCCTTGTTCACAGACAAATTGAAAGTATTTTTTTAAACATGTAAAATAAGGAATTATATTAGGAACCCAGTAAAGTTTCTGCTCTATAACACAGTAATACAGTAATTACCTTTAGTAAACTGAAGTAATACATTGTCTCAGTGTCAGTATTTTTTGTACATATTATACCAAAAGCATATCTGGAGAGTAGAAGTAATTCAGAGTAAAATATATTCTGATAACTAGTGTGTGGCAAGGCTAACAAACAATGTTAAACCTTTTATGTGATACATCACACAGTGTCCATATGGTGATGCATAACTGTGTTAGTGATTCCAAATAAGATTGAACTGATTATTACAGCCATGTTAGATTTCTTTCTTCACACATTTTCCTAGCCATTGTTCTTGTGTTCTAAGAATACAATGGTATCACCAGCTGGATTAGGTGTTCTTAGTCTGCTAGTCCCAAAAGAATACACTTTATGTTCTTAATTCTATTATTTCAGGATCAGGATGTCCTAAAGCCTTGAGATGGAACACAGAGATGAAAATAAAACTAAGGTATGATTATAAATAATTTTTAAAAAATTAAAAAAGTGAGACCATCTTCTAATACTTAAGAAGAGGCTGGGTTAAGGTATGCCAAAATGAGCAGATAAAGTATCTGTGAGGACTGGATCAAAGGAGGAGACTTTGTTGAACAGGTCTTAAACAGAAGTCTGTGGTAAGGAAAAATAGCAGAAGAGATTTTGGACTCTGTAGATTGAAGGTTGCAAATTGTTCTGAGTCTATTTTGGTACAGAATTCCCATTGCCCTAGGAGTTCCACACAAAGAACAGAATGGCTCTCTGGGCTCAAACATAGTCTTGCTCAATTTATTGTCTATGAAAGAGCATTACTTGAAGACCCTCAAAGTCTGTAATCTAAGAAAAAACAAATGCACTTTTACTGCAGCAGCTTAGAATTTTTTTTAAACATACTTTGTGCAATTCAAGTTGAAAATTTTAGGATGAGGCAGATGCAACTTAGTTCATTTCCCGTAAAAAGAACCCTAAAAGTAAAATATATTGCTTAAGCAGCAGGCACCTTTTCCTTTTCAAGCTGCTTCTTATGCCTCAAGCAGGATGCTTATAGTCTGAGCATTTTTATTATAACAAAAAAAAAATAATAATTCCAGAACAATGCCAGGGACTCCAGCAGCTGTGAGTCAAAACCAGATATCACATGGGTGGGATCACTGTAGTAACTAACTCAAATACCTCAGATACACTGGAAATGAGTCCACTCTTCAGTTTATCTTTCACCTGAAGTTCAAGTTGGGATCACTTTCTCTGTTAAAGCTTACTAAATAAGATTAATAACAATGTGATATTATTATTAATATATTATCCAATAATATAATAATCTCTCTGTTTATAGGCATTTAATATTTCAGTGATATAAATTATATTGTAATAGGAAAGAAGAGAGGAGTTGGTGTCTGAAAATAGAGAGGTACAAAAAAATATCACAAGGTCCCTGCTTCACTTCAGACCAAGGTTAAGTTCCTCTTCTGCTTGAAGGAAATTTCTGATAGTCAAGATGAAAAAAATAAACTAGCCACCGACAATAGCAGGTCCTGGGAAAGCAATGAAATCATAGCAGATGGCACAGACCGAGCTCTGGACCTTCTCAGGAGACAATCTGAAGCACGTTGGCTCTGTGAGCAGCAGTCAGCAATGCTGTCCTCCCCAGCCTGGGACCCCTCCCAGGGCTCAGGACCCTTTTCAGCCCCCAGGGCCACCAGCCCCTGTTCTGGCAGGGCTGCAGCAGCACTGGTCTCCACCCCATCTTTGCCACATCTTCTTTTGCCAAACTCCATCCCTTGCCACGCTGGGGGCTGTTGATGGACCAACCTGGGTGAGGGCATGGCCACTTCTGGGACAGCCCAGCTCTGGGGATTTGCTGGTCCACACTCTTCAGGACAGACTCTGCTGCAGAGAAGGTGAACAACAGGGTGTATCAGCATGTTCAGCAAGTAATTAACAATAATTCAGTGAAGAAATGGAAGGTTTGAATGCAGGGTTTTTCCTTATTTAAGGTTTTCACTAACAATCTGGTGAATGCAATAAAAGATGTGATTATTAAAAAATTTACTAGGACTACCTAGGGGGAAGGACTACATATTGGTTGGAAAACAGCATTATCAATCAAAAGGATCATAACTGTATTTCACTAAAGTTGGGACACAATTCATTATAAAAAAGTGAAATTATCTATGCTTAAGCAAAAACTACCTGATGAAGAAAAGGATATGGAACATCAATCCCTTGAAAAAGAATCTAAAGGCAAGGATGAAGGAGAGCTGCATTGAACCACATCCAGGTATAATGTTACTCAGAAGAAGGTAGTCATCACACAGGAGTATACCTGGCAAGACATGCAAATGAACATTTTCTGTTTCATCTGGCAGAGTAGAAGACTTGAGCTGGGGTGTGGCTACAACATAGGCAGTCTAAGGAGAGTAATGCAAATGACCAGAGGTTTGGAAAACATAATCTATGAGGAATGTTTTAAAGAGTAGGAATTTCTTCCCCTTTAGAAGACTTGAGGGAGATCACAATAAAAAAAAAACCCTTCGAGTATGAAAGTCTGTTGTAAAAAAGTGAGAAGGTATTCTGTATCTGTAGGATAAATTGTGACAAGAAACAATGAAGCTGAAAATTTAAACTGTGAAAAGTTAAGAAAAACAGAGTGCTGAGTATTTTGTTTTGAGTCTCTCTGCCACTGAGGTCTTTAGAAATATGCTAGACAGCCATCTGTCAGCAATGATAACATGTATAGTTAATCTTGTCTTCTGGGATGGACTATCTCTCAGAGACCCTTCCAACAGTTTTTTAACATAGTTATTGCCAAATCCCAGCAGATCTTTAATGGGAACATTGGCAAGATAATATGTACTGCAGTATCTGTAGAAGAAATACACAACATGTAGAAATAGTCTACTGAATTTTCAGATTAATTGTGTAGGATTCTCTGCACTTAGCTCTTGTTGCTGCTAAACTTTGTGGGGGGGAAAAAAGACACAGCATGGTATTGGTTTACAATAGTAGCTTATACAAATTACTAGTAGAAGGTTTTCTGGAGAAACAGAAATTCAAGGACATTTGAAGGACAAAAAATGTCAGATAAAATGTTTGTTACTGCTACAAACCACATGACAGAATTTATTTGGGAGTATCAAAGAAAACTTCAATGATACACTCTGAAATCTAAAGACATGTTCATAGCTACTCTGATGAATACAGCATTTCTGGGATTAAGTTTGTTTTGTTTTTTTTTAACAGTAAAGAAAGAAAGATTTGTGGAAGTAATGGTATTAGAAAATAAACTAAACTTTAAAAAAGGTAAAGCATACAAGACAGGGCAGCTGAGTGTCAGTTTTTTGAAGCGACTGGCCACTGAGAGGTCTCTTTCCTTTTTATGTCAAAGACAAAAAGGAAGATATATAGGGTTAGACTCTTGTTTCTGCTCTTCTTCTGGTCCTCTGATGAAAGCTTCATTAAATTCTGCAGAATAAAACTAGCTTTTTTTTTGTTTTTTGTTTTGGTTTTGTTTGGTTTTTTTGGGGGAAAGGATGTAGATAATACAAAACTGGAACAAGGTTTGGCATATGCATGACTACTAAACTGTGCCCTGTTGTAGTTAAGCTCAAGTGAAGACCTCAGTTTGAGAAGGCCAGTGTGAGTCCCACACCAGCTAAATAGTTTTAGAGGATTGTTTCAACCACATTTGGCAAAGTGAGATGTCAGAGTGTAGAATAGTGTTAAATATTCTGTAGTGCTGAATAAATAGCAATTTACCTAAAAGATGATTTAGGTAAATTCTAAGAGGCTTTGGTGCCACCCTGAAGCACAAATGGACAAGTTACTGTTTAAGAGACATTGGGCAATTCACACAGATTTCTACACCAAAAACTTCACAAAAAATTCACCCCACGACTTGCAAAATTACTTTGAAGGCATTGGTTCCATCAGAAAGCACAGCTACTGTTGAACAGCAGCACAGAATTTTGATGGTGCTTTAAAAATGGCAGAACTGTTGAAAGCTCACACACATGTTGGTCAGTGCAGCTAAAGCAGCAGTATCTTTGGGATGGGATGGGATGGGATGGGATGGGATGGGATGGGATGGGATGGGATGGGATGGGATGGGATGGGATGGGATGGGATGGGATGGGACTGGACAGCAATTATTCAGTGCATCAAGAGTAAGATCAAACGACACAGCCTATAAGGTTCAGGCATAAAGAGTGCAGAAGGAAGTGGCTGGGTTAAAAAAAGACAAAAGCAACAGCCCATGTGTACGGTAAATCTCATTGGAATCAGCAAGGTGGCACAGAGCCAACAGCAGGACTAAGAATGCTCTGGATACGTGCATCTGATCTGGACAGGTTGTGATTCCAGATGGCCAGAAGACAAATCACATCCAGTTTCAACATTTTAAATGTTTAATTTTATTAAAAAGTCCTAACGGAGCTTTTCTGAGCAGGAAATGGCACGGTCGCTGCTACAGGCTGCTCCAGGTGGGAAGAATGCATTATTGTCATTTTATTTTGAGTGAAGTCCTCCTGGTGTGGAGCAGCTGCATGGTCCCTAGGCATCCTGGAAGGTGGCACTCCAGCAGGATGTCTGGAAGCACGGCTGGTGTGTCCCAGGGGCTGCTCAAGCCTGTCCTGCACAGACGGCCGGGAACGCGCGGCTTCCCTTCGGTCACAGCCTCAGAGAGCCAGCTTGGACCCCAGTCTGCCAGAACTCAAACTGCCTCCACAAACTGCATGAACTTCATACATGAGGGGATAGGCAGACCCAGCAGGGATGCTTTCCAAAATGATCTAAGGCATTGGAAAAAAAAATAAAAGTAAAAAAGGTTTTTATTGCTAACATGAAGTACAGTTTGAAAAGTGCAAAATATAAAAACTTCATCATTGGACAAGTTTTCTAAAAACAACTTTCTACATTTCACATGAGGCATGACCCACAGTGTACTAGATATTTAAATTAGTGTCATGATGCTAAAAATCCTTAGTGATTTCTTAAAGGGAAAAAGTTTTTGAGAAAAACTTATTTGGACTTTTTTTCTGTTCCATACCTTCCAAAACTCCCTGCTCATGTTCTTCCTGCTAATTAAAGGCCAATATACTGCAGCTTAATAACTGTCCACGATTCACTGAGAAAGAGAATGAGCTGTCTTATTCTACACAAAATCACCCATGAACCTCCATCCCATCATCATTTATTTTTGGAAGCAGGCTTGACAGCTGCTCTTCTGGACCTTGCTGGCAGCATGTTATATCTTGCCCCTCTGTGCATTGCACCTTGGATGACAGAAGCACAGAGGATGCAGAGCACAGGACATCAGGGCTAAAAAAGACTAAAGGTCCAAACTATTAAACCTCACCAACTGGCCATGTCTGCCCGAGGAGATTTCTAGAATTATCTTTAATTAGTGGTAACAATTCTGTTGTCAGAAAGAAGAGATGGGGATGAGATTTGAAGCCCTTAGCCCCAGATGTGTTTTGCAGCTGGCAGGTAGAGCACAAAATGTTTTTTTCAAAAAGCCAGTAGCTTCCTGTGGAAGGGCTTTGACTTCTCTCTGCATGACACATAGAAAATAGCTTGGGAGTTTTAAGGCAGCAGGAAATACAGGCTTCAGCTTTCTTACCGGAGTTTCCTTTAGTGGTTTTATCAGTCTCTAACTTAAGCAGAAGGAGATGCCAGGAGGCTGTTAGGTCTGAGGAGGAACATTGTTCTTACACATAAGCACATAAGTATCTCTGTGCTTCCTGTGACATAACATTACAGACCTCTTTTTATCTAAGCTAGTCAATATAAAGCCAAACTATCCACACCACAGCTTAGAATATTCACTGCCAATGCTGCATGCATATAAGTCCACAGGACTGCTTTGAGTACATGGGTCAACCATTCATTCATATCTGCTAAACAGCTGTGAAGTAGCAACTGTGATCTGCCTGCATCCCCTCAGTTAAACATAAGCCATGAATGTCTTACTAGAAGCTCTTTTGCAACAAGTCGACCTCTAAATGAGCTTGTAGATCCATTAGACCCAAAGCTTTGTTTATATTAGAACTGCCAGAGAGGTTGTAATTTGCTGCTCTTTCTAGTTATGAATACCATGGATTGCAAGACGAAGTGGAACAACACTGAACAATAAATGAAATTAGGGAACAGTTAACATCGATCCGTTCATGTCTGTTGCCAAGGGCATGGTGAGCCTAATTTCAAATTCTATTGAGTAAATTAATGTGTAATTTCCTTATCATGAACAGTGCCTGATCAGAAGAAGCTTCAAGAGGCAAGGAGTGCTAATGGATCTTGAAATTGGATCCTAGCCATGGCAATGAGCCTGGAGCTGTGCATCACCATTAATAGATGGTCTGTAAGTACAGTGTGAAGTGATAGAACATTGGTGGTAGACACTCCATGCTGGATTTTCTTTATCAACATCTCTTGGCTTTACAGCATCTCTGCCTTCTTTCAAGATTTTTTTTTAAATGCCATCAGGATTATTTAATTTCTTTACCTCTGTTTCTTCTATTCCCTTGCAGTCTTCCTCTCTTGGTTTATTTTTAAAGGCACTGAAAATAAACTTGAAGAATTTTAGGAATCAGCTGTGTCAACTTCTGTAGCAGCAGCAAACACAACTGCAATTTTTGTGTGACCAGACAAGTATGTGTCCAGGCATGCACACAAACCTACCCAACTGCTGGACTATCTTATTGTAGCTTATTTGTGATTTAGTGAAGGAAACAGCAAAGGAATGAAAAAGGGAAGAGGCTATTAATTAGCATCTCCTGGTACAAAATCAAAACTATTTTTTTTCTTTTTTATTTATTTTTTTTTTAATATGGGACAGAACTACAATTATACCAGAAATATTCAACTGCATCTTGCTATTTTTGTAGAGTCTATTTGGTTGAGCTGGGTTTTGTAACTGAAAATTATTTTTCTTTTACTGGCCATCTAAAGGGTTTTAAAACTTCATATGGAAGTTGGACTTCTCATAAACCTTTCAAAATAGTCAATTCCATGTAACATAATTTCTTGGAAGAAACTAATAAACAGGAATGACTCCACAAGTTTTCAAGTTTTTTTTTTAAATCAGCCTTGTTTTACAAGCACATTTACACAGTATCACCATAAATGCTTTTCCTACTACAAAAGTAACAATTTTCTTCTGGTTCTGGAGATCTTTGTTTTTTTCTTTCTTTTGTAAGGGCAAAATGCCTTTCCAAATTTCTTAACAAAAGCTTAGAAAAGGCAGAAGTTTCAGCTCCAATAGAATCCAAACAGAATTATTGGATATCCTTGATTCACAAACCCACCTAACAAGAGCAAACTGGGAGGACAAATGACAATTTTGTCAAAAGAAATTTAAGAACTGACTCACATAAATCCCTATCAGCAGCATATATCACAGGCCAGAACTGGAGAATGAAGGAAAAACAGGGGGAGAGAGAATGCCCAAATGTGAATGTTGAGGGCTGAGGAAGGAAAGAGTAGCTGAGCACAGAAATGGCTTTTGTGCACAATGCAGTTATTACCTTTGATTTCCTTTGTGCTGCAGGTTTTCCCTGACCATACTGTAGAACTTGTCCAAGTTTCAATATATCTGTTTTGTATTGAGAAGATGACCCTATCAGCCAAATGTGATTCACAGCTCTTACTGAGAAATTAATTTTTGACTTCTCTAGGGAAGGTAGTTTTTGTGATAATATTTCCCTGTGGTGTTATTTTACAAATGCCACATATAGTATACAACAGACCCAATATTTTCTTTACCACTGGCAAATGCTCACTGCTATCCATCAATATCCAAGGTGTTTTTCATAACTGAGAAGCTGAGCAGTATTCTTTTTTACTAATTCACAATAACCATCCTTTTTGATATATTCTTTAAACATAGCCCAGAGAGGTATATTGTGTTTAAATAGCATGTGAGATCTGTTCCATGCAGAAAGGAAAAGTATAAAAATGAGCTTTCATTCAACAAAAAAGCAGTCTTGAAAATTTTATTACCTGTTTTTATTACTAACAAAAATTGTGCCTTCTCAATCCTTTTATCCTCTACAAGTTTAATTTTTCATTGGCTATGGTTTCCAGTAATTATTCCTTCAGCATTCTCTCTAGGATATTTTTTTTTCTGATACCTCAACGTCCAGTTTTACCAAGAGTTTTGCTTCCTTAATAAACTATTCATTTTCATATATTATCTCTATATTGTCTCCTAGTTGTCCTCAATGAATAAAAATTATATTTCTGGTGATGCATTTTTTGGTAGATTGCAGATAATACTCTTTGGTTAGAGTGAAAGAATCCAAAATTACACAAGAGAAAACCCCCCACATAGCTAATATGGGAGGATGGTGAGCAAATATCTCATAGTTGGAGAAACTGGAAGCCCCTGAGGCAGAAGAGCTCAGTTCTGCACTGAACAAACTACTTGAGGGAGTGGAAAGTACAGGAAAAAAATGTGTAGACATTTTTTAGGCATCAAGGTTTATATTCCTGGTTTCCTAGAAATCCTAAAATAATCCATCTCTTGTTTTCAATAAACAGCTCTCAAGTTCACTTAAAAAATTTTGTCTTCACAGAATCACAGGATGTGCCAAGTTGGAAGAGGCCTAAGGGAATGATCAAGTCCAACTCCTGGCCACACAAAAGGTCACCCCCAAGAGTCACCCAAAGGCATAGTCCAAGTAACTCTGTTAAGCTGGTGTCCAAATGCTTCTTGAACTCCTTGGGGAGTCTGTTCCAGAGACTAATCACCTCTGAGTGCACAACTTTTATCTAATATCCAGCCTAAACCTGCCCTGGCACAGCTTCAGGCCATTCCCTCAGTCCTGTCCCTGTCCCACAGAGCAGAGATCAGTGCCTGCCCCTCCTCTTCCCCTCCCAATGGAGCTGTAGCTGCAGTGAGGTTTCCCCTCAGTCTCCTCCAGGCTGAACAGACCAAGTGACCTCAGCCACTCCTCACACGCTTCCCCTCAGGGCCCTGCACCATCTTTGTTGTCTTCCTTTGGACACTCACTAACAATTTAATGACTTTTGTATATTGTGGCACCCAAACTGCCCCAGCCCTGGAGGTGAGGCTGCCCCAGAGCAGAGCAGAGCAGGACAATCCCTCCCTTGCCTGGCTGTGATGCTGTCCCTGATGTCCCCAGGACAGGGCTGTCCCTCCTGGCTCCAGGGCACTGCTGGCTCATGTTCAGCTTGCCACTGACCAGGACCCCCAGGTCCCTTTCATGACACTACTTTTCAAATCTCATTCCCAGTCTGTCCACATCTTCAGGGTTGCCCCACCCCAGGTGCAGAATCAAAGGCATTTTCCCTCATTTTTTCTGGTTGGTGATTGCCCAGCTCTCTAGTTTGTCAAGGTGTCTCTGCAGGGCATCTTTGCCTTTGAGGGGGTCAACAGCTGTGGAAGAGCAAGGCCAGATGTGGAAGAGCACAGGGCAAAGAGCCCTGTGGAACCCCACTGGTGACAGGTGACCTGTCTGATGTCAGCCCATCCTCTGAAACCCTTTGTGATGACCCATGAGCCAGTTGTTCACCCATCCCATGATGTGCTCATCCAGCTGTGTGCTGGACATTTTGTCCACAGGATGCTGTAAGACACACTACCACCAGCTTTATTGCAATCCAAAACATTACATGAACTGGCTGCCCTTGTTCAGCTAGGTGAGCTACTTTGCCATAAAACAAAATCAGGCTTGATAAGCAGGACTTTCCTCTCATGAAGCTGTGTGGCTGTGACCAATTATGTTAACTGGATAAGGGAAACATTAAAGTCTTGAAACCTGGAATTCAGACAAAACTCAAACTTACTGGGAGCAACCAACAGTCAGAATACTAAAGAGAGAAAAATAATTTGAGCTAATGTACTGTTTTTTCTACCTTTCCTGCCAAACTAAATGCAAGTTCATGTTTTACAACTGACACAAACACAGCAATTGTAAATGTTCTCCCTTAATAAGAAATCAAATTGAAACTGATTATGGATTCCTGAAATTCTTCTAACAACATTTCAGAACAACTTGGGAAAAAATTAAATACGAATGTATCGTTCTTTGCTCCACTAATACTTAGGAAAAAAGTGGTGGGCAAAATTTCATAGACCTACTATACATATTTTTGGAATTTAGCAGTGCACAAATTTGTTATTTCTCTCCACCATATCTGCCTCTGCTATTGTGTTGGAGTTGTGAGATGCCCTGCTGAACTTGTCAACTTTGTTTGCACAAATGTTCATATAGAACATGTTTGTTTATCACAGGGCCACTAATCACAGGTAACAACTTTTATATTTAATCTCACTGAAATGTTAATACCCAAAATAAAACACTCCCAAATCCATGATTAGGAAACTTTACACAGCAAAGCTATTGCTCAGCATCTGTCATGAGTTTACAGGTTAATTTAAAACAAAAAGAAAAAAAAAGCTGTGGATGACTGATCAGTTTGGAACCAATGACTGGCCACCTGTCCTGTACCAACAGGTCTCAGTAATTTAAACTACTTTAATTCTACATTCAGACTATTTAAAAAAAAAAAAAAAAAAAAAAAAAAGAAAGAAAAAAAAAGAAGAGATACTTAAGGTCTGGTCCTCAGAGGGACAGCTTTATAAAGATCTGAAGTGTCCACAAATTGCTAGCTCAAATTTTCCCTACAATGGAAACAATTAAATACTAATAAGAGGATGTACAGATGCCACAATGTGTAGAAGCTGCTACTTACAGTAATTAATTGAAAATGCTGAGGATACAGGTGGGACTAAAACCTGTTATTTATCAGGACCAGAGGAAAAAAGTGCTCTAGCTACTAACTCAAGCCATCCTTGGATTGTGGTGTTTAACTGGCATCCAAAGAGAAACATAAAATTGTTCCTTTGAGCATTCCTGTAATATGTTGGATCCCCAGCTTAGTATCTTCTTCATCTGTCTAACTTGGGTGTGTGATTATGTCAACCACTTTCCCATAATGCACAATCTCAAGTTATTTTGAGATGACACACCCAAAAACTTCTCTTAAGAAAAAATGCCTCAACACTTTTTATTCACAAGAATTGCAACCCACACCTATTAGCCTTTGCAGTGTTCCCCACTGGCCCCTTAAACTGCAAAACCACAAGATATTTCTGAACAATGAAAATATAGTGACAGAGCCTGCAGGTGAAATGGTTTAAATTCTTATACACAGGATATCTAGTCTTGCTTTGAGCAGCTCACCACCATCAGCTTTGTATGTGCCCAGCATTATAAGGTTGGGAAGTTAATTTTGGCAGGTTAATATTACCTGACAATTTCAGCAGGATAGTTGCAGGTTAACATACCTTCAGAAATAAAATATTAGAACATTTAGGTCCTATGAACTTGCCAAAATATACTCATTGAGGGGCTGTAACTGGTTGGGCAGCATTCCTCTTCTGAGGACCCAGGCAGAAGAGTGACCAGAAGTGCATGATTCTACCCATCATCACAGGAACCCTCATAATTTGGTTGAAAAGAAGATATGTACTATAGTACCCAACAAAATGGCAATTTTTTTCATTTTATACTATTTCTAATCTCCAGGAACTGAGCATTACAAAAGAAATTATCAGAGATGGACAAATTCCTGCCGTGTCCTCTCCAAATATGAAAAACTCAACTGAGAAATTATCCCCACAAGATAAAACATACTGAGCAATTGCTGATTTCCTGGCTTTGGCCATGTCTTGTGTCATTTCCAGGGCCTTGAGTATGTGAATTCCATTCACACAATTGTTCATTATTTTCTTTCATTTTACAGCTGATTCCCATAGATCTACACAGTGATGCAGTTCCTCTAAAAATGTCTTTTGATGTGTATAATAGTTAATGAGTTCTCAAATGAAAACACAGGTGCATTAACCAAAGAGTTTACAAATGCTTTTAATTATGGGAACTGGATGCAGAGCACTCAGCAACTGTGACCTTCGGTTCAGTCTCTAAAGAGTGTCACTACAAATGTCCCAGCAGCAGCAGCAAACAAGGGTCAGCTTTGTGAAAGATACCTATCAGCAGCTGCTGTCAACAAGTCAAGGCAGAATTAAATACAGCAGCAAGAGTTTTAGAGTTGGTCTGACCTTGTACTCCTATCTGCATGGTCCGAGGATAAAAAATGTTGGCAATACCAACATTAAATTATCAACTGCTTCCCTCTAAGCAGGATTGTACTCTATGCAAGCAGGAATAAAATGTGTTACTTACTAAGGTTTCACTAACAATTTAATTGGAAGAATATTCAAACTAAAACTTCATAATGAGGTGAATTTTAAGTTCATCTATACGCCAGGAACAAAATTTACATCTCACAGTTGTCTCTAAGGTGAAGTCTAGATTGGGTGTATTTTTAGTATGTATCAGGCAGTGCTTGACAGAAGGTGCCATGATGGAGATGGACATTAAAAGATTATTTATTAAAAATGCTCATTTTATTGGATGGAGAAGCTTTATAGTTTGCTGGCAGTGAGGTACCAACAGAGTTAAGCCTTCTGGAAGAGATGGAAATACAGCAACACAAGCTTAATGGAGCAAATTCAGATATTTTTAGCTTGAGGTGTATCTGCCTGAAGTCTGGGAAAAGTGGGACAATCCTCCAGAAGGTCAGAAATTTGCAACCTATGAATATTTGACATAGATCTGGTTGCAGAAAGATTAGTCCCTCAGAAGAACAAGAGCTCCTGGTTCCAGTCTGTGCCAGGGAGGACAATTGCCAGCAGATGTTGAACCATGCTGGTTCTTGTTAGCCTGATGTTTCAGTGCAAGCAGCACTCTGGAAATGCAGGGCCTGGGCTTATGAGCACCCCAGGTTCCAGTGCCTGGAAGGCTCTGAGCATGTTAAAACCTCTGGGATACTGCAGGTGCTTCCCTGCAGACACCTGAATCCCAGTGTCCCCTTCTGGGTGAGCAGAGGAGTGGGGCAGCAGACACAGCACAGGTTCAGCACCTGCTGTGCTCACCCTTGGTGTGCACCTCGGCAGTGATCCAGGGAATTCCTTCTTCATTTGGAGCTCTCTCCTGACTTCATGATTAGCCCCGAGCAACATTTATTTAACCTCTATATGATTCCATTTCCCTGACTGTAGTGTGACCAAACAACAATACTTCCTCAGCTTTAAAGACTATTATGAGTACAAATCTCTGGAGCATGTGGAATAGTAACATTATTATCATAGCCATTTTTCAGATTTGGAAATGAAATAACCTCTTCATCTGTGTTACCTTTTGTGGACATATGTGTTCTTATTTTACCTGTGTCTTGAGGCAGCCCTATCACTCGATGATGTTCACTTAACTAAGCATGTCTTTATTTTAAATTCATATATCTGTAAACTCCTATAGTATATTGATGCTTGAAATATTAGCTTGATTTCTCTTCTCATGTCATGCATCACAACATTTTTTTGCTAATTCATACAGCATTGTCAATAAATGCATTTGACATATGTTACCCTGATATATTTTAAAAACACATTACATAGAAATGAAGTCAAAGACCTGTATTTGACAAAGTGGAAACACACAGGAACTAACTTTGAGGGATTTCAAGTCCTTTCCATTCTATGGAGCAAAAAGAGTAACAAGGATGCTCTACATTGATACAAAGATGTTTAGCACTCAAAATCTGAGTGCTTAAATAGGAATTGAGCTTAGGTCAGAAAAAGACTGCATGCTGTGTGTATTCTCACTTCAAACCATTTTCTTTATGCATAAATTTCTTCCTTAAGTTCTGTTGAACTGCTATAAGACTGTAAGGATCAGTTTGTCTCATTTTCCACTGATGGTGATGCTGAAAAAGAAGGGAATATAAAATATTGGTTTACCTCAGCATGGAAATCTGATTTCTGCCAAATAAAAAAGTATTATAGCTATTTTGAATATAAGTATTCTATCAGGAACATAAACACACCGCTTCAGGAATGTTACATTTGTATATATAAACAACTATTATTTTTATTTGAAATAAATACCTTATTAACTTATTCATTTTAATTAATAACCCAAGAGGTCCTACATCCTTACAAGAGCAAAGAGTGGCATCCATCATAAACAATGGAAATATTTGAAATTTGCAAGAGCATAAACAGATTTCCTTTAAACTGGCACATTTTTTCCAAACCTTCTGTCATGTATAGGAGAGGGTTTAATGGCCATGTTACCTGAAAATGTACATCTATAGCAGGGAAACAGACAACTCGTGTAGCGTCTGTTCTGAGGTAATTTTCTATCCCATTGTCATTAAGTAGAAGATGAATCCTTTAATTATGCTTTAAAATTCAGTCATGCTGTTATCCCACTAGTTAATTCAATTAAAATGAACCCTTGTTAATTCAATCAAAAGGAATCAAACCAACTCTTGAACTGTTTTTCTTCCTTGTGTTTTTCTTTGGGAGGAGGTCTGAGGGGATAAAGGGAAGCAGGATGAGTTAACACCAGGGTTCTTGTCCCTGGACCCTAACAAGGCAAACCTTACACCCTTTCATGCATAAACAGCAGCTCCCTGTAGGAAGGGGCCCTTCACTATTTCAGCAGCTTTTCCACATGCTCAGAGTTTTGTCTGTCATCCCCTTGTCCATGTGCAAGCAATAAAGATATCATCAAATCATTAGATATGAGGTTAAAAATGGTGTTGGGAAAGGGGGATGATTGATTTTATACGATGTGCATTTTTGTTTATGCATTCATGAAGGCCATGTCTGCAAGATCTGTAATGCCAGCTTGCACACACTGCACAAATATGAATAAATGAATAATTGTTTTGATAATATTAAACAGCATGTGTGATGTAGCAGAGCAACATCTGTTATTAACAGTATAAACAAAAGGAGTTTTTACTGATTGCGTGTCATTCTGCATAGGGGAACAATGTAATGGGCCCAATTTGGAGACTCGCTGCAGACAGCAGGAGGGATTGTGTAGGCCTGCTGTGAAAAACAGGAGCAAGATTAGAGCAACAGTTCTTTCAAATGTGCAAAGCAAAAAACTCTGTAAAAGTGCTAGAGGAGGAAAGAATACGATGTATATAGAATTGCCTGAGCTCATAGAAACTATTTCTCCTTTTGAATGTTATCATCTTCCCTTTATTTTTTCCTATGTCCTGCAGTGAGCTGAATAGTGGTAGCTAAGTAACCTGGATTCCAGAGGAATCTGTTAATGTTAAATACTTTTAGGCACCACCTAAGATAATAACCATACAGTTATAACATCCTTTATGACACCAGGAACCAGGAGGATAAAAACAAGTATTTAGTGTTCTAAATGTATTAATAAATATTGATTCAAAGAATGACAATGTGTACTGATGATTACACAAAGATGCAGAATTTGGTTTTGGCTATATAGTTGAGTAGAAATAGTATCTCACTGCTGCTCAGAGAAGTGGTGTGACAACAGAACCATCATTGTTCTCTTTGAGGCCACCACTGTCACTTTTCTGATCCCAAGATGAAATTTTTCAAGAAAATAAGCCAACAGAAAAGGTTAGTTTTCTATTGGTTAAGAATGGTGAGCTTTTCTCTGGGGAGGAATGATCACAAAAGCAAATACAAAAGAAGTCAGTGGACTACACTGGTGAAATTGCCTGTTCTGGTTGCTGTTTGCTATATAATGAACTATGTGGTGAGGTTGGACCTTCTATCCTTCAGAATGGTTTATAAATCAGTATGTCACAGTGTCTGTGGATATCTCCTCACTGGTTTTACTGCATTCTCACTATTTTGCAACCACTTTTGTATGAATCTTTATTTTCAACTATTGATTGGAAGCCCCCAGGTGTGTTTGAAATTAACCCTGTTCTGGATCCATACCTGAGCTCCACACTCAGCACCACCCAGCTGCAGTATCTTTAGCTGACTTATCTACAGCTACCTCAACACTTCATCTCTATCATATATTTAAAACCATGCACAAAATTAATCTCCTTTCTCAGCTAAACATATAAAATGGCTGCCCTTCAACAGCTTTCTGAAAAATTAGAGTGGAACATCAAAACACAAGCAGCAAAGTACTTTGGAGAAATAGTACAGCTATGTAAAAATGGGGTCTTCCTCTCCTCTGCCATGGCTCACTCCATTTCTCACACAGAACAAGAGTTCTGCTCCTTCCATCCCACCTCCTGATGATATGGACTCCCAGTCCTGAGCTTGCCTTCTTTAGAATGCAATCATGAATAGCTCTCAGTTGCACAGTGTGCCTGAGACAACAAGTAAATGCGTTTGTTTTCTGACTTGTACAATTCTTTGCTTTCATTCAAATATCTAGTTGTTTGGGTTTTTTCTAACATGCATAGAAATGTAAATGTCTCTTTCAATTAATTCCTGTAAAACAGAAACTTGGATTTTTTTTTTTGTATTTTCACTTCTGAACAAGGCAAAAATATTTCATTCTGTGCCCATCATTTGTCTTTTCATTTCGCTTTTGGATTATTTGTGTACAAAACTGAGAACATCACACTGAGCTCATGACATCACTGTAAATATAAGCAAGATTTTCTAGTGAACATTCAGAGAGTTGTAGCAATCTGACAAGTGTGAGTCTTGCACGGGTATGAATATGAATGCTTCCTTTTATTCCTTCTTGATGAGCCAGAGTGGTTTCTAGAGAAAGGTATAGGACATTTTCATATTCCAGTATGGTAAACATAATCACTAAAAAATATAGCAACCCCAGAGAGGGGTACCTTAAATAAATATCAGGTAATATTATACCTGAATCACCAGTGAATCTTAGCAATCTTCCTAGAACAGACATCAATAAAAATTTTCATCTACTGCTCAATCCAGTATTTGGTACAGAACTGAACAGGTCAAACAGAAAGCATACAGCTTGCAAGGCTGGGACAGAAATTTCCTTCTTGAAGCAAATCCAAAAATATTTGAAAGAATAGTGGGTGTGAAAGAGGGATGTTTGTTGTTTTGTAAGCAATTAAAACCTGTCTACACCTGATGCCAAAAGGACAAAATAGTAAATCATATATTGTCAATCAGAATTAAGTTAGCATGTACCATGGGAGGATTTTTAAATTATCACAGGTTTTCATTGTAGTCTTGCCTACTGATTGTTGGTACACCTTATCTCTCAAAGATTCAATATTAGAAACAGCACCCTGTACTCTACTTCATCCATTCCACAGCAAATGAAAACTACAACACCATTGGGAGATCCTAAAATCCCCACAGGTACCAGGGAGAGAACTTTGGAGAAAAAATGGAAAATCTGACCACAAACTTATCAAAAATTCGTTCACACCCTTTAAAGCAGGATTTTAATACATCTTTTATGGACGTTAGAAAAAATGGAACAAGACCATGGAACAGACATAAATTTTGTGAAAGGTAAGAACCAAAATGATAGTCTGCTTTCTGCTTAATTAAATCTGAATGCCAGACTATCTGTGTTGCTAAAAACAGTGCATTTTGGTCTTCCTATACAGAAGTTTCTGAGAAAGGCAATACAGTCCCACTGAACATTCTCCTTTCCTGGCATTAAGGAGAAACATAAGGAATCCCCTGATGCATTAATTTCTGTGTCATTAAATGTCTTTGCAGGACAGAGTCATAGCATGACCCCTTTAAAACTACCACAGAAAAGAAGACATTTATGTATCTGACATGAGTGACACAAAAGATTATTTTCAATATGATGTCATAAACAATACTGATTTATCCTAAGGTAGGATATAACAGTACAAGTTGATCCTTAAGAATTTTTTTCTAAACTGTTTTTGGATACAGCTATGCAGCACTGTGGTCACACAATTGGTGCAGAGTAAATATAGCTTCAGAAAGGAGTCACAGTCCACACTTTCTAGTCTGAATAATATTAAAAGAAAGGAATAAATTAATAGTATATGACTTATGAAATCAAACAAACAAAAACTCCCTCAGAAAGTACTTTCAAGATCAAGTATCTAGAAAGAGAATTTTTTTCAGATCAAGCACCAAATGCAAAAAATAAAGCACAATTATTTTCATGCAGGTTTTGAGAAATACATTTGGTCCAGTATTGCATAAAAGAAATTTACAACATTTTTACTGACATAAATGTCTGTGACTTGATTTGCATAAAAGAGAAGCAAACCAGGAGTTGTTATGGCAGCAAAGAGCAAGAACATGGTTGCATATCTTTCTTCCATCCTATGTTAATTAAATGTACCACAGTGTGTGAAGTAGCTCTCAGCAAACTTGTATTTTAAAATTCTTGAGAGTAATTGAAAAACTCACTGCAAAGAATGCAAAAGGCTGCTGGACAGATCAAAGAGCATATGAAGAGTTATTTAGAGGTTTGCTAATGGAAAGATAATGGCTTTTATGAAGATGATGGAACAAAAATAAAGGAGCCGACCTGAGGATAAATTAAGAAATGGAAAGAGGCCTTGTAAAATGAAGCAGTAACACAAATCCATTAGCTGTAAACACTGGCTAATATTAATCCTGTAAATGGTACTCCACGTCCATTTTGCACATCATCTTGGGTGAAAGGTGGTAGCTTGTAGCAGAAAATAGGTGCTCTTTTATTTTAATGGTCCTGAATAAGGCTGCTGGCCATATTGACAGCTGTGCTGAGTAGCAGCTGGTAGCTAGGCAAAGTTGTTTAATGTTTATAACAATGAATAATAGATTTGTATGGTTTAGAACTAAAAGCTTTTTTTATGAGCATCTAGAATAAATATTCTAAAATGTTGGAAAAATATTAATTCAAAGGAAATTTTCTATAAAAATTAAGTTTTATTGAAAGAAAAGACAGAAAAGGGGTGAAGGCAGCTTTCCACACCACATACTCTGATTCATTAATCATATGCTCACTCAGAACCATAAATTAAACTTTAAAAAAGGGAAAATTAAATATTTTATTTAAATTAGTTATATTAAATTAGGGAAATGCAAAGGAAGAGGATATGGGGCCTGATCTGGCTCCCAGATGTTTTCAGTAAGAACTGATCAGAATCAACAGTTTGTTAAAAACATTAAACATTATTGAAGGCAGTGGAGTCCATCACTTCACTTTGTATGAAATGGTATGGGGTCAGGTTTTTGTTCTTCAGTCATTTCAAATAATATTGAGAAATCTATCTATCTATCTATCTATCTATCTATCTATCTATCTATCTATCTATCTATCCATCTATCTATCTTCCTTCCTTCCTTCCTTCCTTCCTTCCTTCCTTCCTTCCTTCCTTCCTTCCTTCCTTCCCTTTAGAGACATAAGAACACCAGGTGCTTAAAGGTAGGAAGAGAGAGATAATCAACCCTTCTGACTGATTGTTTAGTAAATTAATTTATCAAGTCAGGCTGGTAGACCAATATTATTTAACCACCATGTTTTAAAAGGGTAAATTGAAAAGCCTTGACTGCACCTGTTTCACATAAAATCGAGCTGGTCACTCTCAGCCACACTGATCAGTTAACTTTTTCAATAAAAAACCCAGTACTGATGGTTCAAAGGAGGACTTAAAAGTTTCAATGCAGCATTTCACTTGAGTTCAGTCCTGTAGACAGTGCATAATCAGTTTTTACAACCTGCTGTGTTCTTTCAGTTTCTGAAATGCATGTAACAGGTCACAGGTTATTTTTATAGCCATCTACTGCTCTCAGTGACTTGCTTTGTAAAAACCTTTAACTCATGAGGGAAGTTAAGCCATTTTGTGCATTGTGTTCTGTAACACTGAAAAAAAGCAATTTCTGCAAAATCTTAGAAAAGCTTTCTGCTATTTATTTTTTGTGGAAGAGTATTTCATCCACCTGACTCATCAAAGGTCCTGGAGCAGAAGGAATTGGACACTTGGGGACTCTGGACAGAAGGAATTGGACTCTGTAAGAGAGGGGTTCAGTATTCAGAATATCTCACTGGAACTGATAATATACCAACTACCTGATGCATCAACAATTCCTATTTTCAGTTTTTCATAGGCCTTTTTAGACAGTTGCCTCTCCACAGGTTGACTTTTAAGTTCATACATGTAAGATCTTAATGGATTAACGTTGTATTTGGATGATCTGCCAAATCTGTGTCTTTGGGAAAGCCAACTCTGCCAGAAAAACATCTCTTTTCATTTTTCCTAAGTTGAGTAATCAGTAATCCAGAGATGCACATCTTCAAGAAAATCCTGTTTTGTTCCTAAGTTTGATCCACTATAAGCTGCAAAGTCTGGTTTTAAATTTAGAACCCATTGCACTCTTCAATGGTGAACAAAACAACTATTTCATGCTGCAAAATTCAAGAAATAGAAGTAGATGAAAGTGGCTGGATCACTTGCAATCTCAATATCTTTTAAGGCTTGTCATTGCATGAAGTCAGTGATATGATGTAATATCTTGGCAATATCTTATCCAGCCTTCAAAGGAAGTTTGATAAAAGAAGCTCTTCTCTAAATGAGAGACAGACAAGGACTGGAAAAAAAATAATGTGTTTCTCTTTAAATAAACTCTTTATTGTCAGGAGGAAAGGAAATCTGTTCAAATACTAAAATAAGTTTTCTAGTTTTAAAGGACTATCATTATGAAATTAATTTCTAAAGAGCAGAATTATTCTGTCAAAAACTAGGATTTTAAATTACTTTGAACTAAATGAAACATCAGCAGAGATCGCCCTGTGTTTCACAAAGCTGATTTTGTGGTATTTCATAACATTTTTTCATGCTCAGACAAGTTAATAAAGAAAACTGCTTATCCAATGATGGCCAACCACAGATACCTGATGTGCTATTGTAGAGCTGCCAACAGTTCTTCTCTAAAACATCACCTGGGTTTCCTATGTTGTCAAGTTATGACATGCAAGGCATTGTAAGTGCTGTGGGTAATGAAGTTTCTAATCATGGCTCTGAAAATGCCATCAGTCTCTAAATTTTCAATCCATGATGGCAAAAAAAAAAAAAAAAAAAAAAAAAAAGAGGCAGACAAATGCACCATTCTGCTGGACATAATCTCTGCTGATATAAGTAAGTGAGAATTAATATTTTAAAAATATTAATGCAGTTTTTAATAAATATAAATACCTTGTCATACATTTGTATGGACATTTTTGGTGTTCAGGTATGGAGTGGAGCTGAAATGAGATGTCATTATTTTTATGTGCATTGGAAAAATTGGAAACTGATATGGCATTCTGTGATCTCCCAGGCATATTTTTGATTAAAAATAAAGGGAAAAAGAATGGGGAGCTTTTGCATTTGGTTTTCTGACAAAGGATATATTTGATTTTCTGGAAAGTTTTGATTTTTTAACCAAAAAATAAAACCACATATGTTCATTTTTATCACTATTGATTTAATGTATGCCAGAAAATATTAATTATTAGGAAAAACACACCTGTCAGATTTAGGCATAAAGTTAATATATGACATTAGGGGTCAGGTTCAGCTAGGCAGAGAGCAGATCTGCACCAGCTCATGGCCAAAGGAGCATTTCTGCTGCCCAAGGACTCTACTGTAAAGGGTCTTTACCCAGCTTTGGGGAACACATGCAGTTGCACTGTCCTGTACATTTCACAGAAAAGAGGTAATCCTTTCCTAATACCACAGTGCTGCTCAGGTTTACTGTCTATGTTCACCCTGGGCTATTTAGTTTTCTGGTATTGGCACCACATACCTATGATGAAAACTTAGTGTATTTTGAAGACATGGCCAATCATCAGTGCAAAATTCTAAGTTGTGGCCATTCTCAAACATCCTTTGAAAGGGCACAGAAATCTAAGACTTGTGACTTACTGAACTCATAGAAATTCCTGTGAAGTTCAGTATTTACCAGTTACGTAATATTTATTTACACTCATAGTAGTTAAACTCATAGAAAAATTGTGAAAATCCCTGGATGGGTAATAAAGAAAAAAGAAGTTGTCCTGTCTCTCTAAGGGAAAGACATGCAGAACAAAGTGGTTTACAACCACTCTGTGGGTGACAGCCCAAGAGCCCATCAGCATTCATGAACTGGCTGGAGGGTGCCCGTGCACAAATCCCAGTGCACTGCAATGGATTCCAGGGCAAGGATGAAATGGAAACAAAATTTAATGAGTTTTGCTGATACCAAAACAGCTCATTTTCCTGATGCCTTAAGTTTTAGCTTTTATATTTTTCAGATTCTGTTCTGCCTTAGTGTGTAACTCTGAACTTCATACACAGTGTTGGCAAGTTCTCCTCACTGTTTAGTTAGAGCAAATAATCCTTTTCCAGCCCAAGAACCAAGGACACTGCTGCAGCTTCAGGCTCAAAAAGTGCAAACAGCAGCAAATTGAGGAGAGAAATCTAGGAGGATGGGAGTCCATAATCTGAAACTGTAATTGGACAATTAACCCAATTGGACAATTAACTGTAATTGGACAATTGCCCAATATGTAAATGGACCAAAACTTAGAAAAGTGTGAAAACTCATGACATGCCATCCCTCTTGGGTCCTTCTTGGGTGTAGCCTTGGATAGGCTCTTGTACTGCCCAAGGTGTATCCTTTGAAGGCCTTTTAATAAATACCTGCTTTATTCCTTTGACACTGTCAAGCCTCTGTTCCAGGCAGCCTCTTTAGGCATCATCCTAAAAACATGTATATACTCTGAGATCTTCATGTTACAGGAAGCAACTTTCTAGCAAAATTTCTTTTAAGTTTTGACCAATGAAGGCTTCTAGTCAAGTGCATCAAATAACACAGATTTTCTGAACTCATTTAGGCTGTGTCCACTTATTTTTTTTCTCCATTTCTACAGGAAAATGATGGGCTGTAAGTAAAATGTGCTATAATTCAGGGGAAATTTAAAAGCTTCTCTATATGGGAGATGTGAAATGTCACATTTCCAAGAGTGGACCCAGAAGAATTTCAGGTATAAGTTTTAATATAGGTTTCTTGAAAGAGCTAGGAATAGCAATCATCTTACTTTACTTTTTACATGAAAAATTAGGTGCCTAGACCTAGTCACTTGGCCAGGTCACTCCTCTGCCATCACTGGGGAGACAGTCATTGCAGGAAAGGAATTCTTCCACTTGTTTTTCTCCATTACTTAGACAAGAGGTCTAAAAGAGCAGTGTAGACAAGATGACAAATAGTAGATGAGCTAATCCTCTCCTTTTGGGACTAACAGCAATGTGCTCTAACAGTGCAGAGAAAAATGTCCCTTGGTGAAAATCTGCAGTCACATTGTTTTTCCCTAGGGAGCCTCCTGTCTGTTCTTAATGACAGAGAACACGTGGTTGCTGCCTATTGTCTTCCTCCTGAGTACACAAGAAGGTTATGTGCACATTATAAAGCTCCAGGAAGGAATGGATCCTCTGAAATGTGGTGGCTTTCATGGTGTCGTGCTGCTGCTGCTGCTTGCCACCTCCAGGTGCCCATTCATTTCAGACCACACAGTGCCTTGCTCCAACCTGTGTAACAAAACACAGGGATACAAAAGAAGTGTCACTAACCATAAAAATCAACAGCATCAAGAACCAGTGTTTATTGTTACTAATATTTACTACGGCCTTGGCTTGACATATGATTTTGACATATGACTTCATTTCAGGGAAATTCAAATAAGTCCTTGCACTTTTGACAAAAGCATGATTTTTAAAACGGTAAAAGAAAAACATTTATTCATCCCAGATATCTGCCACCTGAATTTATCACTTTGTTTCAAATCTGAATGCACACACAAGATTTTCATATGTGATTTCCACAGATGTTTTCTTTACTGGTAGCATAACTGAGGAAAAATCAAGTTATGTAAGAACACAGCTCATAGGGTCTAAATTATAAACAAACCACCTAAGAATACTTTAAGTAGTAAAAAAAAGTATTCCTCAGATGTATATGTATTGAAAAAAATGTTTTGTGTAAAAAAGTCCTCAACTGATTTTATTAACTTCACACCTTTCTTTCCTTATAACTCCGGTAGACATTTGTAAAAATTTGGATCTTTTGCATTGTGTGTACATCTTATTTGGTATTTGGACATCCAGAACTTGCATTTCCAAGTCATCACTAATATACATAAAAACAATTGGAAGCTCACTGTAGGTAAGATGAGACATGGAGTGTCTATTTCTACTCACAGCAGAAGTCAGGAAAGGAACTGAAATTTAAAAAAAAATATTGGTCAGGTCAAACTCAGATGTGCTTATTTGGGTGAGATAAAAGTGTCTGGAAAACTTAAATTAGGCATTTTGACTGCAATGCAAAATCACATTTATTAATTCTGTGCTTTAGAAACAAGTGAACCAGTCAACTGCTGTGAACTGGATGGCAACAAGGCTGATAGCTATAAACAAAAAGGCAGACAGACAGGCAGAAAGACTGAGGCAGACAAAGAAATATGAAAGAGAATGAAGAATAACAGAAACAACTAAATTATATTGAGTTGTTTATGCAAGGGAGGCATTCTCTGAAAATTTACCAAAATTTACCTGCTATTGGCAACTAACCAGTTGATATTTAACTTTCTATGCTGCTATTTTGTAATAATATAGAGAAGTCACAAGAATTCCAATAGCACGTGGAAATTAATGAATGCCAATATAGAGGGGCAAAATCCCCAACAATTGTAGCAATTACAAACAGTGCAGCATCTCTTAATCCAGTCAAAGATTAATGTTTTTCATTCTATTGGATTGCCAAGAAAAGGAAGAGTTAGAAGTCCTCACAGTATTCCCCCATTCTCTGAGATCCCACAGTGTTGCATACATTTCTGATATATATATTAACTTTATAAAAAATTAAACCAAATTAAGAGTTATATACAGTCTTTGAATTTAGAGCAGATTGCCCATGGAAACAAGAAAATTTGTGGCTGCTAATGTTCTCTATTACTTGGACTCACTCTTATTGCTCATTAAAAAAACTTTTAAAAATTACTAATAAGTTTTAAAAACTTCAACCAGTTCAACTATATTTTTACAGCCTGGACACGTGCCTCTGACTGTTCTGTTTGTTTTCATTTGTGCATGTCTTTTTTTAATCTTTGCCAATACAATTAGGTTATCTTGAAGAACAGAGGAATGAGGTCAGGGAAAACATTTCTTGGCAAAATTAGACAATTCTGAACATTTGCCCAGTGAACGTCACCCATTTTGTGCACTTTAATAAAGAAGGGTTCCTATCCAGAAAATAATGAGAATGCAATTAATGGTCATCTCATAACATATGCACACAAGAGATTATAAAAAGGCTGGCCAATCTTCTGAGTGTTTTTGGTTCAAACTTTGGATTGCTTGCACTTTTAACTTAATCATGCCCTTATAACACAGTTGTTACTATTTGCAAATCTTATTCATCTCCTCATTGAGTGTTACGGGAAATAATTCTTCTTGTAACTCACTGCAGCATTCAGTCCCAGTGAGATTAATGCAAGGACCACAATTATGTCACCTCTTCACAAATCAAACAATGCCTTTCTATAACCCAAATTTCAATTGCTGGTAATAGAGTGGCTCCAGTTTTGGCTGGATTCAGCTTTTCACACTGCTGTCCTGCTGCTGGCTTCTCCTTGTCGGGTTGTCTGGCTTCTGCTTCTCTCTCCTCTTGCAGCTGGGTTGGCTTCAGGCTATGATGATTTTGCCTGCAGTCCTTACCTCCTGCTGTTCTATCAAGGACAATAATGCTTGAGGCTGAACCTTAAATTTCTAAACCCTTTATTCTGCAAAGCCTTAAGGCACATTTTACAGCTTCATGAACCAAATCACAGAGTGATAAATTGGGAGGTTTGTATTATTTTTTAATCCTGGGATATGAACTTATTTGTGGCAAACCTTGAGCAGAGTTGCTCTAAAGACTGTACAGCCTAGATAAAAATAGATTTTTTTTTTAACACAAGAATTTCAAATTTCACTATTTATTACACTGGTTCTCTTACAGAACTTGTTTTGACAAAGGGCAAGTTGGCTAATAGTATAACATAAAAACACTGTATGCATAGTTCCTTTCTTGCAGGTGTAGGGAGAAAATCTATAGTAGGTGATGATACACCATTCACAATTTTTTGACTTTGTAAGTTTTCTCAGGAGAGTTTTTAAAACATGCACTCACCAATTTGCAACTAAATAATTGATTGCCAGAGGACTGTGCTCTACTTTACCATTTCACATTTGGAGTGATTGCCACTCAGTTATCCAAGTAATGTGTGTCATGTAAAACCCACATCAAGAGAGTCAGAATCTTTTTTTCTGTTTCATATTTGTTCCTCCAAATCAATAAGAGCTTTGTAAAGTTTAAGTGAAGTGCATGTGTTATTTATAATTAGAGCTTTCTGAAATGGCATTGCTTTTCCACAGTGTCCATTGTCCTATTGTTTGACTCTCATTTTTTGATCCTGTGCAAGTAAGAATATTTACAGATGCTTCTTGTTCCACATGTTCCTATAAAGCAGTAAGTTCAGTCATTAACAAAGAGCTTCAGATTTGGAATAGTTCAGTGGAAAGCAATCAAGGTATTTATATGATTAATGCTAAAAGGGGTTAAGTACATAAATAAATAAGCAATAAGCTTTATTTATCTGCAGATTGAACATTTTATATTTGCATTGAACTGACTTATCCTGTTTTGTTTTTCGTACCATTATGTCCTATTTCAGTGTTAGCAATACAACCACAGCCATTTAGAAGTCCTGGAGTATTCCAAGATGGTCAAATTTCTTTTCAAAAATTCCTTTGGGCTTAACTGATGATCACTAACAGGAGCAAAAGCAACACTTTTTACTGAAGAATTATGTCAAGAGAAAAAATGCAGCTCATTATGATTTAGATTTAGATTTAGATTTATATTTAGATTTAGATTTAGATTTAGATTTAGATTTAGATTTAGATTAGATTTGGATTTAGAAGTGGGTCAAAATACATATTGCCTACACATACTGAGCAACTGATATTGCCTTTTAAACATAACATTTTTAGTACTGTAGAAGGAAGACATTTAAAGATAAAGCTCTTGCATCAACTTGACTGCAAAGACAAATGTGTATGTATGTTTGTGTTATGAAATAGATGCAAAGGACCCTATGTACAGTATATAAATTGCATATTATATATAGATACAGTTGGTACCATGTTAAGCATCTCAAAATACTCTCTAAGGAACACTGCTTATAAAGATAAATTATTTGACTTCGGGTTTATATAAAGAAACACAAATGTTGCAAGATTAAAGCTTCATTCTTTGCTTTATTTTAACTAATAGAAAATCACATATTGACCTTTGCAGAGCACTAATGTCAGTCTGTGACTTTTCCAAAGTTGCTCTAGAGGTTTGTGGAAGAAAGTCTGTGCTATTCCTACCCACTCTGTAGGACCATCCTGCATTCCTGCTACAAATACTCAGGGCTACTAACCATTTCTCTAATGTTAATCAATAACTATTGGTCAAAATTCATATCTATAAAATGTTCCAAGTTGTCATTGTTTTGAGTGTTAAAAGCAAGTTCCACATTTCTATTTGATTTACAATGAATGCCAAAAATGGTAGAAAACACCTGATGTTTTATCTTGAGGAAAAAAAGGCTGCCTTTTCTACAAATTCGTAGTTCAGGGCCCTTTGAATGCTCCAAAGTTTCACAGTTAAGGTACAACAGAAGCCAATCTTTATTTGAGAGATAAAAACATATGTTTATCTCACCTTCTAATCCTGTTCTTCTGGCTCCAGCAATGCACCCTCAGCTGCCAAGCAATCTGAATGTACATCTGCCTCCAAGGTGTATCTGCCTCCAGAACTATACAGAAAGTGGCCAGCTGTGATGACATATAGACCAAAAAATACTTGGGAAAGTGAGGAAGAAGCAGTGTCTCAAAGACACTTTTGCAACACATCATCTGAGAGGGGCCAACACAGAAAGTCTGGCTGCTAATCAGAGCTGGATACAAGCCATAAAGTTCAGCTACAAATGCAAACTTTTCTGAAGCCTGGGGACATTTGGCTTTGTGCATTCAGTAAATAGAGAAGGGCTAGTACTAAGTGTAAGTATTTTAGCTTGTATAAACTAGGGGGGTGTTCTGGTGCAGATGTTTACTTCAGATTGGTGCCCATTAATACTGCTGTATGAGGAGGCAGCAGGAAATAATTGCTGATTGAAGGCTATTGACAGAGTTTTCCACAAACCTAAGTGTCTTGTTTAATAGGCTTGTTTTTTGGGATATAATTTTTAGTTCAAGAAGAGAACAATGGGTTGGTAAAAGGAGGGAAACTGTCCCTTCTCTGTGTAGAGGGCCTGATTTCAAAGAAAGCAGTGGGATGGATTAGCAATCAGTAAGGAGAGACAGAGAAGCAATTAGGAGCTTGCAGCCCAGGCAGAGAAGCTACTGAGAGAAGAGGGCTGCAGGGAGCTGTGCCTTGGCACAGAAAGCCAATTTCATAACGACCTGGAGGGAGTTACTGAGTTTTGTGTTACTCAGGCAATCAATATCCAGAAGTCCTGACAACATGGACCTTCTCAGCAGACAGAGTAGGCAACCAGAGAATGAATTTAAAGCCTTTTATTTTCATTGGTTTTGCCTATTTTCGTTGCTTTTGAGGTTCCTCTTCTTGAAAGTTAAAGATGTCTATTTATATCCTAATGAAATTGAGTAGATTTTAGGTTGATTTATCTCAAAGCTAGATAACCTGAAACCACATAAAGGCATTCAGTCACAAGAGATGGGACACAGAGCAGGTGAACTTTCTTTGTTCTCACAGTAAGACAAAGAGAAAACCAAAGTATTCATTTGTTTACTGAGTTCTGCACTTTGCTCTGGGAGGATATTGTTTCTCACTGCTCATGATTCATGACAAATCTTCATTCAGCTTGCCTGGACCAGATAAAGAAGACAGTTTAGGTCTGTATTTTACTTTTTTATTTTGTTGTTTTCGTGGAAGTCCTTTGTATGAAGACATTCTTCCAACTCACACACAGATTCCCTGGGAGAAGTTGGGGTTTAGGATGTTTGGGAGCTGTTCTAACTCAGTCTCCTGTGGCAAAACAATCTTTCATTAAAAGAACCACCTGGGAACAACAAATATCTCTTTTATCCCCCTCTCCCCCCACTTCTCCAACGATGATTTATCCAAAGTTAGAGGACTACACATCCAGCAGATGTGTTTGTCTGCACTATATAAATCCAAGTCCCAAGCCTAGACTGAATATGTGTCACCTTTATGTCCGGAAAATGCCACATCCCACGGGGCAGCTTGTTTCCAATCTTTGCCTTGTCACTGCCAAGCATCTGAACCCTGGTGCTCAAATATATCTTTTCACCTTCTGTCTCTCAGCCTTCTGATCATTCAGACCCCTCTCCCTTTGGTTCAGGGTGAGGTACCACACTTTTGAGATATACAGCCTGGTGGCTTAGCTGCAAAACTTGGCAGAGTTTCTCCCCAAGGTACACATGCTAAGATTATAAATATCTCACTCTCAGGGAAGCTGGATGGGAAAGAGTATTTGTGGAGGTCTCAGAAACAAATTAACCCATATCTAGAAACCCCACAGTGAAATACTTTCCTTTTGCAGAGTGGTTTAAAAAGGTTTTGTTGAGCTTTGTGACCTTGGGAGAGCCAGAGCAGAGACAGAGAGCAGGTGGAGATTAGGAATCTTGTTAGCTCAATGAAGGATAATTAAGTTATAGAATAGCTTTCTTCAGTCTTTGTTGTTCACCTGAGGGCTGTGGTATTGTCTTCCCTAGCCAGAGGAAAAGTAGGAATGTGGCAAATGTCAGTCAGGCTGGTGGCAGTAAAACACTGGTGGCTGAGCAAATGTCTGCAGTAGAGTCTGATTTACTTTGGCCTTTCAATCAGACAGGCCCAGTGACCCAACAAGGGGGGTTTTGTTCCATGACAAACCATGTTCAGCTGCAGAACCTCCTATTTCTTCCAAATTTCCCTGCAGCTCTACACCATAATTCTGTCTCAGATGTTACAAAGAAGAAGGTTAAATGAATGGTTAGCTGGTAAGTCTTGAAAAAGCAAGTCAAACTAAAACAGAAAACAAACAAACAAAAAATTCTGAATTTTTTTGTTTGAAAAGCTTATATTTTCTTTAAGAAATCTTCTTAAAGAAATCAGATCTCTTAAGATCTGATTAAATCACTAATGTTTGTAAACTGCTAAGGCACATGATAAATACACAAAGGATAACAATTGAGAACTGGACCAGTGGCTACAATAAAAATCTGCTAAAAAATTTGACCACTTAGTTTCTGCTAGTGGTTAAGAAATAACTGATATAACTGATTGGTGCTTGCACTGGACAGGATATTTTAATTTCTTTCTTAGCATTTGGAGAACCTTGTAAAGAAATGCCTTTTGAACAGTGTAAGAATAGTATTTAAGAGAGTATTTTTTTAGGTGATTTGAAAACTCTTCCCATTTTTTGTCCCTAACTCTTATTTTCAATTGGTGTTTGATTTCAGCTAGGTCTGCCTTCAACATTCGAAAATTTCATGTAAGATCTTGCCTTCTTAGTTTCTTTTTGCACACTGTTTCATTTTTTTAGTTTGCTCCTCCCCAACCCATAAAAGTCTTTGAAACTATTTTACGACTTTAGCTGTTGTTTTTGTTTTTCTTCTATTAGAAAAGTCACTGAGATCTTTAAATCTAACTTTCCAACAATTGTCTTGTAAATGTAACCTGTCTGCATCTGTTCATAAGATTTTATAGTTTATGCTCTTTCTCTGCAAAAACCCTCAGCACAGCTCCCAGAGCTTCTCCTCTGCCAAAAATGTAACAACATAGGTACATAAAGGTAGATTTCTATCCTAGATCTGCAAAAATAAACCTCCTCTTCTCTGCTGTTTATCCAGTTCTTGACAACTTAGCTCTCAGCTCCAACTGTCTTTGAGGCATATAGGGAGCCTTTTTTCAGAGCTCACTCACTGTCTGTATCCCAGTAAGGAAATCACAGAAATCCACAGTTCTGCATACATGGAAATCCTCAGTCCTGGCACTGATTCTCAGTACTGTCTATGAACCATGATCTACCTAAGAAGATCCTTTCTGAATTATTTTACCAGGGTATTCTGCCAAATAGCTTTCTGGATTTACCTTTGACACCTACAAGTGACTTTCCTCAGGCACTGCAAGATCTATTATTTCTCTGCTAAAGTATTCCTGTCTATCTTCTTCCTCAATCACTAGCAGCTCAATTTCAGATTTATTCCTGCTTTGTGGGTGTGCAAACCTTACCATTTTCTGTAATAAGCAAAAGGAAAATTGAAAAAATTTTATTATTTTAATTCTATCCTACTTCTCTTTTTTTTCCTTTATGTTTAATTTTGTGAGTAAAAAATTGGTTGTGCCAGGAAACTCAGCTCCTCTGTTCTGTTTCAGATCCAGGCCACCATGTCAAGAAGAATGGGAGTGAGCTCAGCAGTCCTTCCAGCTGTCCTGTTAAGAAGCTGTTCAATTACTTAGAGGAGAAAGGCATCAGTCCTGAGCAGGCCTCATGTGTGGATGTTAGTCACTGCCAGATGAAGCTGTTATACCATCTGTTCTTCTTCCTTATGACTGCAAATCTTTTTAAGACCCTTCCTCAGGATGACACTGGCAATGAAGATACTTATAAATGCACAAATTATTGTATAGCATACTGAGCACGGATATGATAGATCAAATTTGAATCCAGTAAATGCTTGATATTATACTTCTGAGACAGGATTTCTCTGGCCTATTTTAGATATCTATTCTAGATATAGATAAATGTACCCCAAGGTGCCCTCTATGAATTATACAAAGATGCTACATTGAGTACTTGTAGACATCTGTGCTGTCAACTCTAAAGTTGGGCAAGATGAATACCATCCATAAGGCCTAAGAGTAGTAGGGCTGCCTGCAAGGAGAAAAAACAGGTTTATCCACTGTTCATTTAATCTTTAACAGCTCACTGGAGCACAGAGGGCCAGAAATCTTGGGTTTGGTCCATTTCCTCACAGTCCTGCTTGCAGCTGTGGCATCTCACGCTCTCCCAGCTCCTGTTCCACAAATTCCTCCCAGCTCCTTCCAAATGGGTGAAGTTGCTGTGCTGCTCCATAGTCAGAGACTGCATGTGCATCTCTGCTAGTCCTGTTACACAACATTTCACTTGCAGCTCCATGCAGATCTTCTGTTGGATCAACCCAACTCAAACTCTACTTGGGCAAAGATCAAAGATTAGAAGTTCTAATATTCTGTAGTAAGTGAGACACAGGATGAAATTGCAGTGCTAACCATGCACAATTTGACAACTACAGTTAATTTTATACATGAGTAGACCATTGGAAAAATATGGATTGCTATGCAGATATTCAAGACAAGGCACAAGTATTTGCAGGAGGATAATGTAAATCAAACACAGAATCTAGAGAAAAGGAAAAATCTTCAGTGTTCAACTCTTCTGCATTGTAACCATAATATTTTTTTCATATTTCTATCTTGACAAAAAGCTACAAGAAACTTAGATTTAATATTACAATGGTTACAATACTCTGAAGTATGTTTCATGTAAAAGAAATTGCATGCAAATGATTCAACTCAGAAATGGGACAGATGGCATTTGTACTGTCACTGTATTCTGGGAGCCTTAATTCCTCTCATTCATGGGGGCTGTAGTGACTCCTGATAAATCAAAGCACTATCTCACCTCATGGCCTCTCTCCCACACTCTCACATTTCCCTCCCTGGTTGGCACCACACACGTCTGGGGTTGTGTTAGTGGGTCCTGCTCATACTGTGGACAAATATTGCTCTGGAGGTCCTGTATCCTGGGATTCTCCAAGGCTGAAGTCAAAAGGCTTATCTAAGAACAAAAAGATGTAGCATTAAGCTGAATAACTCTAATAATTGTAACTTTATTTGATAACAATTTAATTTTAATTTTTATACTAATTCTCAAATGATTTCAAGGATGTTCTTGTTTTGCCAGTATTATTCAATGTCCCATAATTTTAGACATACAAGTGCAAGTCATTGTTTCCAACCAGCTTGATCCTGAATTCACACAGCTATTAATCAGTTTAATATGCTTCGTGTTGCTAATTTGAAAAGCACATAAGGAAGGAGTCTGTGCAGTACAGATATGACAATTAGTGAAACAATCCTTTTTCTAAAAATGTGCTCGGGTAGCACAAATTTTACCAGAAACTTTGTCTCCTTGCACTAAAGAAGAGTAAAAGAGACAGTTGTTCTCATGCCAACTACTTCTGGTGCCAGAGGTAGTGATAGAAATATGTTGCCTCTGGAGGTTCAAGAGTATTTCATAATCCTCCCCCTCCCATCATTATTTTCCATTATTGGTCCCTCTTCTCTCTTTCTTGTTATCGTCTAGAAAACAGGCAAGTGTGCAGACACAATACATAAAACTTAAAAAACCAACATGACCATAAAGAACTGGTTGTCTGCCTGAAAGAAAAAAGAGAAAATGAAAGAGGCAATGAAACTCCAAGACAGAGCAACTTTGACTCAAATTGTGTCATGCTGAGGTGCAGTATAAGATTCTACATTGTACATCACTTTGAGTTCTGACTTCAGTTAAAATTTTAATGTATTTTTACAATATTTTGTGTTTGATTTCTCTCACCACATGTGTTTTAGAACAGCTGAGATAAAAAAAAAAAAAAAAAGGCTTTGAAGAGTTTGAAAGGAGGGGAAATAAAGTTTCTGATCAGAGGAATTTGCTGTATTCAAGAAATGAAAAAAAACCAACGGAACAAAATTTTTTTTGGCTGAGCTCAGGATCTAGAATCAGATCAAATAAGGACTGAATTTTTACGTGATCTTTTACAGAATCAAGGATAAGCTGAATTGGAAGGGACGTACAAGCATCATCAAGTCCAACTCCTGGCCATGCACAAGATCATCCCTAAGAATCACACCATGTACCCAAGAGTATTGTCCAAATTCTTGTATTCTGCTGCAACTGCTTCTCTGGGGAGCCTGTTCCAGAGCCCAATCATCCTCTGAGTGCAGAACCTTTTATCTAATATCCAACCTAAACCTGTCCTGACACAGCTTCAGGCCATTCCATCAGTCCTGTCCCTGTCCCACAGAGCAGAGATCAGTGCCTGCCCCTCCTCTTCCCCTCCCAATGGAGCTGTAGCTGCAGTGAGGTTTCCCCTCAGTCTCCTCCAGGCTGAACAGACCAAGTGACCTCAGTCACTCCTCACACGCTTCCCCTCAGGGCCCTGCACCACCTTTGTTGTCTTTCTTTGGACACTCACTAACAATTTAATGACTTTTGTATATTGTGGCACCCAAACTGCCCCAGCACTGGAGGTGAGGCTGCCCCAGAGCAGAGCAGAGCAGGACAATCCCTCCCTTGCCTGGCTGTGATGCTGTCCCTGATGTCCCCAGGGCAGGGCTGTCCCTCCTGGCTCCAGGGCACTGCTGGCTCATGTTCCACTTGCCCCTGAGCAGGACCCCCAGGTCCCTTTCATGGCACTGCTCTGCAGCCCCTCATTCCCAGTCTGTCTGCACATCCAGGGCTGCCCCATCCCAGGTGCAGAATCAAAGGCATTTTCCCTCATTGAACGTCTGGTTGGTGATTGCCCAGCTCTCTAATCAACCAAGGTGTCTCTGCAGGGAATCCCTGCCTTTGAGGGGGTCAACAGCTCCTCCCAGTTTTGTATCATCTGCAAACTTCCTTGGTATCTCTTCCAGTCCTGCCAATAAATCATTTATGAAGCTGTTGAAGAGGACAGGGCTGAGGAACCCCACTGGTGACAGGTGACCTGTCTGATGTCAGCCCATCCTCTGAAACCCTTTGTGATGACCCACGAGCCAGTTTCTCACCCATCCATCCCATGATGTGCTCATCCAGCTGTGTGCTGGACATTTTGTCCACAGGATGCTGTAACAACAGTTAACAGCTTTGACAGTAACAAGTTTTACTGAAATCCTGAAACATTACATGAACTGGCTTCCCTTGATCAGCTAGGTGACTTACTTTGCCATAAAACAAAATCAAGACTTCCCTCTCATGAAGCTGTGCTGGATGTGAATAATGCCAGCATTGTCCTTTATGTCTTTCTCAATAACTCCCAGAATAATCTTCATAACCTTACCAGGCTGAGAAGTGAGACTAACAGACTTGTATTTTCCAGGGTCATCCTTGTCCTTTTTGAAAACTGGGGCATTAGCCTGCTTCCAGTCAGCTGGGAGCTTTTACCTTGCCTATCTCATTGCAAGTGCAAGGCAGTCTACTTTTGAACCTAGAGACTTGTGATACTAAATAAAGACAAGATGTTTGACAATGTTACCAACACTAGGACAATAATCCAGACAAAGATTTATCTGATCTAACTAAAACATTCTACAGTATAAATGTCTACCACTGTTCTAGTCACAAAAAGGTTTCTTTTACAGTCATCAGAGAGAATTTACATATCTAAAATGAAATTTTAAAATAGGTGTCTAGACCACAGTAACAGATTTAGAGGTATAGTACTCACCAATTTATTGACTTAGTGGATTTGGATGAGAACTGTCATTTCCATGATCTATATGTGGCCAAGAAACCATCTTTGAATTTAAATAGCCTGGTGTACTTTATATCATGTTAGTACATTGGTAGGCCCTCATCCAGAGTAAGGTGAATGCTTTAGATAAATATGTCATATGTATTTTGTCTTCAGATTATCCTTTCTCAGTTATAAATCAATACAGAGCACTTTTACATAGACAGATAGTGATGGGACAAGGGGGAATGGTCTTGGACTAAATGAAGAGACACTGAGACCAGATGTTAGAAAGAAGTTCTTTACTAAGAGTGGTGAAGCACAGGCACAGGTTACCTAGAAAAGGTGTGGATACCCCATCCTTGGAACAGTTCAAGGCCAGGTTGGATGGGGCTTTGAGCAACCTGGTCTAGTAGAAGGTGTCCCTGCTCAGAGCAGGGAGTTAAAATGAGACAATCTTTAAGATCCTTTTCAACTCAAGCTATAATTCTATGATCAGTGGAATGAGACACATCTTGCAGAAGTGAAGGAGCTCTTTCTTTCAAGGAATGAACAGAGATGTCTAGCTAGATGTGGTTATGTGATACAAACTACACTTGCTACCAAGGTCTTCTGTTTTATCAAGATGAGCTGATGGTCTAACATATGGGCTACTGGATTTTTAGGATAAATATATGCTGTTTTATTGTCAGCAAAAACTGTTTTATTAGCAAAAATTGCTGTTCTCATTAAATCCATGAATCCATGTAACCTGCTCACCCAGCCAAAGATAGGTTGAATGCATATTGACCATATTCAACACATAGCTAGAGCCATTTAGAGCCTCCCAAAAAGGAATCCACAGCATTTCTAAATAATTTGCTCCAACGTTTAACTTTTTTAACCTTATCAATTCTACAGTTCAATGATTCTGCAATAAGTGCAGTAAAATCTTATTCCTCACGGGTAACTAAAAACTCTTTTGGTGAAATGTAAACCCATTGCTCATTGTTCTATCCCCAGCAGACAGGAGTATATGTCCATTTGGCAGCACTTTATTACATGGTTATTCTACACAAAACAGACATTTCATGCCCACTGAAAACAATCTCTTTGTAACTGTTATCTCTCTAACTAATGTAGCTGGAAAATAACATGAATATTGTGTTCATTTGTGTATGTAGCAATGAGGTCAACACAATTCTGTGCTGTTTGAGATGTAGGTATTCTGTGACTAGTTGCATGCTGTCAATATGACTATTAATCCCTTGAATCCTATTCCCATGGAGATGTCTCTCAACATCCAATCCATGAGGTTTCAGATTGACAGCACATGAACATGAGTCCAAGTAAATTAATATTTTGTCCAGTGCAGCTTTGAAGAGGTGTATCTGGTGATGTTCTTTTTCAGTAACAGGTTAAAGGAAACTAAACTTCACAAAAGCTGTAAAACATCAGTCAGTTTTTTGGCATGTCTATAGTTTTTTATTACACCAAGGTACCAAAACCCCCACATTCTTCATAAATCACTCCAATGCAATCTAACTGGAGCTAATTGTCACATCAGCTATGCCCCTGTAAGAATATTAATACTAAAGGGGTTTCACAGGTAAGCAGAATCATGCCCAGGCAGTGTTTTCCTAGGAGATCATGCTGCAAGTGAAAATTTCAAGGAGAACTGCATCAGCTTGGTGCCCTATAAAGCATTATAGTGCATTATAAAGCTCTCACTGAGCTGAATTCAAAGAGGGTCCTCATGTGTTGTGAATTATTTTTCTTTGTCCTTTGACTGAAGCATATTCTTGGGAAGGATGCAATTGTTTCAGGTGTGTTATGGATAATGTGTTTGAATATTAACACCTGCAAAGATAAAAGAAAAAAGTGACATAACACAATTCTTATCCCATAAAAAAAAAATCTCCAAATCTGTATACTAAATGTGAAGCCAACATTTTATTCCCTGAACAGTTTACAGTTCATTAGCAACAGCATTCACCACCATCTGACAGTTGGCCAGAACACTGATCTAAACTAGAAGATAATGAGGTTAGAAAATATCTTAGAGCAGTATAAGAGCTATGGAGTATCATCAGAATGTACAAAGAAAATGGCAAATAGAACTTTTTGGTTTAGAATTCCTCTGCAATGCCCATGTGGTGCAACAGAATGAGCCCTACTCTAAAACCCTACTTATTTTCAGTGATAAAACCTCAGGAGTAAGCAACTCCTGTGAACAAAATCCAAAGCAAAACAGGTCTTTCAGGTACCTACAAGAACCAGTAATGGGAAATAATCTTTTGGTCAGCAGTGTCCCAAGGGACAACATTCAGTGTGTCCTTGCTACATGGCATTTTAGACAGGGCAGATTAATTAAAACAGATTATATCCAAAGTTTCTTGCTTCAAAATGCCATTGGAAGAGGAAGGCAAAAGATTAGGTGTCAGGGGACATGAACAGTTCTACAGGTACTGAAAGAACTAGGTGAATGTTGTCACTTGCACATTCATATATATATTTCCTGTGGAATCTAATATAACAATTGCAATTCATTATAGCTTAACAAAATAATCACAAGTATTCAGCCACAAGTAGTATAGTTATCAGTCATGCTCACAACTCCACAAACAAATTATTCCATAAAACCATGACTTTTGCAAACAAACATTACCCAGATTAAGTGGGGAAGGATAAAGAGAAGGAAAGAAGAAGAGACAAAACTCTGAGAGGAATATAATTAAAGGCCTTAGGATGGAAAATTCTTCTAAATATAAGATGCAACCATAACTACTGGATTTTAAGTGTGATTTTAGCAAACTGACTTTCACTTTAACAATCAACCTCTTTACTTTCTTTTTCAACACCTTTTGAACTTAGAAGAAAATATGTCTCTGAGCCCTTCTTTTTTATTGTATCCAAACATGACCAAAAAATTCAGGAATTGATTCACTTACCAATGCCAGCAGGGAAGCACAGGCCATCTCCTTTATTACAGGATAGAGTGCTGTACAGGTTGTTAATAACAACCAGAAACATCCTCCATCAAAAGTCTTGGTGGTAGCTTGGGGCACACTGACCAGAAGACATTTCTGCAGCAAGGACTGGCAGCAGGGCAGACTTTTACCCAGCACTGCACCCTGGGTTTGGTGAAGAGCAGGGGGATGTTTCAACAACACCAGTATAGTGTGCTGGAAATGAGAGCTCTCCTCCATTCCACTAATTTGGGGATGCCTCACTTGTCACAAATGAGATTAGTTAATAGCCTAGAGAAGAACCTCAAAGGATTGAATATTTAAGTTGGAGGCTACACACAGTCAGTTGTTTGCTTGGAGAGCTATCAAGCAGCCCTTAGTTCTTACAGTCCTTCTCATGCACAGACCTGAAGTACTTTAAGAGATGATTTCTGCTCTCTTTCACAAATGGCAGACTCCAGGTAAGAAAGGTGTGAGTGGAAGCAGAGAAATTAAAACTAGAATTTCCTCTAGGCTCCACCCTTGTCTTGCCCTGAACTACCAGTAGAAATTATGTATTTAAGCCTAAAATACATAATATTGAGTGTTATCTCCTTATATGGATGTGTATGTGATAAGAAATTGGGGACAAAATTATAACAATTTGGGTACAAAAGTCATATAGGTGGTTTGGCCTGTTTTGTTGAGATGCCATCAGAATTATCTTGTAAATTTGCTAGAGATTAGTGAAAATCCCTCTCAAAAAATTGTACTTTGAACTATTGTAATCTTTTTGTTTGGATTATCCACCTTTAATTAAGAGCCAAGCTTCCCCTGACTTCCCAGAACCACGGAGTACTTGAGTTTCAGTCAATCCCTGACAGTTCCTGAACATTGTGGGTTTCTGTGATCCCTTTCCTGTGCTGGGGAAGGAGCTTGAAAAGCTGCACATGCTGGATAAGAATTTTCTTCCCAAAACATAAGTTGTTCCTTTAAGTACAATCAGAAATCAGGTAACTGCATTCCAAACTGACAGTTAGGTGAGAATCTGTAATTCCTGTCTTTTCAGCAGGAATTCATGGGTAAAGAGTTACCTGCTTTATCCTGTACTGTAGAATATTCAGTCACACCTGCTGCACTTCCAGTACTAAGAAACACAAGGACATGTTGTGCACTAAGGTGATTATATCCCAAACTAATTTTAAAAAACCTTGAAACAAATATATTTCATTTTGTGAATCTCATTTAAGCCTCATATATCTCTATTCTAGACTGATGTTCTCATTCTCTTTAAAATAATACTCATAAAAAAATAGATCATACATATTTATGTACAGACATATCTATCAACCATTACAAAATGTAACTAGACATTTTTGGTTTGTATGATTCTGTTTCAAGGCATAGAGAAAGCTGTATGCAAGTATGCAGAGAATAATCTTGCACTTTCTGGGAAGTCCTACAAATTATCCCTTTTGTTCTGTGTGCTTTAAACTTGAGCACTGCTGAATATGAAGTCACAAATATGGGTTATACTGATGTGTTTTCCTTTTGCAACAATAATTGCTTGGAGGGTAACTACTTAGTGTAGTGATACTCCTTATGTGGCTTTACTTCAGTTCCATAAATCTGGTTCACAGCTCAAGGAGGATGGACCATATTGAAAACACAGGATCTGATTTCTATTAATGAAAAGAGGTGATAACCCTAATTAGAATTCAAGTTGCTTTAAGCCTTTGTAAGAACAGTTCTACAAGGAAAACAGATCTACATTCTTCAAATATTTTCCATGTATCTTTTTGGCTCATCAGAATGACTCAATATTAGAAATTAATTTTTTTTTTCCAAGACTGCTTTTTGTTCTTTTTCTTTGGATGCTGAAAAACTGCAGTGAATTAATTTTTTTTTTTTTTAAAAAAAAGCACATACAAAAACCACAAACAAACAAAGAAAACCCCAAGAGATTTGGCTGTTTCTTTATTTAAGTACCATACCTTGCTAATTAGCACTACTTACCTTGCAGAGCAGAATGTGATTATTTTCTTACAGGGCATATCTTCAAATCACTAAATAATAGCATAATTAGTATCCAATTTTGAATGTGTTCAAATTTGACCACTCCACATCTTGCCATGGTGTTTAAGAAAACAGTTTTTAATCTCTTAAAGTCTGAAATTTCTGCATAATGTTTATTGAAGTAAAGTCTTGTTATGTAACATGCTGTAGTAATGATGAGTTACCTAAGCATTTGCTGTAGCTAACCCAGTAATAATTATTTTAATGATGTTTTGCTCCTTTTAACTTATGAATGATGCATTGGAAAAGTCTGGAAGATTTATCTTCCCTCTTATTTCTTTACTTTTACTTTTATTTTTCCCTTTGGAAAATATTAAAGATCTGGTTTCTAGTTGTGTTTTTGTTGGGTTTTTTTGTGCTTTTTTTTTTTTGCTTTTTTTTTTTTGGTTTTTTTTTTGTTTTTGTTTTTGTTTTTTGGTTTTTGGTTTTTGGTTTTGGTTTTGGTTTTGTTTGTTTGTTTGTTTGTTTGTTTTTCCTTAGGGAACAAGGGAACAGTGAGAGAAATATGAGAATGCTTTCTTTTAGGGTCCTGAACCTTGCTCAAAAGTATGGGAATGCCATATCTTCCTTCAGTAGAGACATCCTTTATCTTAAATATTGGGATTTATACAGTATTATAATGTTCATGAGCATGCTCTGCATACCCTGAACCCACATGAAATCCTGCTGAGGTCACTGGACTTCTTCTGCAGTGCAAGAGTTAATACAAGTTCATTGAGCAATGAACTGTCTCATCATCAAAATACTCTGAGGCTAAATTGACCAGAAATTTTACAGTTTAAATTGAAAAAAACAAAAAAAATCTGATATTTTGTGTATTTTTCAACTTAACCCAGCTAGTCCAAAACCACTGCATTTCAAATGATCTGCAGATGGAGTCAGACTGAAAAGGGAGCAGAAAGCTGTGGACACAATAGTGTGGTTTCCCCATTCATTTGGGTTTAGATACTGAATGTACTGCTCTTGTGCAAATATTCTTCAGGTTACTACAGTGACAGCAGCCTCTCTTGCTGGCTGAACTGGTCTGTTTTACATCTATTTTAGACAGTGCTATTCCACTAATGCAGAAGACAAAAGAATTGCCACAGAACAGGGGGTTGTAACAAATGACTTTTGACACGGGTCCAGCCAAATACAAAAATAAAGAGATATTTAAAACAGCTCTAAATAAAATGGAAACATTTAAATATAATCCTCCAAAATACTAATTGCAACCATTTGTTTCATAGGATTAAATCCTTGTGGAACATTTTATCCGACTGTTTGGACTAGGACGTGAACTTTACAAATGACTACTTTTTTTTGTTTTATTCGGCACCAGCTGTGTGCATGCTTCTGAAACATCACCAGTCATGCTGAGCATTTAGTAGGAATGTTGCAATGGCAATTTAGATGTTAAAGGGCATTGTGATTTTTAAGGGCTTGTTATCATGGCCAGCTGTAGCTAACAGCTTGTAAGAGATCAGGAAGAGGTATGTGATTTTCCAAGTAACAAAAGCAGCCTGTGTTTACCACAATTTCTTTTCTGCCTCAGAATGCGAGGTGCTAGATATGGAAATAGATGTTTTCCTAGGAACAGAATTAATAAATGGCTTTACAATTCTGTTGTCTTTTTATTTTTTAATCTGTCAAATAGTTTCAAAATGTTTAAAATGTATCAATTATCCTCTCCAACATGAAATATAGTTTCAATGAAGTTGTTAAATTGAAAGTTCTGGGAAAAGTAAGGGGATTTTTTTTTGTGTCTGTTTTATGCATTCCAACCAGGGAATATTTGTTACAGAATCCTTTCAAAATTTCCTCGTTTATTTTTCACTAATCAGTGCCAGGATTATTATTATTCATGATAGAAGATTTCCATTAGTTACTAGATGAGAGGAGGAAACATTCCATGGAAGATGATGATGTCCCAAGCTCTTGCCAGAGTATTTTCTGTAGCTTCTGATGTTATGGCTGCTCCATAGAGATCAGCCTGTTGAATCATGCAGGGTAAATTATTCAGGGCATATCAGTGTTGTTTGAAGCAAACACCACTCTAACAGTGGCTTTGAGCAGAGTAGGTTTGCTATTATTTGTGCACAAAGACAGCATTTTCTTGATTATTTGGAAACCTTGAAAAGATACATGTGTATTGTTCTTCTGAATGTGAAGAAAATCAATTAAAATATAGATAATTTTCTTAAAGTTTTCTGTTGCTGGAGTTCTTAGTTAGAAAGATTTATTCACCACTCCAATTTTTAACCCTTTTTAACATCTTTTAAAAGATTGGTAAGGTAGATTCTCTATTATATAAATATCCATATAACTGCAGATTAAAGTAAAAGTAAATAAGCAAATTATATACCAGATACAGACTTACTAGGACCTCATTAAAAAGCTGGAACCATCAGCACCACACAATTAGCTTTTGTGTCTTGTAATTATGACTTATAGCTAAAAGTAAATGGAAATATTTCATAAAAGAATATCATGCAATGTGTTGGAGGTACCCAGGTATACTTCCCTTTCCACATTACAGGTAAGATGAAAAACCCTGCCGGACACACAATGTTAATTGCACCAACTGGACATTATTAAACAAATAACTGAACTATAAAGAAAGATACATCCTTTCCTTTACTACATCTGTGAGACATTATTCTGTGCATTGCAGTAGGATATCTGTATTATAGGCAGAAAACAGGAAAAATGTTAGCAGGAGTGCAGAGTAACAAAAATAAGCATATGAAACTATGATTTTATCAAAAATCAAATACACATTGAAGAACACATAGGTTTTACTTAAGAAAGAAGTGAACTACTTCACTGCAGTAGTTAAGTCTTGGTAAAAAACTGACTTGAAATTTGATCCCTGGTGATCAAACTATCTCCCACAAGGTAGTTGTCACCTCTTCCTCTCTTGAATTTCCAAGTATTTTGAAGTAAAAAACTTCATTATGAGAAATTTGAAGCTGACATGCCAAGAGATGTTCTGATCTCAGCCTTAGCTTTTGTGCCTTGTTTCATCTGATTCCAGTGCTCCTTGTGCTAATGTGAACCAATATTTAAGTACAGCAATGATATGTTAAATGTTATCCTTAAGCAAAAAGGACCAGTTTCCCTTGGAATGATGCTGCATTTTGGCTGTCTCAGCATGCTCTTGCCATGAGTTCTGCAGTCTTTTAATGACACTCCCTCTGCAATTTTTCCCCTTGGTTTTGATCTTGCCTCCCTTCACACTCTGAAAGTAAAAACTTGAGTAGTAAGAAGTAAATAGTACAAAGAAAATTTTCCTAGGCCATTCCACTCTATCTATTATCCTAATGATGGAAATTAAGTTTTTCTGATTTTTCTGTCTCCCAGATGGGTACAGCCATCATAGGGTCAGGCAACAAATACCTGAAGAAAAAATGTGTGTCTTGTTTTCCTCATCCTTCCACAGGAAACCACAGTAAAAGCCACTACTTTTTACATGGGCTTAGAGTAGCAGTAATGTCAATTCTGTGGTCTAAGTCATCCTGTGAATAAAATCCAGTTAAAAGAGTGTGAATTCATTTCTGCATTTTAACACAGACAAGACTGAACAAGCAGTATGATTTCAATGTCATTTTGATATTCAAGTTTCAGAGGAGGTTGTCAGAGCTCTCAGAGTACCACCAAGATCTTTAGTTTGGCACACACCCTTGACTCTTCTGTGACTTTCTCATTTATAAAATGGGATGAATGCTACATATTCTCTCTCTTTGCTGGTACAACAGAGAATCAGTCTGCCCAGTCTGCAGGCACTTTGCTATTTCTGCATGCTGTGCCTTTACTTCTAGTGGGATTCATGTCTCTGCAGCCCCTCTGTGCTCTCCAAGCGAGGTAAAGGATTTGGTGCAGGCATCAGAGGTATGGAAGATAACAAGGTTGCTCTCTGAGACATTAATCCCTCTCTCTCTCTCTCTCTCTCTTTTTCTCTCTCTGAGTCTCCACAATGAGCAGTTGAGCCAGAAGGAGAAACCCTTTTCCGCTAAGTTTCTTCAGAGCTAGAGCAGAATACAGAACATAGCAATGAACAAACCTATGCTCTTCATGAAGAGGATGGGAAAAACAGAAACTGCATCCTGGTAGGAGGCCAGAAGACAGGTTTCATCAGTAAATAATGATGCAAAAATGTAGTGAAGCCACTGCACAACATTACAGCAAACATCAAAGCATTCTCAAAAATAGATTTTTCTCACCATCCTGAAAGCCATTTTTGATGAATCAGCTACTTGCTGTAGTTGGTAAGACCTGCAAAAAAATCCTATTTTCTTCAGTTATAGGCACCTTGATTTGCAGCTGCAATAAATGAAAGCAGGAGCAGCAGGGAGTCTGGCATGTTTCAGCATCACATGTAGCTTGTGATGCTATATCTTAAATTAGGATGCTGCAGATGCCCTACTTTCTGAACTATGGTTTTATTTTAAACAACTAATTACAAAAATAGCTAGTAACAATCCCAAAAAAAAAATAAAATCCATTTTCGTTAGTAAGTAATAGAATAGAGACTACTTGCTCTGAACTAGAGAAAATGCCCATTTTTCATCAAAGTGGCTTTGACTTTTATGCATTTTCAAAGCTTTAGACTGTCCAATGAGGGAGGAAAATAAGCTTAAAATCAAGTTGCATAAATATCTGCAAAAATACTACTCATTCCACATATGTTCTGGCTTTTAAAGCTTCTGTGAACTTCTCTGAAGTCTCTTCCATTTCAAGATTCACAATAATTTTACAAATCAATTACCAATGTCTGTGATAGTATGGCTGTCCCTCTTTGTGCCCTTTTTCAGATAAATGTGTTTTAACCAACATGTTGGTGCAATCCTTTCCAGCTGTCTTTTTTTACTACAGAAAGGGTTTTTAATGAGGGCCCAAACTATGCCTCCCTTTGCTGCACCAGATGAACAAAATGCAAGGTTCTGTATGTCTGCTTGATGATGAATAGGGATGAAGACACAGATGCTCATGTTATGGGGAATTTTTAGTCCTAATTCCTCATGGCCTCAGGTCTTCTCCAGCAAAGTTAGAAGGGATTTCAGTCTTGTCTTCATGGGAGGCTGGTTTATGATCAATTCCTTTAAAATGTTTTGAAAATCCTCTTCTGATATTGGCAGAATACAATATTTGTTTTCTTCTGTTCAGAAGTCATACTGCTATTATGTCTGCCAGCACACTCATGAACAAGGAAGAGTTCCTGCAAGTGTCCTTTGGGCTGGGATGGGGTTTCAGTGACAGCACTGAAAGAATTTCACTCTCAACTTTGAAAGTCGTTGCCAGCTGACTGATGCTGAAATAATTTCTTTCTTTCTTTTTAAAAAAAAAAAAAAAAAAAAAAAAAAAAAAAACCTCAGAAACTTCTCAACCCTGACAAATGTTAATGCAAACCCTATGGCATCAGCATGACCTGGCATCTTCCCAACCTCTGCACCTGCACAATTACAGCCAAGCTTTCCTAAACACTTTTTCCCTAACAGCTTGTTTTGGTTCGGGTTTGCTGTTGTTTTGTGCTGTTTTTTCCCTGCCTTTCTCCTTTTAATCACCAAACACTTACAGCAGGCATAATTTTTCAGATGTTGTTTTGGAGAGTTTCTGGGAGTTAATCACACATGCCCCTTGAGAAGGTTTGCAAGAGTGGCCCACACCTGAACTGGAGTCAGTGAATTCCAGCAGAGATCCCAGCGAGATGCTCAGCACCTGGCTGGCCCGAAGGGCAGCAGAGAGGCTGCTGCAGGAGTGCAGAGCCAGCAGCTGTGCTCTGCTCAGGCCACTCTGACAGCTCCCCCTGCACTGATAAAAGCTGAGCTATCAATCACCAGTAACAGCAGCCAGCAGCTCAGCATTTCCTCCCTTTCTCACTCTCCTTTGCAATTGGCCCCGAGTGCTCTGCACTGAAACACAGTCAGGTGTGTTTACACACAAGGCATTTGCATGAGGGCTTGTGACCTGTCAAGGCACAGAAAATTAATGTCAGCTCATTATCAGAAAGGGGAAAAAAAAAAAAAAAAATTTCACAAGCTGGAGACCAGGAGCCAGATGCTTATTTTTGTTAACTGCCTGGACCCCTGTGATTTCAGCTGAGTTCTATCAATCAATTCAACTGGACATTTGGTATAAGATATAAAGAAATAAGGATGTTCACATGTTAAAATATAGATCTATTATGCCAAGCTCATAATATTTGAAAGGATGGAATAAAGTAGTAGTCAATAGGATGAGAATTGTTTTTTTATTTAATGTTGGTATAGATCTGGAATAAGTGTTCAGAAATGTGTAGCAACATCTACAGACACAGTTACATTCAAAATGTGCAGCCTTGTAAGGGTTTGGTTCATTTCTAAGCAGAACCTCTCCTCTGACAGCAATGGAAGACCTCTTCCAAGAAACAGATGGTATGCAATGGGCCGTGGTTTGACCTTTCATCTGCAGCCTGAGAAGCTGCAGTGGGTCTGCATTACTGATCAGTGATTGCTAAATTCAGGAGCTCCTTCTTCCAAATCACAAGGAAACCTGTAGCTTGTTATGTTAAAGATAAATAATGAAATTTGCTCCTAATTTTGTTGAGTTTTCTCTATTTAGAGCAATGAAAGAAAACGCTGCTTGCTTTAGGATCTTCACCAGACTGATTGTTAGGTATGGGCTGTCATTTCAGGACCTTCCACAGAAGATTGTATCTTGGTTACTGATCCAGCCTTTTCAAGGAGAAAACACAAAATCCTAAGCTTGTGCTTGTCTCTTACTTGCCTTAAGCTCAAAATATTGGTCTGTAAACACTACAAAGAGCTAATGTATCAGCTGATAAAAATATATTTATATAAACCTGTGGTATCATATTTTTTAACAAATAGAGATAGAACAACTGAGTGACTACAAAAGAATAACTTGAAATGGGAGATGATCTTTGAGTAGCTGTTGGAAAAAAAATTAGTGTGAGTGAAATTCTGAACTTCTGTTGTGCAGAAGAGATCCAGTGATTTACTGTGGCCTCATGTACTTTGGAAATTTGTTTTTGAAAACCATGATTAAAAATTTGAACCATGATTAAATATTTGAAGCTTTACAAACATGTAGATCCACAAAATGTAAAGGAGTGTATGTTTATGTGGAAGCCTTGTAATATGATCTAAATTTTGAGAAGGACCATTTGTACTTTGTTTTTCTCCTTAGTTTTGAGCTTTTAGATTGTCTTTACTGTGTTATACTCTGAGAAAAAAATGTAAGTAGAGGCATCTGTGTTTCAAAACGTGCAGACATAATTATAATTTATTTCAGATCCTGGTGTTTTCCTAGGTAGTCATTCATTATCTCTTTTAAAAGGTCAGTTATAGAGGTAATGTGCTTACCTTTGTAAATTGTATGAAAAATGTAATTGCTTAAATCTCCCCTTGCTAGTTGATTGAAGCATCTTTATTTATATCTTGGAAATAAATATTTACAGGCTTTCCTTTCAGGCATATTATGGACAAAACACAGTTTTAGCAAATACAGAGTCCCTTGGCTACTACTTGTTTAAGAAAATCAAGTATATATTACTAGTTTAGACTATTTTCTTCTGAGATTATGACCTCTACTCCCCCCTAAAGAGATGGTAAGTACAATGGGATATATATGTGTGTGTGTGTGTTTGTTTGTTTGTTTGTTTGTTTGTTTAGCCAAATGAGCACCTAGTGATTCCAATTTCATTCCATTTTATCCAGCTGATGGGAATTGAACACCCTCATCATTTCTGTGTTGCAGTTGCACAAAGCAAAGGTAAACCCAGACTACCTGCTAAAGAATGGCTCCTTAAATGTAAATATCTTACCCTACACTAATTGTAATTCCCTGTGTAGTTGAACTTACTTGCTCTTAGTGTTACTTCAACTCCTATTCATTTTGCCCAGCAATTTTGACAGAAAATATCATTTTTAAAAGCTTTGAGATTCTAAATCCTTGTGCTCTGACTTTAGATTTATTCTTTCCCATAGTCTTGCCTTATCTTACATTCATAATCAAGGACTTTGCAATAAAATTGTTGGAACTTTCATTTTATGACTTGATAACTTGTAATAATTAAATTTCCTATTTTTTCTTCCCTACTTGTGGATTATTACTGATTATTCTAGCAGACGAGACACTCATCTGTGTGTGACTTCAGCAGACTTGCTTCCAATGGACCCCTCTTGATGAAACTCTGCTCACCAGTGGCAGCATTTACACCTTCTTACCCACCCAAAGTGAGCAGTAAAAATTGTTATGGCTGCAACAAAACATTTAAACTCTGCAAAAGGGCTGGGGAATGTAAACTGACCTGCCCTATATCAGCTCAACACTTATCTCACCTAGTGCTTGTCCTACAGCTATTTAAATATACAACAGCAAATACAACAGGGCAGATGTGACAAAGGAGGTCCCAGATTAGAAAAGTGCTTAGTGTCTAAATTCAAGCTAATAAGCAAAGGCATAATGGCTTTAAGACTTTGCTGAGTCAAAGTTGTCTAAATTGCAACCTGAAAACCTGCAAGCTTGAGCATGACAGGTACCATGAAACCAATAATTGTAGGTACCCAAGTGATAATTGCACATCTGCTTATGGAGCTGGATGGAGAATCTGGGAGGGAAAAAAAGAACAAGATTGAATAAGTCATCTTATGTTTTGTTAGACTGATATTTTGGTATGCAAAATATTTTTCCTTTTTTTAATTAGGATCTGATGCAAATTCCATTAGCTTCAGTGGGCTTTGGATTGTATCATGGAAAATAAAATAATTTACCTTGAATATAAAAATTCAGACAGAAAAAATGGGTAACTCTACCCTCAAATATTTGTTAGATTCATGTTGAATAATGTTTTATGCCAATCTTTTGCTCTTTTAGCAAGTTAAAGGAATGCAATTTTGCACAGTTTATCCCAAACAATACTGGTTTTGATCAAGTTAGAGCCCTTTGAATGAATTCCATGTTGATCCACACTTGCCTATGAACCTTGAAAATAATCTGTTTTACTTTTGGTTTTGAAACAAAGCTGAGAAATGAGGGCAGATTTTTTTTCAAATAGATTTGTAATAGAGATCTTCTGGGGGATTTTTTCAATTTAAACATTGACTTTTTTTCTCCAGGCTGAAACAACATGCTGGCTTCAGAGAAACCCAGAATTGTAAGAAATGGTTTCTCAACTCTTTTTGCCTGTTTACAAAATAGGCTAAATAAATGCCAATTATCTCTGATATTTATTCCACTCTCTAATGCAGTTATGAAAATCCCCAATCCCAATCCTGGACTGATTTCACCACAGAAAAAAAAAAAAAAAGGAGTCCTGTCGAAGTTGCCTCATAAGCTGCATGTGCAAGATCAATTTCTGGACATTGCACTCTAGACACAAATGAAAACAGCATCAAAGCTTTAAATATTGATGTAGAATTTGCTTTTTCTGGTTTTATGGCACTCACTGATCACACCCAACATGAACAAAATGAAAAAAAAACAAACAAACAAAAACAAAACAAAAATAAAACAAAAACAAACAAAAACAAAACAAAAAAACTTTTTTGTATTTTAAGTCAAGTGCAAAAGTCAATGAATGAAAATTCTTGTCTTGATCCCGGTACAACACACAGAATGAAAGAATTTCACATCAGTGATAAAGATGCACAAAATACCTGCTATCAACCCTACCCTGATTTCAAAAAAATTGCACAAGGGAGGAGGAGAGTTGCTCATCTCAGGATATGAAAAACCCATATAACCTCAGCAGGCAAAATGAAGCTGGAAAGAACAGGATGAAAAAAATAATGTGACCACTGACAAAGTGATAAACAGTTCATCATCTCTGACTACCAACTGGCACAAATGCACATCAGCTACAACATAACAACATGGACAAGACCCCATGATTCCTGAGGTTAAAGAAGCCAGGGAGCAGATACAGCTGTGGTTTGTGCAGGCAACCATCTGTAACAACCCACAGCAATTCACTGGATTCCTTTGGGTGGACACTAGGTAAACAGGTGTAGAAAATGGATGGAAAAGCCTCCATTTTAAAAAGTGAAAAAGATTATTTTTTTAATCTCATATTCACAATTTCATGGTTTAAGAGCAGTAAACAATGACAGCAGGAGCACTTCAATGTATCTGGGCTATTTCCTGCATGTCATTTTAGCTTTCCATAGCTTGAGCACAGGAGAAACACAGAGTGATGAAATCTGGAAGAAAAATAAGGTATATATTGATATGCACATTTCTTTTCAAATGTTGTGTCAGGGTTTTTAATAATGGGGGACAATAACAGGGATTTTGAACTACAAATTTTACTGATACAGTGGAATAGAGATTATGATGTTGCAATGATGGCTGTAGTGTAAAAACATTTTATACACAATGCATATACTGGAACTGCTGACTTTGACAACTCCTTTTAGTTTTAATGGGGATATATCTCTATATATGGGGTACACACATTCATACACATATATACATGGACACACATACATAACCCCTAATGGGATTAAAAAAGAATTTGCCAACTATACAAATATGAGACTGTTTGGAAGTACATACTACTTTGACCTATGACAATTGCAAAAGAAGTCATTAAGTGCCATAGCTCCTTGTGTGACAAATCTACCTCAGGAAGCAATATTTCCTTTGTATATCTTTATTTTGTGAGGAAGATCAAGTGACCTTAAACAGTTAGATGTACTTAATCTGTGGATGTTGGTCACCTATGGATGTTGGTTTTCCCTCATGCCATGCAGAGCAGACCTGGGAAATGGCTGACAAAAGATCTTTAGCATTCTAAAGTTTTACCTGGAATCAAAGTAAAATGGGGCAAGCATCCAGTAGAAGAGATGGAAGAAAATCCATCAAAGACACAAATATTATAGAAGTCCTCTTTGGTTCAGGAAACACATGGAGTCTGAAAGAAGGCTAGGAGAAGGATCAGCTTTCTTATTCTGCTCCTGCAGGCTCTGAGGTGTTTCCTTTGCAGCCCTTCAAACAAAACACAGATCCAGGCCAATTCCTGGTCCCACCCCTACACCCATTCCAATCATGTGGGCTGCTCTCTTAAGCCACCTAGACATAAAACTTAGTTAAAGAAATGCAGATTATAAAGGTTCATCTTCAATCAGTAAAGAACAAGTGAGTATCTGATGAACAAAACTGCAAAAAAACCCTCCTTTGATTTTTTAGGCACCAAAACAGTGATTCCATATTCACTTATTATACATCTGTCATTATTCTGACATAATTTTCTTCTAATGTCTTTCTTGCTAAACACTTCCATAGGTGGCAGAATTCAAGAATGCTATAAAACCATATGGTGAAGAATGTAGACTTTATCTAATTTAAGTTTTTATGATCTTAGATGTGATAGCACTTTAAAAGCCCTTTTTAAGAAGAGGATAGTCTGCTACAGGAATGATGCTGCAAATCTATAGTTAAGTCAGACTTTTATGCCATTGGGTTAATGGACACCATTTCTGGTCAAGGAAAAAACCCACATCTTACTGGAAGTGGAATTTAGCAAGCTGATTTTTCTGGTTTTGATTGAGGTTGTTTGGTTTGATTGTTGTTTTTTGAAGACAATCAATAGCTAAAAATTAATTATGAATAACATTTGGCATTCAATGCTTTCCTGTTATTAAATATAGTGATGGCTTTCACTCAGTAAAAAAACTGGCATGATAATTACTTTTAATGTATAAATGACTTTATAGTCCTAACCCAGGCAATAATTCTCCTGCTGCTTCTTTAAGTGCCACCCATCACCCCCTCTCTATCAAATGCTGTGGAAATAATTATTTACTTCAAGTTCCCAATCAGATCAAGGCACTGACACCTTTTCTATAATTTTTTCTCATTCAAAAGTGCAATTAGAGAACATTGTATGTGACAAATCTCAGATCAGAATATGTACAGGACAGGAGCTAACACAGTGCACCCATTCCTGCCCTGTGACACTGTTAGAATGGGATGTAGAGCACTATTTTACCCCTCTTTCCTCTAAGTGAAACCATTTCTAATAATTAAAATTTTTTTCATAACCTTTTGTGGGGGAAGGTGGAGACCATGACCTAACTTTCCATGGTCCTAGAACTCAGCTCTCAGGAATGGAAAATTAATTTTGCCTTTTAGCTTTTAAAGTGGTATTCATGGATGCAAAAAAGTCTCACCTGTTACCCTCTAATGTATCTTTTCAGATGTTTTGCCTTCTGACATCACAATGACCAACACACAGAGAATCAAACTTTTACACTTCAGCTCTCACCCCACAAAAATTAGCTACACATCTACCAAATCCTACTTAAATATTTGCATAATGCATCAACATATCCTCCTTTTGAGGGACTTTTTTTTTTTTTTTTTTTTTTTGTGCTATAGATCTCCAGAAAATGTTAATCACCAGTTTTAAGCTGCAGGAGGTGGAAATAGCTTGAGAGTTATTTTTGCTAAGGTGGCAGAAAATAAAGGCTATCAAAAGATGTCTGCTAATGGACTTTTGTAAAGGGTGTGATTCAGGTAAAAAAAAAATAAAAGAAACAGAAATAGAAAAGAGCAGGGATTGAAATAAAAGAAATGGAATGGAGTGTCAGCAATTTTAATGTGCATATGAGTTCCAAACACGACAAAAAACACTTTGCTTCAGGCAATTTCCTAAAATAGAAAAAAACAACCTTCCATCATTTTTATTTGTAAAGGTTCTTTGAGTTACTAAGTAACCTCTACACTAAAACAATTCTCCTTGAAAAGGAAACTAGGGGGGAAAGCAGGAGCCATGTCTTGCAGCTTCTGAAACAGATCACTAATCTGTGATGTCAGGATTGAAAGCAGGAAAGATCACTCCTTAAATAACCTGCTTTTGCAGATTACCCTCTGTCTTTTCTTCCCTCACAGGTTTCAGATGCTGAAGAGCTCTCTAAGAAAGTCTAATGCAATGGTTCCCAGCAGGTATCTTTTTAAAAGCATCTTACCCACACAATTTTTCCCCTACATCTGTGAGTAATTGTCAGCTCTTACAGCTCTGACTGTGACAGCCAGTCCAGCTGGAGAGCAGGACAAAATAGGCAAAAAAAAAAAAAAAAAAAGAATAGGCAAAATTTTTATTTATATTACTTTACTTTTACCAATATTCTGATCATTTCAGGAGCCCCATTATTTGTCTTTTTTCATATAGAATATTTATACCCTCTTAAACTCTTAATCTAAGCTGATAGGCTGTAAAGGAAGAAAATCTAGGGTAAGAAAGGAAATTATTCTTTACTTTGGATCATTGCTTACATTTAATTAATTTCAAGTTTTATATTTTTCTATTTTTAATTTTCCTTTTTATTGTATTTCAGTGATGGACACCAATTAAAATGTTGAACTCCCATCACCACTGATGAGTGACAGTGTCTTTTCTACCATTTTGCCTAAAAGCCACCAAAGAGTAGTTATCAGCACCACTCACAGCCTGTTGCCCATGTGATAAACAAAATAATCCTTTTGGGGAGTGAGGTTAAATTATCATTAAAATATAATACTACTAACCCTGATGAAAAAATAAATATACTTTCACCTGGAATAAAGTAAAAAATCCAATATAATGTGAGTGACTCTTAAAGGACAGCTTTAATTTAAAATTTACAATAGTAATTTCAATTCCTAAAAGACTTTCTTGTAAATTTGAGAGCTCAAAAAACCAAATCTTTCCCTCCCACTTCATTCATCTATCCTTTCACATCATCAGCCAGAGCAAAACACTTCCTTGCTTGCCTGCTCTAATCAATCCTGAGAGCCTGTGAACTCCCATTAACTTACTTAACTACTTCATAGGGGGTACTGTAAGAATTAATTAAACAGTTCCTGTTTGGACACTGCTCGAATATGTATGGTGCTGTGGAAATGCTATGCTATTATTTAAGCAAATTCATTATTTAAGCAACAAATATTGAATAAATCATTTCGGTTTTTGGCAACCTCCAGCTCAGCTGCAGATCAGCTCTTTCCAGGCTTCAGGAGTCAGTTACTGGTGTGGATGTAAATCCATGCATTGGACATGTGGTTGATTTCAGTATAATTAGGTCAGAATCCATCAGTTGATTATTTGAGCCTGATGAAGAGTGTCTGGTTTAGCTTCTCTTTTATTCCTGTTGCAGGTATCAAGTATCAAAGGAAATAACTTTATCTCTCTTTTGGTCCCCATTTGGTTTTTTTTTGTTCTAGGTCTCATGGATGGGGAAAATCTACTTGTGGAAGCAGAAATGCAGAAAACTGTGCAGAGAGGAGAATAAGCACTCCACATTGTGAAGAAGAGAAATTGGGGTCCCAGAAGCACGAACAACTTGCAGTGCAGCAATCAGCTGCCAAATGTGGGTTTTTCTTCCTTAAGTGGTACCTGATCCACAGCCCACTCAGGTGGATGCCAAGTGCCCTCCATGTTCTCTGCCAAACAGGCACCAGAATGCCTGCCAATACCACCACAAAATTCTTAATAAAAGAAACTTAAAATTGAGTAACTGAGGCACATATGTGTTCACACGGTCCTTTCTGAAGGTTTGTAAGGTGTTAGAGGAAAGGTGCACTCTCTCTACTTGCATTTTCTTTACTTTGATATGAGCAACTTCAATGTTCTGGGATTTAAAAAAAAAAAAAAACCTTTCCAAGATTTTTGTTCCATATGCTGATTTCAGTAATATTTCTGAGAAGCATCTTATCCTGGTCTTTGTTTCTCTTTTTAGTATTGAATAGACTGGGAAATGAAGATTTAAAGTTAAAAAAACCCACAGAATAAGTTTCTCCAAAATGTTGCCAAACACAATTTGGCCTGGTTTAATAAATTATTCACACTAAACAATTTGATCTGCCAACCTTATTTCCCCCATTCTTGAGACCAGTGCAGCAGGAAAGTGATGTATTCATGCCATCCTCCACGTATTTGTAGCTGGTCTGAGGTGCAGTATCACCAAAGGATTCAAGAATTACTGAAGAGGAGGGAGCGTGAATGTGTAAAATTATAATTAAATGGTCAAAGTACTCAAATGAACAAAACCAAAAAAAACAAGAACATACTCAAAAAAACACCAAAAAAAAACAAAAACAAAAACAACCAAACAAAAAAAAAACCCTGAGACCAAGCAATGAGGGAATGGGTAGCAGGGTACAGTAAGGTAAGCTGAGTTTGGAAAGGGAAGAAGGCAGTACAAACCTGCCTCAGACACCAAGGAGAACATTTGAGAAAAGTGTTTACAACAAAACCACATACAAAATAATATTTTTTAAGCTTTTTTCAAAAAATCCATAGTCTTCAAATTTCAGAGGTTTTTTACCATGATGAACTTTTATTTTGACAGACTTCAACAAAAATTTGGATATTTTTTCCACTGACTCTTGCCAAGACTGAGACAAATCATGGAGGAATAAGCTTTACAATTCAGCTCTGAAAGCACTAGGTCCAGTCCCACTAGATCCAACCAGAAATACACTTGAGGAAAGTCCTCAGAGGGCAGTGCTGAGGCATGGGGCTCTGAACTGGCTGAGGAAACTGAATATCTACCTACCCCACCTCAGCTGAGACAGCACTGGATGGTTCCCAGTGAGCCAGACTTTTTCCTTTTCTTTTTCTTTTTTTTTTTTTCTTCTTTTTTTTTTTTTTTTTTTTCTTTTTTAAGGTCAAAGAACATAAAGAAAGATTTAAAAAATTGAGGGAAGCAGAACAGGATTCCTACAGATCTTGTCAAACTGGATTTCATGTAAAATGGTCATGGCAAACAGCTTCATAAAGATAATATTTGTCCTTTTTCTTCCTTTCAAAAGAAAGTTTATCTAAAACAATTTGTAAACTGTGTGAAGCAAGCTGTGTGGGAACATGGCAGACAATCAGTTATTAATGAATGACCAAATCTCTCTATACTCTTGTTTTATTATTTCTATTGAACAAAATACTGTGTAAGGCATCTTTTTGATACCAGAATGGATTACTGAAGTTTCAACTAGAAATCTACTGCTCTTAATTGACACATAACTACTACCTTGTTTCCATGCTGGCAGGATGACCAAAGTTAAGAGGCTTATCTCCTACCTAGCCAAAAAGAGAGAAACAGGTTCCCTGTGGAAACTGACACTGAGAAACCTGTTGGAAAGAGTACTCTGGATTTCTCTTGGGAAAAACTTAATTTTCTCTGCTGACTGTATAGGGAGACTACAGAGACTGATCTCCCAGCCCAGCATATAAACTAGATACTTAAAACTAAGATAAGCACACACCTTATTGTATTCCCCTTCATGAAAATTCCAAAAGTGTAGTTCCAATCCTGTTTAGACATAAATATAGACATAGACATATGCACATACATAGATATTTTATATATATATATATATATATATATATATATATATATATGTGTGTGTGTGTGTGTGTGTGTGCGTACTAAAACAGAGAAAAATATACTTTTTGTGTATATATACAGTATTCCAGATGAACATGTGTTTGCAATATCACAAAAATAATAACACTATAACCCATTTGAGGTTTTTGATCTCCACTTCTTTATTTTTTACATAGCAGGCTCATAATATCATAGTTAAATTTTAATATGCCTATCAATAATCAAGTATCCCTATAGAGACTCTAAATGTACAAAAAGCTAATATAAATGGTATAAATCTGAACAGGTTTTTCATATTTGAGGTCTTTTTTATTGAATAACTGTTTGAAATTTTTAGAAAAGTGTAAGTTTCCAGGTCAGTAAAATCATGTGTTTCATCAAATAGGGAGGGGAGCCCTCTGGGTATGCTGAGTAAGGACTCAATAGAATCTAGCCTTAAAACTTTATGCTTTAATTAAAATGTATACTGATGTGTAGTCATTTCCCTGAGCACAGCAATATGGTAATAAGCCTTTAAAAATTCAGATCTCTGCAGTTTCATAGTACATTTTTCAATCTGATCAAACATTTTTTTTTCTCTCACTAATCAGTACTTTTTGTGGTTTATGAATACAGTATTATATTTGATTCCATTCCCCTGTGGGTTGTTACATATCTTAAAAATGTTGAGTAAAGATTCCTTAGAAAAATCAAAAAAAGCATACAAAGTAAAACTTCTCTGAAAAGATGTGGGTACCTAAAAAGACACTCCTTCCATAAGAAAATTTTGTTGTTCTTGCTGTCTTGCTCAGTGTGTTTGTTTTGGCTGAGAGAGTGTTAATTTTCTTCACAGTAGCTGATGCAAGTCCACAGTTTGGATTTGTGCTGAACAGTTTTGATAACTCAGAGATTATTTCATTACTGCTGAGCAGGGCTCACAGAGTCAAAGCCTTTTGCTCTCCTCACCCCACCAGTGAGTGGAGTGGGGGTGCACAAGGAGCTGGGAGGGGACACAGCTGGGACCTCTGACCTCTGCCTGGCCCAATATCTGTCCTCAGCATGTAAAGCTGGGTGGAGAAGGGTGAAGGATGCAGCAGAACAGCATCACCTTGAACTGGGAACAATCTAGCCATCAGCTTATGTTTTGCTGTGAGTACATCAGCAGTACATCATGTTTGAAATCATGGTATTTGTCTTCCCAAGTCACCACTATGTCTAATGCAGCCCTGCTTTCCTGGGGATGGCTGAACACAGAATCACTTCTGTTGGAAAAGACCTCCAAGATCAATGATAAAACCTTTCACCAAACACCACTTTGTCAACTGGTAGCAGTAAGTGACACATCCAGTTGTTTCTTGAACACCTCCAAGGGCAGAGACAGCTCCACCTGCCTGGACAGTCCATTCCAATGCCTAGCAACCCTTTCCACTAAGAAATTCCTGCTAATGTCCAACCTGAACCTCCCCTGGTGCAGATTGAGGCTATGTGCTTTGGTCTGTCAACAATTAAATCCTTGTTTTGCTTTACTTATGTGCATGGCTTTTGCTTTACCTATTAAACTGTTTTTACTTCAGTCCATGAGTTTTGTCATTTCTGCCATTCTGATTCTCCCCCCATCCTAGCAAGGGATGAAGGAGCAGCCACATGGAATTGAGCTGCTGGCTGGAGTTAAACCACAGCACTTGGGAAGCTGATGTAGTCACAGCAAAACTTAACTGATGGTTAGAATGTTCCCAGTTTAAGGTGATGCTGTTCTTCTGCAAAAGCTGCAATTAATGTCTGGATGAAACAAAAGAAAACAGAGGCAGCCAAGATAGAAAGAGAAGTGGGTTTACCTAGGTTTATCTAGGAGGCACCCACAAAGAAACTGAATTTATCTATTTCTAATATCAGCAAAATAACATTTTCATGTTTCTTATAGCCTGTAGGTGAATTTTTCCCTGTTTAAGTTTCAATCTGCACTGCTATAATGAAGCCACATAGAATTAATATTTATTTGGAGGAAATAGGAAACTTGTAGGGTTCACCGAGTTAAACAGTCAGTTTGTAACTTAAGAGTACCATAATGATTCAGCAAGATGTGTAAATCTAATTATTCAGGGAACTTGAATTTTGATATATTTTATTTTTGTGAATCTGAACATAAACCTTCTTATTTCACACAGAATTTTATGTGTATGTGTTGTTTCTGGAGTTACAGTGTGGAACTCCTGTACACATGTACTTATCCACCTTGTTTTCCCACTAGCTCATATGCTAGAAAGAGAAATAACTTCTGCAGCAGCTTGAAATTAGGAGAATTTTAGTCCAGAACCACCTAATAATCATGTTCATTGTCTTTACCACATGGAACTACTGTAATAAAATATAATAGAATAACTTTATAATATGCAATAGAATAGCTTTACTTCATACTTAGGTGAAACTGTAAATACAGTATGTCTGATCAGCAATAAAATAACATTGTAACTTGAAATCCCTTAACCCCTTGAAGTTAATTTCAATACATATAATTTATTTTCAAATTTGTTAATTGATGTTGCACTTTTATTTTGTTTTTAAGTTGTTTATAGAAGTCTATTCAATTTACTATGTATGGAATAGCAGTTATAAGAGTCTGTCTGGTGAAGGGCAGAATAGGGTGCCCTAGGCTGTCAGGATCCTGTTACTTGCTCTGAAGTTAAGAAACTGCATGTCTTTGTGAAAAATATTACTAGGTTTCCTTGCTAAGAGACTTTTCATTTTAGAAGAAAGGCTGTACAATGTTATGATGTACTGTTTGACTGCAGCTGAACTGGTGAATCAATGGGTTTGTGCTGTAAATTCACAAGAAGCAACTGTAGGACTGTGAAAACAGAAAATTACAATCACGCATGAGCATTTGGATTGAATATAATCCTGGATGTTTGTATAGAAAAATGCTTGTTTCATTTTTGTTACCTCAGAACAGCTTAAAACCAGATTTCAGATGGAATAGAGATAGTCTGGCATAAAACTTTAGTTTATCCCTTTCATCTTGCCTGCAGAGTATCTGAAGGGTTTGAGTCTTTTATCTCTTCCTGGCTCAAGGAAGAGAATTCACTGTCCTATTTTGTTCAATGTCCTTTGCTAGAACATGTAACAGTGTTTGAAACAAATTCCACTGATCACTCACATCTCATTTCTGTGCTGTTTGTGTTTCACAGCATACAAGTCTTTGGCTTCAACATTGACTCCCCAAGCCATGTGCTCCTTCAGGAGGACTGCCTTAACATTTACGACGCCAAAATTAATTTTTTTTTTATTTTACTTATATATTTAACATTTATTTGTCAACTTTTCTGTTTAGTAGAGGCTCAAACAAGTTGCAGACTATCCCCCAGAAGTTCATAATTTAACTTAGAGAGAGGTCAGTGGCTTTGCAGACCAGCTCTACAGTGACAATTGTTATAGTAAGAACATAGAAAAACACAGATGCAGTAGTTGTAGAAGCAGCTTACAAATTCACCAGAGCAGGTCTTAACACTGCAAAAGACCAGACAAACATGGGAAAGTGGGTGAAAGAATGAAACAGAATGAAACTGGTGGTTGTACTAAAAGGACTTTTAGTTCCTTTGGGCAAGCACAGCATCAACAAAGACAGGATTCAGCAAACATAATTGGTGGACAATTATTCTGTGTGGCAGGGACTGTCTTTACTTATGTCCATTTCATTATATCAAGTACATTTTGAACCCAAGAAACAATATGAATTATTATTATTATTATGTATTCATTTATGGGACCAGGGGGAATAATAATGTTAGAAACTTGCAGTGCTGGAGAAAGCATTTAACTTTTCTAGACATGCCCATGAATCTAGTGTTTTAACCTATAAAATTAATTAAAAATATTGCAAATGTTTCTCCTCAAGTGGTCTCTAATTTGCACATGCATGGAATCCTAGAAGTTAGAACAGGCACATTATTTCATTTCATTATCTGTATATGCCATATTTTCTTTAGAAAGAAATTACCATATTTAAACTCAAATATGCCCATTTGCAAGAGCAAACATAAAAAATAGTCCAGATACATATCTATTTGCATAAAAGACTATATGTATTCAACTATAAGAAAATTTGAGAGATTGAATTGAGGAAGACTGAAAACTTTGTTTTACATCTGGGGTAGCAACTTGTAAAGCTCTGTGAAAACTCTCAGTGTGAGGTAGATCTTTATATAATATTAAAATAACTTTTTCTTGTCATTTTCATAGATATTTCTTCCAGTCAGACCTATGCAGAGATGTTTCAAATTGTTAACTTAGTCTGAGTTACAACATCCTGTACACTCCATAAAATCTCCCTTTTCCACAACAGTTTTGAATGTATTCAGGGGCTTTGACAGACCAAGGGAACTTTTGGACATTTACTGCAACTGAGTTTAGAAGTTCTTCCACTAGAAGATAAAGCACAAGTTGTTTTTACTGCATTAATAAAAGCCAAAAACATGGCAGTGTGAAACTCAAAGTCCATTAAACTTTAAGAGCAAATAAACCATATTTATTAGGTAATTTGGTGTGTGTAAGTAAGAGTGGGGAGATTCAGACCTGATGTCTCAGGCTTTTTCAAGGCTTTGCTGCCTTTTTCATAAAGTAACATGCATGTGTGATGCTGGAAATAAAATTGATTAGGCGACAATCTCATCCTCAATTAATTTTCCTTTCTAGAGAAAGTTTGGGGGGGGGGCTGGAGGGCAATATATATGGATGCTTTCAGAAAAGCACCCTTTCTCTTACTACCAAGTTCACTAAAGATGAACTTGTTCCTCTTATTACCTTGAACCTTCAGTGATGTTCATGTCTTGACTGCTATCTCATGAGTTTTTCATTTCAGCTCCATGAGTGCATGTCAGAGGGCATCCTTTTTTCGCCTCTTGATTTCTGCCTCAATTACCATTGTCTTACACATGTGGCTCTGCCATTTTTCAGCACTGAATAAATGAGAAAAAGTGTCAGCAGGGGTGAACAACTCTAACAAGCTGGTTTTAAATGGAAAGACCTCTAATAACTACTGAAACAGTTGTATGTTTGTAACTTGCACCCTGACTCAGAATTACATGTGAATTACAAAAATTTGGGTTCCAGCCTATACACACACATCCCACCCTGACCAGCACTTGCACAAAAACTCCTTGAAAAATAAGGATTCTCTGACATCAGTGAAGTACCACAAAGCTGACTAGAGCCCACCAAAGCACACAAAGCCTGCTACTTTTCAAAAACAGAACTGTAATTAGAAAATAAATGAGGATGTTTTTAAAAATACTCTATATGGTCTAGAATGGAGTCTGGAAAGAGCTCTGTGTCTCACAGAGCCCTCTCTTACAGGCACTCCCAGCAGCAGCTCCTTCAGCAGTCACTGGGACAAACCTGGCTGCTCTGGCTCCAACAAACCTGGTTGGTTTGTTTGGACAAACCTGGATGCAGTTCTGCTCCATCACCACTCCCTGCTCCTGTCTCACCCCTCCTGGATGTGTCCCTGCTCCTGTCTCACCCCTCCTGGATGTGTCCCTGCTCCTGTCTCATCTCTCCTGGATGTGTCCCTGCTCCCTCCTGGATGTGTCCCTGCTCCTGTCTCATCCCTCCTGGATGTGTCCCTGCTCCTGTCTCTATGTCTCCTGGATGTGTCCCTGCTCCTGTCTCATCTCTCCTGGATGTGTCCCTGCTCCTGTCTCTATGTCTCCTGGATGTGTCCCTGCTCCTGTCTCTATGTCTCCTGGATGTGTCCCTGCTCCTGTCTCTGTCTCTCCTGGAGTGTCCCTGCTCCTGTCTCTATGTCTCCTGGATGTGTCCCTGCTCCTGTCTCATCTCTCCTGGATGTGTCCCTGCTCCTGTCCCATCCCTCCTGGATGTATCCCTGCTCCTGTCTCTGTCTCTCCTGGATGTGTCCCTGCTCCTGTCTCATGTCTCCTGGATGTGTCCCTGCTCCTGTCTCAGTCTCTCCTGGATGTGTCCCTGCTCCTGTCCCATCCCTCCTGGATGTATCCCTGCTCCTGTCTCTGTCTCTCCTCCTGGATGTGTCCCTGCTCCTGTCTCGATGTCTCTCCTGGATGTGTCCCTGCTCCTGTCTCACCCCTCCTGGATGTGTCCCTGCTCCTGTCTCACCCCTCCTGGATGTGTCCCTGCTCCTGTCTCTATGTCTCCTGGATGTGTCCCTGCTCCTGTCTCACCCCTCCTGGATGTGTCCCTGCTCCTGTCTCTGTCTCTCCTGGATGTGTCCCTGCTCCTGTCTCATCCCTCCTGGATGTGTCCCTGCTCCTGTCTCTGTCTCTCTTGGATGTGTCCCTGCTCCTGTCTCACCCCTCCTGGATGTGTCCCTGCTCCTGTCTCATCCCTCCTGGATGTGTCTCCGCTCCTGTCTCATCTCTCCTGGATGTGTCCCTGCTCCTGTCCCATCCCTCCTGGATGTGTCCCTGCTCCTGTCCCATCCCTCCTGGATGTGTCCCTGCTCCTGTCTCATCCCTCCTGGATGTGTCCCTGCTCCTGTCTCTATGTCTCCTGGATGTGTCCCTGCTCCTGTCCCATCCCTCCTGGATGTGTCCCTGCTCCTGTCTCATCCCTCCTGGATGTGTCCCTGCTCCTGTCTCATCCCTCCTGGATGTGTCCCTGCTCCTGTCTCTGTCTCTCTTGGATGTGTCCCTGCTCCTGTCTCAGCCTCTCCTGGATGTGTCCCTGCTCCTGTCCCATCCCTCCTGGATGTGTCCCTGCTCTGCAGGAAGCCTGTCCCCTCTCTCCCTGAGCCACTCTTGGGACAATCTCTGCTGCCAGGGCGATCCTGCCCCCGGGCAGTGTCCAGGGCTCTCGGTGTCCGTCTGTCCAGCCGCAGGGTTTGACCCGGAGCGCCCGGGGACTGCGGCATTTCCCCTCTGTGCCCTCCCTGCTCCCGCTGATCGCGGTCACGGCGATTTCCATGACGAGGAGATTGCAGCCCAGCTATCCAGATGCTGCTGGTGTTAATGAGAAGACAATGTGGGTAATCAGACTAAAACACAATGCAAATGCCTTGGTCCAGGTTATAACATCAACATTTGTTCTCCCTGCTAACACAAGCCTCTTCCTTCCAATGTTCTCTTTCTTCAAACGAAACAGCTTGTTCCATCTGAAATGAAGAGTTTTGCATATTTCAGAGGGACGAAAGGAAGCATTTGTAAGGAACAGCCACTATTTTTTAAAGTTCTGTGTAAGTACATATGAAAAATCAGACAATTGTTTTAAAAGCATGAGGACAAAAGTTCTAACATTTTGGATTTTTTGTTTGTTTTTCCCCAAAACTATGTGACAAATTCAGCACATATTCACCATTCAGTACAGCCCAGAAATATAATGTAGTATTGTCTCTACAAGACATTGTTGCCATATTTTTGCAATTAAAATTTGTCTTTTATGTCAATCCTGTTGCTGATGTTTTCTGTGCAATAAATCTTATCTCTGGTCCTGCCACCCAGTTTAAATTCTAATGTGTGCAATGTCCCCCCTATTGATGAAAGGCTGAAAGAAATACTGGGCTCAATTTCCATCTGTGGAGCTGCCTGGATAAGACCTTTAATTACACAAGGAACATAGATACTAGCAGTCTGTTGATATTGATAATGTACAAGAGTCCAAATTGAATCAGCTCTTTAGAAAGATATTTTAAAAATCTGTCTTTCTGACTCTCTCATTTATATATTTTCATATCATACACGAAAGAAAAAATGCCAAAAGGCCCATATACTGTTTCTCCTTCTAAGTTTTCTTTATTTATAATTTTTTGGTCTTTGCCTAGAATAATATCTATCATACTCATTTTTAGAAGATGACCAGTTATCATAGTCAGAAATCATCTGGAATAAAATTTCAAACTTGTTAAAATACAAATTCATAAAATCAATTCCAGTAACAATGGTCAAACTTGTCAAGGCTTGTCATGAAACCCTACAATACAGAGCTTGTAGTGATTTAAACATGGGCAAGGAATCTCATCCTAAAGCCATGTTTCCTCCCTGGTGCAAGTGCAGCAGAGGCTGTGACCTCCCTTACCAGAATCTCATGTGTCAGAAATTCTTCTCTTTGATAATAACTAAACAAATTAGTTGCTGCTTCCTATTCTAGTACCATGAGGCAGAAGGATTATTTGTGGGTGATTGAATACAACCCTCTTTACTTGCAGGGATCATTAGCTTTGTGTTTTGTGCCCATCAGTAGCAGGGCTTCAGTCACAACTGCTTTCTGTGTGTCCATGCTATGCCTGATACTGCATCATGTCCCAGAAGGTTGATTTCTTCCCAGTTTCTTCTTGGGTTGCTTGAAAACATGGGCACATATGTGTGTGAGGCTGAGCTACATGGGCAGAAAAGTGAAATGCTGCTCCCATGGCCTGAGACTGGCCATGTGGCCATCACCAGGGTGTCCTTGTCCCCTGGAGCAGCTGGAGGTGGAGATGTGCTGGGGCATCTCAGACCACACTGTGTGTCTATCTTTGGGCAAGTGGAGCCCAAGCATTGCAGAAGGTTCTTACCTTAAGTTCAAGACTGAAATGCCCAAATGTAATATCTACATATCAACATCTCCCATTATCCTCTATGGATGTTCAGGGATTTGTCTGGGCTCATACAAGCTGGTATCTCATATTTCACCCAAGGTGTGCTGGAGTATCCTCTGTCTGCTGCACCAGAAAGAAAACACATCTCCAGGAAGGCTCTGCATCCCCTAATCCCACATATACTCTTGTCTGGACCAGATTATCCCCAAGTTGCTCTTATTATCCTGCTTTCTGATTCTGACATGTAACTGGGAACTTTCTATCTTAGGTACCAATTATTTACTTAACATATTATTTATGACATGTTTTTGGATCTATAGTTATTTATTTATTGTATATTCTTGCTGGAAGAGGCAGTTATATCTTCATACCTTATTCTTTATTTGCCTTTAAATATTAGACAATATATAAAGGTGAAATATTGAATGTTGTTAACACTGAAGTGGAGAGGAAATGAATTAGATTGGGACCCTGAAGGTTTATTAGTTCTGTGGTCTGTATTTTTTTAACACTATGCAAATGCTAAGTGTAATTGCTTTTTACCATTGATTTGCTTGATTTATAGAGTTTAGGGCCTGGAGTTCGACACTGATTATCATGAATGACCTTTTTCATTATACAGGCTACTAAATATAATCCAGTAATTCTTTATGCAGCCCAGTATGTTCTTAGGGAGTTAATTATTATTGAAAAAAATCAGATGCAATTTGGTGACCACATTTAATTTCTCAAAGCCATAAAAACCCTTATAAGTCTTTGTTTTCCTGAGGATATCCTTCAGCAAGAACTTAGTTTTGTGCTTTAGCATTTTAATATCTAATTATAATTTTAATTAAACAATGAAGATACTGCAATAATAGTTTCCTCATTAAAATATGAATCAACAAGAAAATTAAGGTATTACTGCAACCTAAAGTGGAATGTGTAGTAACTAGGTAGTATTTTATTTAAGAGTTAAGTCTTAATTATTGTCTCCAATCTTAAATGTATGTTATAAAATGTCCAAGCTAGACAAAGGATCATTGTGCATGACCATTTACATGAGAAAACACCAGGCAAAATTATGCTGTCAGCTTCCACTGGGTCTTTTAGTTGTGTCCAAACCTGCCCAAATATGAGTCAAATGTGGTCTTTTCATTTCCAGTTTGGGGTTGATTGTTTGTTTTTCTTGCACTTTTGGGGTTATTTGAAAAGTTTGTCCTGCTGAGGCTTTGCATTTGTGGCAGCTCCCCCTGAAGTGGGAGCCACACCTGAAGTGACTCCCTCCCTACAAAGAACAGCTTCCACATTCACAGAGATACTCTCAGGGGGAAAAGAGAAGTTAAGGAGTGAAAAGCTGTGCTGGAAATACACACCCAGTGTCCTGGAAATATTGGTGACATTTGACCTGAATTAACTTTTCTAAAGGAACTCAAAGCATCGATGTAGAACCCATGCAAGCTAGGGAAAACTGTGTTGAGTAACTTCAGAAATGGTATATGTGTCAGAATCTGGGAAGAAAACTAAGCAGGAGCCAGGGCTGATGTAAAAGCATGAGGTTCTTAATAAATACAGGACTGAGGGCTGAGACAGCTGTGTCCTAAGAGCAAATTCCTCTCAGAGAGCTCCCAGAGGCATCACAGCCACATGCTGCCTGTGCCACCAGGCTGCACTTCATGGATCCACGCTGGCAGGAGTGTGGCACAGCGCAGGGATCACAGCTCTGTGATCACCCTGGATCACCTGGAGTGCTGCTGACAGCTCTGGGGCTGCTGCTGTCACCCACAGACAGGCACAGCAGCTCCAGCAGCTCTGCGGGGAGCACTGCAGAAATCTGGGCTAATTTGCTCCGTATTATAACTGTGACAGGAGTGTTTGAGGTAGACAGTCCTAAGAAATGCTTTCATTGTTTGTTTTTTTTCCTCTTAGCATGGCAAAGTTTGGCTTTTGGAGAATGAGAAAACACTGCTAATCTCAGTTATTTGCACCACGTAGTTAATAAAAAAAAATGGAGTATGGGGGGAAAGCATCTTTAATTTATTTCTAAAAACCATCTCTAAATTCTCTAGCAAATATAGTTGTCATTGAGTGAACTTGTGCTGCCACCCATGGGCAGCCCCAGAAATGTCTCCCTACCCCAGCAGTTTGTAACAAACAGCACAGCTTGACTCTCAGAAGCGTGGTCCCCTGTCCTCTCCCATCTACCCTCAGAGCTACCTACAGAATGTGCCATTAAATTAGGTATAAACAAGGTGAGAACGAGCTAATTTCAGTAGTTTAGTTAAAGGTAGCTGGCAGAAAACGTCTCACCACTTGTGAATATGGTATTGCAATTACTGCTGCTTTTCCTTGTTCTGTCTACAAAAGGAAGTGAGCAAAGGGTGATTTCCCTCCTGTTATCTGGTGTGTTGCTAGCACTACTTCTCAGTTAAATATAATGCTAATAATTTTTATTAATTAAACTCGAGTATGCTTGCTTAGCAAGAGGAAGTGAAGGCTCTGGAGAGACTACAGCCTTTCAATAATTGAGGGGGCTTAGCAACAGGACAAGGGGCAAGAGCTTTAAAATAAAAGAAAGTAGATTTAGAATGGATATAAAGAACTTTTTCAATCTGAAAGTGGCTGCTCCACCTCTGGGAGTGTTCCAGGCCAGGTTGGGTGAGGCTTTGAGAAACCTGGTCTAGTGGAAGATGTCCCTGCCGTGGCAGGGAGGCTGGAACTAGATGATCTTTAAAGATCCCTTCCAATCCAAACCATGCTATGCTTCTACAGTTTTTATTTGAAATAAAGATGAATTAGTGCATTTTCATAACTTAAAATTTCAGCTCTCCACACACCTAAATAAAATGACTAATAATATTTAGTCATTAATTAAGTTAGCTATAGCAGAGCACCAGCTGATGAGTTGGTCTAAAAAAGGGAGAAAAATTTCATAGTGCTGAGCATTCTGACTTACTGACTTATTGCAGCCTTGTTGGCTGCACACTGGAAGCAGGAAAAATAACAGGTTTTGTTTCTTGGGGGAAAAAAATCAAATTAAGATCAGCAAAATCATTTCCAAGCAAGACGTGAATTCAATAGCATAAATACTGAAAACTTTGCATGATCATCCAGGAAAAGAGACAGCTTTGTTAATATCATTGCTACTAGCACTAGTACTTTGCTACATTTCAACATATGGCTTCAGCAAAACAGAAAAAAACTATTGATAACTTGACAAAAGTGTTGTGTCTCGGCCTCTTCACAGCAGGGGGAATGAAAAAATCAAGACTGTTATAATCAGTATCAAGTGTTCCTACTGTAGCTTTCTTCTTGCCTGATTTTCTAAAAAGGTGAAGAGGGAAATCACATTTAATATTTCTTTTAATTCATGCACTCAAGTGGTGGCCAGTTTTCAGTTTTTAATCTTCCCTTTAACAAAGAGCAGTTGGGCAGCTATTGACAGTGAAACACAGCAGTCGACTACCTTGTAAATTAGAAGCTGTGGTAGTAAAAATGGATTTGTATATCACCGGGAGTAGAGAGAGTGTCTGCCTTGTAAATTTAATTAAACAGCAGGTGCAAAATCAGGTCATATGGCTTTGATGTGCCCCATGTGAGGATGACAACTAGACAATGATTCTAATATGAAGAAATTTGCATACATTTGCATTGGATTGCATAGAACATTGTAGCTCACACCTACTTTCTGTGTTTCATTTTGGGGAAGTTGGAGATTTGAATGAACAGTTCCTATTTAGTTCCTTCTACAAAACACAAGAAATGCTTTTGTTCTGTCATGGTAGGGAACATATGGGTTATGATGCTATTATGTACCATTTTATAGAGTATGCTTACATGATAATCAAACATTTGAAAATGCAGCTGAGATACTTGTAATGACAGGAGAAGCAAAGCTGGAAGTAGGGGGGAGCACAGAGGAAGAATGGAAACCACCTCGGTGTTTTAATCTTTCCTTGATGATCATTTGTTTACTGGAGCATTAATGCAAATCTACATTCTGGTCTTTGTCCAAGGGGTGTCACAAACAATTCTCTTTGCTTTTGCAGCTAATATTGTAAACAATGAAATTATGTAGGCTGGAAGTGTTTTCAAATCTGGCAATTAGCACCTCATAATGATTATTAGTTATATAAAAAAAGACATTTTTCTCACATTACCAGGCTAAGTTAAAGGTAGAAATGCATAGATGATAGTTATGCTTCTTATGCTATTGGTTTAATGGGAAAACTAACTGTATAGATCCCCAGACCTTTTCTTTGCAGTTAAAAATGTTAACGAACAGTTGGTTTCATTTTTTGACAGTTTGTCTGAGACTGAATCCCAGTGCTGTTTTTGCTGACTATGGTAGAAGTATAAGTTTTAGAGGCTATTAAAACACAACTGGGAGGGCAAAACAAATCACTCTGAGAGCAGAGGATGCAGCTGAAAAAAGGCTGAACTTTGCTCATTAGGTAGTGCCTAAACCTGGATCAGCAAAGACTGAAACCTGCCAAGAAAAGGCTGCTCATCAGGGGAGATGTAGGCATGAGCCTGTCCGCACTTTTGTAAGTCTGATCTGCAAAGAAACAAACTCCCCCCAAATTTAGAAGTTTGAGAGGCTCAGTCTGTGTGTGGTTGTCCTTGTAAGCTGCCAGATCTAGCAGCTATAATGTTCTGGGTGCCACATCCCACCTATTGTCACTGAACTAAGAGCAGCATCAGCCCAGCTAGCTCAGTTCACTTAAACCAGGCAGAGGAAACCTCTGCAGGAAAGCTGCCCCTAAAGGCAGTGCCTGCAGACAGCAGCCTGGTGTATGAGGATGCTCAGGTGACCTCAATTCAAGGTGTTTATGTTGCCCTTCAGTTTATGGGACAGCCTCAAAGAAGCACCATAATGTATCAGGAGGCACCACTTTTAAGTGATTGAGATTATGATTTTCACATATATTTCCCAGTGTAGACTTGAGCTCCCAGGGATGAAAATGCACTTTGCACTAGGGTTACACAGTGTTTGGACAAAAGCCAAAAATAACATGACAAAATTTCTGGTTTTGAGCTAGAAAGAGCTGCAAAGGCATTGGCCCTGTGAGGAACCTCACACTGCAGAGCTGCTCCACTGGGACATGAGAGGGGTTTTCTCACTTTGAGTGTTTCACTTTGCTCTGCTGGAGCTCCCTGCTGCTCCTGTGAGAGCACCAACCTGACCATGATTCAGCACAGCTGGGGGCTGGTGGGGAACAGCTGGAAAAGGAAAAGGAAGGGAAGGAAGTGGGATGAGAATTCTGGGAAAGGATGGAGGAAATCTGAGCAGGAGCCTCCTCCTAGACAGATCAACTGGCAGCAGAAAGTACTTCCATTGCATCAACAGCTGACCTGCTGCAGGAGTTTTCTATCTTTACTGCCTACAGCCTCCTCACTGAGATTTTCTGTATTCAGCTGTTGTAATTGCTAAATTAACTGTTTTTTTGTTTGCCCTCCTTAAGGATAGAGACTTTCCAAGTGACTGGCAGAAATACTATAAATTTTGTAACCATTCTCCCCAAATCAGTCATCACTGGTTCTATCTCTGTCTGAGACACTCTCAGATACTACCTCAGATTGCCCTGATTTCTCCCAGTGTGGGCACTGAAGATTATGGTGCCCTCAGCATATAACTAAAGCAGGATTTTCAAATTTGGTCCTAACCAATTTGTTTTAAAATATCATATTCTTTATCTTGGAGTTCCCATATATATATATATATATATATATATATATACACCATCAGTATACCAGTTGCAAACATGTAATCTCCAGCTCTAGATAAACACCAAACAATATTCTAAAAATTCCATTTGAGAGAAAAATATATTGGTTACTTTCTTTGTTCAATTTCCTTCCTTTTTTCATTTTAAAGAAATGCTAAAAAAAAAAAAAAAAAAAAAAAAAAAAAAAAGCCAAACACAAAACAAATAATTTATTTAATTATATTTTAGTTTTGAGGAGGTTTTGTTTGGTTTTGTTTGGTTTTGCTTTCTTTGTGGTTGTTTGGGTTTTTTTAATTACATGAAAGGCTGCCCAGGAAAGCAAACATCAGAAGTAACACAATTAATTATGACATCAACAAACAATTCAGCAGTTCTGAGAAAACATTCAATGACCTTCCCAAATAAGATGCCAACGATGTATATTAAACACCTGTAAGAATATTTTAAAAAATAGTTAGCATGCCAAGTACATTCAAATAGATTTGTCACCCATGGTAATTGTACAGCAAGGTTATTTCCATGGAACACAAGGCAAAAGAAAAAACAAGGACGGGGCTAGAGCAGCTCTGCATCAAACAGCTCAGCTGCTGGGCAGCAGAAAGCCACCACCTTCTTGCACTGTCAGCTTTCCCACCTTCTCCTGAGCAAAAGCAGCCAAAAATTATCCAGCAGAAGTGACACTCTGGTTTATTCCACACGTGTGTAAAAATCTCTACAAGGTGTGAAAGGGATATAACTTTCCAAGTGAATTCCGCTAACATGATATCAAAAGTAACATTCATAACAAGATAAAATATTAGACCTGCCCTTTGCTAAGCTTCAAAATGTAAAATTAAGTATTTTATATGAAAATGTACTTATTTATAAACCAGTTATATGACATTTTCAAGGAATATGTATATTGTTATTAAAGCAATATTTGGCAGCTATTTTAGAAAACTAAGAATCTGGTTCCCAATACCTTCAACCTCACAACAATTCTTCTTATTGGATTCATTAACTGAGCAATAGTGATATTAGGAAATATTCTGGTCATTGAGATAATTACCTTAAGTGGATATAATTAACTTTGCTAAAACTTGTAAACTTTTAAAAGTCACCACTCCAGAGCTTTGCTTCAGTTTTTCACAGTTTGCTCTGGTGCTTCATAATTGATATGCTTTACTTCCAAGGTTATTCAGACAGAAATATGTCCCTCTTCACTCCCACATCAACCAGAGGAAACACCAGATGGGAGCAACTTACTGTTATTAATTTGTACTGCATTGTAAAAAAATATAGCAAACAAGCCTAAACTAATTCCAGCTCACTTACAGAAAATAAAAATATGTAGAATGAGGGGAATTATCTCTGTTTTACAGAATGACACACTGAAATCAACTTGGCTTAGGAATTGTCAAGCCAGAAGTTACAACTAAGTCTCAATTCCAATGATAGCTGGGGAAAAAAAGTATTTTCCCACATCAAAAAAGCATCCAAAATCTAGACAATTGTATAATCTGATGAAACTAAGCCCTTTCAAAATTAAAATCTCCATTTAACCTGGGAGTATTCCAGAATTTATGTATAAGTAAGAAATGGGTTCTGGTCCTCAGGCTAAATGAAAGTGAATTTTGGTTGGGGTTTTTTTTGATAACTTGAGGTGAATATCTAAATCTTTGTGTTAATCTGAGATAGAATTACTTCAAATTTTAAGCAACAATTTATTCTCATCAAAACTACTTATTACATTATTTGGAGAAGTTTGAAATGAATGAATTAACAATTTTCTAAAGAAAAATAATGAAGTCTCAATATTGTCTAATATCAATCCTTTCAGTTCTTCCAAAATGTTTTTTTCTCTTTCTTTCTTTGTGGTTTCCTAACAAAAACAATACAGTGGAAGAAAGAAATTTGAAATACTGCAGAAATTTCTGGGAAAAAACTTAGAAATTTCATTTAAGTATTATTTCATTCTTATTTCATTCTTATTCCTGAGCTGCTATAGTGCCTCTGGTTTAGCTGCTCATTGCTAGGACACAGATTATTAATACTTTATATTTTTATGCTGTCATCATGTCTCTCTTTTAGATAAAAATCCTACATATGTGAGGTGAGCTCCACTGTAATCTTCAGATATGACAACCAAGCTTAGTGTTTTTCCTATTTCATATGGAGCAAACATGTGTAAACACTTTATTAAAATTAAAAAAAAAGAAAGAAAAAGAAAAAGTGAAAGCTGTTCCCTGCTGATTGATTTTTCAAAAGCTCCCTAGACTGAATCTGCTACAGATGTTTGCAAAATGATTGGATGTAAAGTGGGCTTAATTCATAAAAGCAATAAAATGTTGCTTATTGACTGAACAGATGAACTAGCTGAGGGGACATAATTTGGAGTGTTCTTATTGGAAATGCTTTGAAGAAATGTAATGATAGTGCAGAAAAAAAGCCTTATTAGATGTAGTAGAATGAATTTACTGCAAAACATTTTACAAGATTTGAGACACCGAGAAAATTAATTCCTGAAATTTGGATTGTACAGTTGTGCATCCATATAAACTTGTTGTGGTTTCTCAGACTAGCAGTGTTATTCACAGTTAGCAATGAAATTATTTAAGCCTACATTTAGGAGAATGTTAAGATGAACAAAAAGAAAGGATTGCTGGTAACTAAAATCTCTCCTGTCTATTGGTGTCTACTATGCATTTTCAAGGCTGGAAAACCTAAGGCATATTAAAAAATAGTTCCTAATAACTCAGATCATCACTCCCAAAAGAGAGAGTGAATAAATCATTATAAGATTTCTATGAGTTTTCCTTCCTTGAGAATCCATGCATTTAACTCCATGCCTAGTAAAAAGGTGCAAAGAGCAAACTGAAGTCATGCTGCTGCAGGACTGTGATGTTTTCTGCTCTCATGGTTCTGATCAGCTGGGCTGAATCTCTGAGACCACACTTCTCTACAACTTATGGTTCATTTTTAAAATTATCTCAGGTAGTGCTAGTAGTCACCTGGAAAGTTTGATATTCTTAAAGTCTCTACCTTGCTGTAAATTTTGATGTTCTTAAGGTCTCTCTCTACCTTGCTGACACTCTGTTTTTGACTCCTTAAACCTTAGGCAAGGGAATTTTGGGCATTAGTCTTTATCTGAGGTTTGAAGGAGCACTAGAGCAAAATCCCATCTGAAAATTATTGTGCAAGTCTTCTTTTTGGAAACCTTGAAAAGCCCTTACACCTCTGAATAGGGAACTGAAACTCTTATTTGGAGCTGCTTCAGACAGCCTGAAATTTAACCTTAAAATTTAGGTACCCAAAAAGAGCAGATTGCATTCATATTCTCCAGGCCTTTCTCCAAGCAGATGTGTTAACTGCACTGGATATGACTTTCTTCTGTTTGACTGAAGTTTTCCCTTGGGTTGGCTCATGAACATTATTCCTGATGACAGCAGGGTGCTGTGAAGAGCACTGCTGGGCAGGATGGAAATGAAATGATCATCAGTGGGAGCAGCTACTTTTCTCCTGGCATGACTTGCAGCACAAAGTATGGGGCTATGAAAAGAACACCCAGTCATGCTTTCAGCAGTTGAGAATGGTGGAGTGGCCAAATCACACAACTCTGAGCATCCTTTAGATGCCAATGCTTCAAATGTCATGTGTATTACTGTGATCTGCAGTTCCCTGTACCATACACTCAGCCAGGGGCAGAAGTTTCTACCAGGCTGGATTCTGGAAGCTGGTGGAGTCTGCAGACAGTTAACACAGCCCACACTGGAGCAGATGATGAACTGCAGCCTCTGTGAAGGGCTCATGCTGGAGAAGTTTGTGCAGAACTGTTTTCCACGGGAGGAACCCCACAATAGGGCAGTGGAAGAGTGTGAGGAGCCCTGCCCTTGAGGAGGAAGCAGGGACAATGTGTGATGAAATGACCACAGGCTCCATTTCCCAAATCCCTGTACCACTGGCAGGGAATTACAGAAAATTAGGAGTGAAGCTGAGCTCAGGAAGAAGGGAGCAGTGGGAAGGAAGGTGCGTTTAAGATTTTGTTTTTATCATTACTGTATTCTGATTTTATTGGTAATAAATTAAATTAATTTCTCCAGTGGAATCTGCCCATGACAGTCACAGGTGAGTGATCCCTCCCTGCCCTTATCTTGCCTCACAAGCCATGCATTATATTTTCTCTCCCCTGCCCAGCTGAGTAGGACAATGGCAGAGTGGCTTTAGAGGACACCTGGCATTCAGTCAGGGTCAACCCACCACAGCCACAGATATTAGTATTGATTTCTGTAAGATTTGGGATAGCTTCTGTATTGAGAAGTATGATAATCTTAATGGAGCATGACATTCCTGTTGAATTTTAGTTTGTGGCAGTAAGGGTTTGCTATTTTTCTGTTTTAATATTTATATTTTAACACACATGTGAGAAAATTAGAGCCATGGACTGCCATTTCAGTTTCTGACATGCACCACTTGTTGAAGGGTAATTGGGCTTTAAAAAGGGAAGCAAACATGTTTAGTTTGTGTAGGAAAAAAATTGTTTCTAAATGTACCTATGCAGTCCCATTTAATATGCCCAGGATGCCTGAGACATCCATGTGGGAGTAGCAGATCCCACAGATGTATGGAAGACTTCTGGACAAGCAGTTGAAGTCTGGGCAGGATTGTGTGAGGTGCTGAAGGAAACAAAATCACACTGATAATTTTGATCTGTTGAAAGAAAAGACTGAGACGAGCACAAAAGCTGCACTGCAGAAAAACATGAAAAATAGTAACACAAAGTTGTATTTTCTCCCTTTAAGTTATGGAAAGGAAGAATTCAGCCAGAATCTCTTTAAAATCCTGCAATGCAAATGATCAAAGGTTTTATTCATACAGACACTCTCATGTTTAAATTTTAAGCCCATTTGGAGTCATCTTCTCATCAAGTTAAGCCCATGTGCAGGGATTGCCAAGATCACTGTCTTCCTGCTGTAACTGATGACAGCAGGGTTCCACTTGTGTGTAGCCCACCATTGCCTGCCTAAATGGATACAATTGTCAAATCTCTGTTCATGGGGTTTTTAAAGCAGCACTGAACATTTAGGCAGGCACATGCACAATTGTGTGCTTACAGGTGAGGGCAAACTCTTTTAATGTGTTCCTAGAGCTGAGAAGAGAAGGGAGGAAAAAAGGAGATGTACAGACAGGGAAAACTGGGGGTAGTAACTAAAAAATAGAATAACTGAGTCTTGATTTCTACAGCCTTCCATTCACCACAGGTATATGTCTTTTTCCAATTGGAAAAAAAAGTCATTATCTGGTTTCAAAATTCATCACATATGGGATAGCAACCAATGATAACTTTTTGAAAGTAAAACCAGTTCAAATGATGGTTCCTTGAATTTTTGAGCCATTATACTGAATTGTATTTTGCCTCACCTGAGGCAGTGCTGAAGAGGTTAAACAAAAGTTGCCCCTTTTTCAAAACAGTGTTAATTAAAAATGCAAAACCCAAAGAAATCACAGCTGGATAAATAAAAACAGCCCAGATGGTATAGCAACAAACTTCTGGCAGGTCTTGAAGCAGACAGTATTCCTGCATATTTTATTTCCTAGCACAGGCTATCACCAAACCACACCAGTGATGGCTTGGGCAGTGCATGGGGGGCACTCAGGCAGTCGTGGTGCTGAAGGCAGCACAGCTCCAGAAACACCTGACTACAGACCTGGTGTTTGTTCATTGCACAAAGCAAGAGCCCAGATTCCTGCTGTAAGTCAGCTGCATGTCTGATCACTGAGAGCAGATTCCTTTTGGTGATGCTCTTCCAAGTGTGCACCTAGGTAAAGTTCTATATTTCAATATGTCCATGTATTACCAAATCCAGTGATGCCCTGCTGTGTGCTTGTCAGCTTGATCTGAAATGGATTCTGCCAGGGGATGTAGACCGAGTTTGAGGAGCTTTAGATCATGTCTATATGTGCAGAACTCCAGCAAATTTCAAATCAAGTTACATTAACTTTTTAAAAGAGCTTGGGTACCTCCTCAGATATGCCTGGCCAACTCCTCATATCCTGTAGAGTGGCTGTGCCTAGGTACAGGTGGGGAGAAATGGAGATGTGTTGTTACACAGTCACTTTATATATTATGTCTTTCTAAGGGCCTTTCTCCATAATTTATTAGTCCTAAGAAATCATTCAGTTTATCTCAGTTGGTTTTACAGCTCCCTGGTAAGAAAGCAAGTTCCAGAAGAAGTGGAGTAGGTGCTACATGGATTAACATCTGAGAATTAAGATTGGGACAGAACACAAGTATGTTAGAAGTACAAGAGAGTGGGAGCAATTGAGTAAGGTTAAAATATCAGAAAGTGTACAGGAACGCCAAATAAAAATAAGCCTGTCTAGAATGATTATTATTCATCTCTAAGTGTCTACAGCGTGTATTTGTCTTTTTTAATACATTCTGCTCTTAGTACATGTGGTAAAACCAGTGCTAGAGCTACACCAGTCATTGTGCTCATTACACAGCACACAAGCTATGCAAAAGCAGCATGGGAAACACACAGATTTTTGTTCTTTTGTTGGAGCTGTGGGTTGGGTTGTGCTCTCAGAGCAGCCCCACTTGAGTGCATGGCTCTGGCTTGCAGCCCCTTGCAGGAGCTCCTCAGAGCTGGCAGGGTTTCTCTGCAGGCTGGTTTATCCTGCTGTAGTGGGGAGCAGAGTGGCCTGGGCTTGAGGCTGTTTCCCTAGCCTTTGTGCAGCCCTTCACAGCCTCCATTGACATTTGCCATCATGATGAAAATCAGACTCTTTACTGCCATATAAACTTTAAACATATGGCTATATCCACCACAGAAACTCTCCTTAAGATGCATAAGAGGCAGGAAACAATAGATTGCTTCTGGTCATGAGGCACAATGGATTTTTAGGCTTTATAATTAAATAAAGCTTTTGGTGAAGGGAAAGGTCCTGAAAAGCAACATGGCTGTTGCAGCCACAAACTTTATTATTGCTATAGCAGAAATTAATGACATCCATTTTGTCTAGGAACTCTGAGATGGCCTTATTCCAAAGATGGTCTCCTGAGTGATTTGGATTAGACTTTGACTTCATGGCCAGATTTTCATGCAATGCAAGTTGTTGTTGTTTTTCTCCTTCTTTTGGTAGTAATATATGTGCTGCTCTGGCAGATGTTTTATTTTCACAATTTTTTTTTCAAAATCAACACTACTGAGTGATACTGAGATGCTTTGATGGTGTAATCCTGACTGAAAAAGCCTTCTGGCACATTGGATAAAGACTGGTGATATGCATGCTGCTGTGCTACAATAGACATACCACTGCTCAACCTCCTGTTCAGGTTGAGCCCCCACACACTTTTCTCACGTCTTCTCCGGAGCCTCCCATATGGTTTTGGGAACTGCTGAGCTTCATGGGCTGACTCCCACCTTCTGTGGGCAAATGCAGCAGATTGAAGATCCTGCTCACACACAGACCCACCCCCAAGCACGAGCGCGAACAGAGACAAACCTGCGTTTCAACAAAAAGAAAAAGCAGCTGGTGAGAACATGACAGAATCCTTCCTTCAATAGATTTCCTCCTGCTTTCCTTCCACCCACCCTTTTCTCTTTGGTTGCTTGTCCCTGGATCATTTCCTGCTCCAGGTGGTGTTTCCTTCTATATGGAGAATTTGAAGACTGGAGTGCCAGCACCCTCAGTCCCTCAAGTAATAGCCTGCTCAATGTGCAAACATCTGTGTAACTGCCTGTGCAGTTAATGGGCTTGAGGGAAATTTCCACTTTCTGGCAGATAGCTTGGTGAGGCCGAATACTCATGCTGAATATATTTGCTCTACCTTGATGTGGTAGCACAGGACTCTCAGTGAGAGGCAGGTGACTTACACAGTGTGTTTTAACTAGACATTAATTCCCATGGCAATGATGACAGTGATTCCTCTCTGGATAGGAAAACAACAAAGACTAGACTCAGTATTGAGTTTAGTCTTGGTCTGAGGTAGACAACAATGAACTATCACTTACTTCAGGTTGAACATGGATTTCTAATTAACAAGTCATTAATGACTGAATTTTCACTGCAGTGTGTGTGTTTTAATTGCACATATATTTTTTATATATGTATATAAGATCATACTAGTTTGAGGTATTTCATTATTTCTCTTTTCTTTTCCTGTCTTTTACTTTTTGCTTTGCTCAAAATTCTGTTTACTGGTATTTGTTTTTGCCTACTGGAATGACATTGACTTTGTTCCTCGATAAATGTATAACAGCATTGTCCTGGGTTGGTGTTTTGACTGACTCCTCACCCTGCCCCCCTTGGCCATGAAGCTGTCTGCTCCCGGGGGAGGGGCCGCCTGGGCTCGGCTCTGTGGACTGGCCTTGGTTTTTTTTTTTTTCTTTTTCTTCTTGCGGTGGCTCGCTTGGCTCTGGCTGCTGCTGCTGCTGCTGCTGCTGGCTTTTCGCTGCTGTGGTAGTAGTTCGTTGCCTGCTTGCTGTTGTTTAAGGCTTGCTGGCTGTTTTTTCTTTCCTTTTTCTCTCTCCCTTTCTCTCTCTCCCCCTCTCCTTTCCCCCCCCCCCCTCACCTCCCGAGGATCAGCACCAGCTCGCTCCGGAGGAACCCTGTGGCCTGCCTCTGGACACCGGCCAGAGAAGCATCTCGTCCTTCTGGTGAAGATCGAATCGTCCACGTCTCTTTTTTTCTCCCTCGGTGAAATTTTTTTTTTTCATCTGGATCTGTGCTGGGAAGTGTTTCCCTTGTATGTGTTAATAAATAGGTTTTTTCCACTTTTCCCCCTGAGTGAAGTATTTTTTTCTTAAGTCTAGTGGGATAAAGAATTGGGGGTTTATTCCCTGGGGAGCTCTTCTGGGGTTTTTTTCCCCTAAGTTTGTCCAAACTAGGACATTTCTTATTTGGTGGCCCGTACGGGGAAGGAGAAAGTGGAAAAAACTTTAATAACATCTTGTTTTTAATTTGCTTGTATTGATATCAGTATGTTTTTTGAAGCCATGATGTCTTTTGGATTGGAAGCCTGTCTGTATGTTTGCTCTTTAGAGTTTTTTGAAATCTTAATACCCCTGTGGTCTTTGGGCCTGTTCTCTTACTCAGAGATAGCCCCAGTGTTGTCTCTAGCACGTAGTTTTTTCATGAAAGGGGTATTAACCAAAATACTCATTGGGCTAGGCTTGGTTGTTATGATCTGCCAGAAGTTTATGAAGGTGTTAGAATCCACTTCAGGGATGTACAAGTCGTGGTTTGTGTTGTGCACTCAATTCATTAGAGGAGAAGCAAGCAAAGAGGATTTCTTGCCTTTATTTTCCTTCTTCTCCCCTGAATTATTTACATCTCTGTTAGAAAATGTTCAGCTCTCCCTGAGTGTAAAGGAAACCATCTTTCTGGTATTTAATTTAGTAAGTTTTTTCTATACTGTCTGCAGTTTATACAGAATGAAAGCTGAGATTTCTAGGGATGCAGGTGTTACAACCCCTGATTTGGTAGCAAAGCAGAGTGGGAAGAATTCTGAGTGGTGTGGCAAATGGGAGGAACTGGGCCAAATTCTAAAAGAGTTTTCTGAACCTATAATCTGGGATTTTTCATCTGAACAAATTCAAGACCCAGTCAAGATTGCAAAGTACTTAAAAGAAAAGTGTCAGGACAATTCTAAGGAAAAGAAAATCACTGCAGTGAGCTGGGCTCTGGCGTACGCTTATCGAACCCTGTTAGATAGTACAGGACAACAAACAAAGGAGAGGGAACAGGGAGATAACGTAGTCACTATTCCAGTTACTCAGACTGCAGTTAACTCCTCAGGCTCCAGGACAGGGGCAAAATTAGACAGCAAGCCTCAACCTATGGCTGTGGCTACCAGTACCAGGAGTAGAAAGTGCACAAAGAAAACAGATCGGCCGGGGGAGGATGAGGATGAGGAGGATGCAGGAGAAGGACCTTCAACTCCCCCTGATGTAAAATCTGAAGCTAAAGTGACTGATGGGAGATCAGAAACTAATAATGAGTCCCTTTCTCTGAAAGATCTTCGTGGTCTAAGAAAAGACTATACAAGGCGACCTGATGAATCCATAATTAGTTGGCTAGTTCGGCTTTGGGATGCGGCTGGTGAGGCAACCATCCTGGATGGCACGGAAGCGAGACATTTGGGATCCCTGTCTCAAGATCCAGTCATCGATCAAGGTATGATGAGGGGAGCTAATCCTCAGAGCCTCTGGTCACGTGTATTGGACAGTGTGGCACAAAGATATCTCTGCGCTGATGACCTGTACATGCAGCAGACCAAATGGAAAACCATCGGCAGGGAGTCCAACGTTTGAGAGAGATGGCGGTGACAGAAATTATTTTCTCAGATGACGTAACAACTAGAAATCCAGATCTGGTACCATGCACACCGATTATGTGGAGGAAGCTTGTGAGGCTTGGACCATCTGAATATGCCTCAGCTCTTGCAATCATGAAACGAGAAGACATATACGAGACAGTGCTTGATATGGCAAAGAAGCTTCGGGCGTACGCTGATGCTGTGCATGGCCCAACGCATGCCAGGATTGCAGCCGTAGAAACACGTTTACAGAACTTGGAGGATAAGTTGGAGGAAAACCATAAGAAGCTGAGAGAGGAAATCAAGGAGGATCTCCTCCAAATCTCAGCTGTGCAAATCGGACGTCCTGGCAGTCAACGCAGACGCTCCTCTGCTGAGGAGAGAAGGTACACCCCACGTGCGGAGTTGTGGTTTTTCTTGCGTGACTGCGGAGAAAACATGAAGAGGTGGGATGGAAAGCCCACAGCTGTTCTGGCACGACGAGTGCGTGATTTGAAGGAAGACAAGGCTCAACAAGAAGGTTCCATCAGAAAGAGAGCAGCTCCAGTCGCCCGGAATCACAGTGCCACGTATGAGGAGGATGATGACGACATGTCTGATTCACTTGAAGGAACTTCTAAGACCTATGCCCCCGTCAAAAAGGATAAACAGGCTTAGGGAGACCCTGCCTCTAGCCAGGGTGAGGCCAGGGAAAACCGAGTGTTTTGGACCGTGTGGATTCGGTGGCCTGGCACATTGAAACCACAGAAGTATAAAGCTTTAGTGGACACTGGATCGCAATGTACTATATTTCCATCAAAATGTGTCGGAAAAGAGACCGTTTCTATTGCTGGTGTAACAGGTGGATCACAGGACTTTACCATAGTGGAAGCGGAAGTGAGTCTAACTGGAGGAGAGTGGAAGAGATACTCGATTGTGACTGGCCCAGAGGCCCCGTGTATTTTGGGAATAGATTTCCTTCGAAGCGGGTATTTTAAGGACCCAAAAGGCTTCAAGTGGGCATTTGGGATAGCGGCTGTGATGGCAGAGAGAATCCAGCAATTGAACACCCTGCCCGGACTATGTGAGAATCCAATTGCCGTGGGACTCCTGAGGGTAGAGGAGCAGAGAGTACCGATTGCCACTTCAATAGTACATCGCCGGCAATATAGGACAACTCGGGATGCTGTGATCCCGATCCATGAGATGATCCGGGAGCTGGAGCGCCAAGGGGTGGTGAGCAAAACCCACTCACCCTTCAACAGTCCCATCTGGCCTGTGCGCAAGTCTGAAGGAGAATGGAGATTGACAGTAGACTACCGTGCATTGAATGAAGTCACCCCACCGCTGAGCGCTGCCGTGCCGGACATGCTGGAGCTGCAGTACGAGCTGGAGTCCAAGGCAGCAAGGTGGTATGCCACCATTGACATCGCCAATGCGTTTTTCTCCATTCCTTTGGCAGCAGAGTGCAGGCCGCAGTTTGCTTTCACCTGGAGGGGCGTGCAGTACACCTGGAACCGACTGCCCCAGGGGTGGAAACACAGCCCCACCATCTGCCATGGGCTGATCCAGGCTGCACTGGAAAAGGGTGAGGCTCCAGAACATTTGCAGTACATCGATGACATCATTGTGTGGGGAAACACAGCAGAAGAAGTGTTTGAGAAAGGAAAGGAAATTATCCGAATTCTCCTGGAAGCCGGTTTTGCCATCAAAAAGAATAAAGTTAAGGGACCTGCTCGTGAGATCCAGTTCCTAGGAGTGAAGTGGCAAGATGGAAGACGTCAGATTCCTACTGATGTTATTAATAAAATCACAGCTATGTCTCCACCTACTAACAAGAAGGAGACACAAGCTTTCTTGGGTGCTATAGGCTTTTGGAGAATGCACATCCCCGAGTACAGTCAGATTGTGAGCCCTCTTTACCAGGTTACTCGGAAGAAGAATGATTTTCATTGGGGCCCAGAACAACAACAAGCCTTCATCCAGATTAAACAAGAGATCGCCCATGCAGTAGCTCTTGGTCCCGTCAGGACGGGGCCAGATGTGAAGAATGTGCTCTATTCTGCAGCTGGAAACCACGGTCTGTCTTGGAGTCTGTGGCAGAAGGTGTCAGGTGAGACCCGAGGCCGACCCCTGGGATTCTGGAGCAGAAGTTACAGAGGGTCTGAAGGTAATTATACCCCGACAGAAAAGGAAATCCTGGCTGCTTATGAGGGAGTCCAAGCTGCTTCAGAGGTGATTGGCACAGAAGCACAACTCTTTCTGGCACCCCGGTTGCCAGTGCTGGGGTGGATGTTCAGTGGGAAGGTTCCCTCCACCCACCATGCCACCAGTGCCACATGGAGCAAGTGGATAGCCCTCATTACGCAGCGCGCCCGGATCGGGAAATTAAATCGCCCAGGGATCTTAGAAATAATTACCAACTGGCCAGAGGGAGAAAGTTTTGGTGTGACAGACGAGGAACAAGAACCAGTGACCCGGGCTGAAGAAGCACCACCTTACAACCAGCTACCGGCAGAGGAAATCCGTTATGCCCTGTTCACCGACGGTTCCTGTCGCATTGTAGGGACAAATCGGAAATGGAAAGCAGCTGTATGGAGCCCTACACGACGAGTTGCAGAAGCTACTGAAGGAGAAGGAGGGTCTAGTCAATTCGCTGAACTCAAAGCTGTCCAACTGGCTTTGAATATTGCCGAAAGAGAAAGGTGGCCAAAGCTCTATCTTTACACTGATTCCTGGATGGTAGCCAACGCTTTGTGGGGATGGCTGCAGAGATGGAAAGAGACGAACTGGCAGCGCAGAGGAAGACCAATCTGGGCTGCAGAAGAGTGGAAAGACATAGCTAGTCGGTTAGACAAGCTACCCGTGAAGGTTCGCCATGTGGACGCCCATGTCCCCAGAAGTAGAGCTAACGAAGAACAGCGAAATAACCATCAAGTAGATCAAGCAGCAAAAATAGGGGGGTTGGAAATAGATTTAGATTGGAAACATAAGGGAGAGTTGTTCCTGGCTCGATGGGCCCATGATGCCTCAGGCCATCAGGGGAGGGATGCTACCTACAAGTGGGCACGAGACCGAGGGGTGGATCTAACCATGGACAGCATTACTCAAGTTATTCATGATTGTGACACTTGCGCTGCCATCAAGCAGGCCAAGCGGGTGAAACCCCTCTGGTATGGAGGACGGTGGTCCAAGTACAGGTATGGGGAGGTTTGGCAGATTGATTACATCGCACTGCCTCAGACCCGCCAGGGTAAACGTTATGTGCTGACCATGGTGGAAGCCACCACCGGATGGTTGGAGACTTACCCTGTATCTCACGCCACTGCCCGCAACACCATCCTGGGCCTGGAAAAACAGGTCCTTTGGAGGCATGGTACTCCTGAGAGGATCGAATCAGACAATGGGACTCATTTTAAGAATAACCTTGTCAACACCTGGGCTAGGGAACACGGTATTGAGTGGGTGTACCACATCCCTTACCATGCACCAGCTGCAGGTAAAGTGGAGAGGTACAATGGATTGTTAAAGACCACCTTAAAGGCATTGGGTGGGGGATCCTTTAAGAATTGGGAGCAGCATTTGGCAAAGGCCACCTGGTTAGTCAACACTCGAGGTTCCACCAACCGAGCAGGTCCTGCCCAATCTGAGTGCCTTAATACAGTAGACGGAGACAAAGTCCCAGCGGTCCATGTCAGAGGATTGCTAGGGAAGACAGTATGGATTAATCCTACCTCGAGTACAGGCAAACCCATTCGGGGGATTGTCTTTGCTCAAGGACCTGGATGTACTTGGTGGATAATGCAGAAAGATGGAACAACCCGCTGTGTACCTCAGGGAGATCTGACTGTGGGATGAGACAGAAGGAATATGTAAATGTTGAAGGTTTGAGCAAGTCAGAGGAAGTGTTCATATTGTGTTTAATGAGTGTATATCCCAATCGTGTGTCAATGATCACGATATGGGATAAGGGGTGGAATGTCCTGGGTTGGTGTTTTGACTGACTCCTCACCCTGCCCCCCTTGGCCATGAAGCTGTCTGCTCCCGGGGGAGGGGCCGCCTGGGCTCGGCTCTGTGGACTGGCCTTGGTTTTTTTTTTTTTCTTTTTCTTCTTGCGGTGGCTCGCTTGGCTCTGGCTGCTGCTGCTGCTGCTGCTGCTGGCTTTTCGCTGCTGTGGTAGTAGTTCGTTGCCTGCTTGCTGTTGTTTAAGGCTTGCTGGCTGTTTTTTCTTTCCTTTTTCTCTCTCCCTTTCTCTCTCTCCCCCTCTCCTTTCCCCCCCCCCCCTCACCTCCCGAGGATCAGCACCAGCTCGCTCCGGAGGAACCCTGCAGCTGCCTCTGGACACCGGCCAGAGAAGCATCTCGTCCTTCTGGTGAAGATCGAATCGTCCACGTCTCTTTTTTTCTCCCTCGGTGAAATTTTTTTTTTTCATCTGGATCTGTGCTGGGAAGTGTTTCCCTTGTATGTGTTAATAAATAGGTTTTTTCCACTTTTCCCCCTGAGTGAAGTATTTTTTTCTTAAGTCTAGTGGGATAAAGAATTGGGGGTTTATTCCCTGGGGAGCTCTTCTGGGGTTTTTTTCCCCTAAGTTTGTCCAAACTAGGACAAGCATGCACATTGGGATTTATCAGTGGATATGAAAAAGGTGGAAAGGATTTTACTCACTTTTTCAAATGTATGACAGGGTTGATAAACAGTCTGGGCCCTTGACAGAGGAAGGCTGGTCCTGAGCTCCTGACCCAGCAGGCAGGGGTGAAGGGCTGTGCTTTTACCTGGACAAAAAGCTGGCACTCAGTTTGCTCTTGGCTCCTTCCATCATTGGGTCAGTTTGTATCATGGAAGTTGTAACTGCATTAAGAGTCAGAGGGGCAGTAAAGGTGGCATTTCAGGAGAGATCTGGGAGGCAGTTACTTGTAGTGGTCTGAGATGACCATTTCCAGACTGCAATGACAATTTTTTTCCCAGACAGATACCCCTACTGAAGAGTCAGATCTGCATGGTCAGATCACGAAGCCTGGCTGCTCCTTGGAGTGTGCTGGAGTCCTGACTGCTTATGTAATTTTTTCCTACCAATAGAATCTCTCCTGGGCACAATGAATCCTATTTATGAAAAAAAATAGAAAGGGAAAAATATTTTCCACAGAGCAGTATAGATTCTTTTAAAACATCTGAAAAAACGTAATTGTACTCAGCACTGGACTGAATTTTCATAAGCAGATTTACTCAGAGAGCCACTTCATGTGTAAGTACTTAAAATTTCTTTACAAAGTGCAGAAACAGGGTGCAATAATGCATCTTCAGATGTAATGCAAGCAGTCCATTTGTAAAACTATTTCTTTGGATCAAGAAATTAAATGTAAAATTAATTGTTCAAGATCAGAAGTAGCATCAGCACCACAGTGACACCAGTTAATTGTATATTTCACAAACATCAGCCAATTCAGTATTAGACCCTCTCACACAATTCTATGTACTATTTTCTATTGGAATTTTTATAAGTTTGTGTGTTTTATCACGTCAGAAGATTTAGAGTTGTTAGAAAATTTTCTCTGCTGCTATAAACACATGAGTGATGGTAACTGCTGCCTGTGCTTGCTACCTGGCAAATTTGAGACAGAGCTCAGTTGTAAGAAAGGGGTCAGATTGGTGCTGAGCACTCATTTTTCATTTGAAACAAATATAGCTGAAGGAAGAGAGATTTCTGGAGATTTTCAGCACTTTGCAACATGGAGCCTTTAATGAAATTACAGTGTAAAGATACCCAGCCAAAAAGATGGAATAGTGCAGGTTTAGTAAGGGTAGTCAATTAAAAGTTTAAGACAAACTAAATTTATTCTATTTTTTATATATGCTTTTCACAGATCACAGAAAAAAAATCACAGTAACTTGAAATTAGTCTGCATAGTTCAAATATATTCAAAGCCACATTTCACACATCATCTTTGGTAAGAACTCAGAACAGATTGTGTTTATTCCTGTTATTTGCCTTTAGTTTGTCCAGATGTACTCTACAGGTAAATCTTACTCATTATCAAAGATGTATGAGTCACTGGAAATCACAGACTAATTCTCACCCTGACTTGCACATCATGCAGCCCCCTTAATTTATGAACACTGCAGAAGAGGAGGAGAGCTTTTGGACTGGCTCCTTTTTGTGACCCCTCTGACATCTCGATTTCAGCCTGGCAATGAACATCAAATATCTATTTGTCAAGGTAAATATACTCTTAAATCATAGCATTGAATGCCTCAGGCTGCTTTTTCACCAGAATTTAGCTTTTTCTCATGTCAACAAAAATAAGTTTAATAAAATTTTCATCTGACTAACCCTGAACTGAAGCAAAAGCTGGTTATGCTTTCAAGTATGCAAAGCAATGTCAGTACAGCTGCTCCCTCCAAAAGAGGTTATTGCCATCAATCAGCTATTGCATGGGCCTGAGGAGCCACTGTGCAGAATCCCACAGAGGTCAAGGACTTATTATATTTCTCAGGCATGGTCAGGTCCATGGTCAGATTTCAGTTCCATACCTGCCAAATTATTAAGATACAACACTTTGTTTTCCATTCTGCAGTTTTTGCCATCACTGGCAAATAGTCATGATTAAAAGTGCATCCGTCTGGATCTTACTAAGATAAATTACCACATTAATCTGTTACTCTGCCTATATTTGAATTGTGTACTTATTTTCTTTTGTGTGAGTCATCCTCTACTTAACAAAATGGACAAGAGACACAGAAGTGGTTTGGCAAGCAGTGACATAAATCATCCTGTGGAAAAGCTGTCCATGAGAGGGCTCAGTGCCTGTAGGGATAAGCTCAAGTCACACGGTGAGGTTGGAGGATGACTTGGACACAGCTTGAGCAAACACTGCACTGGCCATGGATAATGAAGGAAGACACTGGACAAAACTGAGTGCAGTGTTCATAAAAAAAAAAAAAAAAAAAAAAAAAAAGAAGAGCTGAACTGTCAATACTTTGTGGCATTTGTAAAGATATTTGCAGATCCACAGTAGGGACCTAACACCAGGAAACTCCTCTGATAACCAGCAGCTCAGATACCTCCCTCCTCCAAGCTTACAAGGGATCAAATTTGACTCTCTAAAGATGAATAGGATAATGTGGGGCAGCTGACCAATGATTTGGTTTTACTGACTTTCTGAGGTCCAGACATACTTTAAAAAACACCAAAAACTTGAAGGGATAAGATCACTATGTAATTCTACAGTGGAACTCCTATTAACTTTAGAGTTGTGGTACAGGTAAATAATAGTGCAGCATTTTTATCTCTACCTACAGTAATATAAGCAATATTTATAATATAAGGAATAATATAAGTACATAAAAGCATATATATATATATATATGCATATTATAATAAGATCATTCCTAGATCCTACTTTAATGTGTTTGCCATAGGCTGTCAGAGACTGTCAGAGAACATGCAAGACTTGCTTAAGGATTTCAGGTATAAAGGAAAAAGCCATAAGGGCAATTGATGGAAATAATTTTAATTTTCTTACTTTGTTTTCTTACATATAAAATAAATTTCCTCAACTGATGTAAATGGGATTTACTAAAATGTGGGTTTTTTTTAAAAATGTTGAGGGTGCATTTTAGAGCTTATGGTTCAGTTGCAAGGTAGACATCAGCCTTTGTGAGACTGTAAGGGGTGATTTTTATCTCACTGACACTTATTGTGGGATATAGGACATGACAGGAACTCAGACTACTTAATAAAGCATGTAATGAAATGAAACTCACATCACCCTTTGAAATTCTGTACAACATTAATGCTCCTTAATTAGCCCTTTATTTTATATTGATGCCTAAGCCATTAGAGTAAAATCTAAGTGTCTTATATGTCCTATAAATAAAAGGAAAAATAACTTCATCTGGTGAGAAAAAAAAAGAAAAAATAAGAGCACAGAGGTCAATAATCTTTTGAAAGCCCTGATTCTTGTATGTACACTTACTCTGGTACAGATAATGTCAATGTGAATTTTTTATGGGCTGATGGTGCAGGATGGCATGTCATTTCACACACCATCAGCCTCAGAAAAATACCCTTAATTAAAAGAAAAAAAAAAAAAAAAAAAAAAAAGCAAACCATGCCATTAACAAAAACCAAACCACATACAATTTGAAAAGTCTGTGCTGAAATCTGCAAAAGACCACTCAGGTTAGAAGCTGAAAGTCTGTGTCCTTCATGTATTCTCTTATGGAGTATAAGGCATTACATGTGCTGGGGAAGGTACAGAAATAACAAACTGATGGGCAGGAATCAGGAATATGGAACAGGGATTTGGGGACAGGATACTTGTAAAGGTCTGCCTAAATCTAATCAGGGGAGTCTTTAGGTGCTAGAGTGATGTGTTCTGCTTGGGTAATACAGAGCACCTCAAGTTAGTTTCCAGATGGAAACCTGAAATTGTCTCTTGGAGGGGCAAACTTCTCATTCTCCAAGGAGAAGTGAGAGGGCCTGGCCCAGGCTTTGGGAATGCCTGCAACACAACCTCATCATGTCTGCAACAACTGCGCCTCACTTTGAAGCCAGTTTTAAAGAACCTTAGTAACTACTTCTAACCCAAATATCTAAAATAAAATCACTATTTATCATCTAGTTCATATTTAAAAGAATATAGTTGCAGAGTACTCATATCCTCATCTGTTTTAGCTTGCCTATTGAACTGTTCTATTATTTGCTTGGCTGATAGCACTGCCTTTTACCAATCTTATTTAACCTTTTGCACACCAAGTCATTTAACCTTTGGACAAGCAGATCTCTAAACTGGATGTATCTTCTGTCCTCTTCTGGAAAGAATTTTGGGGGGAATTTAAGAAAAAGTAGTTGAGTCTTGGGGAACTTTTCTAAAACACATTGCCTCAGAAAATACCCTTTGGGTAGGGCTCAACTTTCCAGACATGTCAGAAAACATTTTATTGGGCTACATCCTGGAACCACCTTTGCAAAGCTGCAGGTCACTCATTCTCTGCAGACAATTTTGGTCCAGGTTGTCCCCAAGGGTGCATTTCTGGCCTGCCACCAAATGAGATGTATCATATCCAGGACTGTAGAGGTAAATATGGAGCAGGGAGTTTCCTCTCTTCCATGATCACCAGTTGCTGCTGTTACAATAAACAGAATAATCCAGGACATCCAGCCCTTTATCTGAGAATAAATGGCTTTATGCAATTTGCATCCATGTGATTCAATACTCTTTTCCCTGAAAACAGTGGCTTTGCCTGTGTCTTTCATCCTTGGAACTAGTTATGCCCTGAGCCATTTATGGTGGCTCTCTGACAAAATATTACTTACAGTGAGTGAAACTTGTGCAGGTGAGCAAAACATTAAAAAAAAGTAGGAGAACTTCAGCAGTCCTCTGTGCTAGTCCTGGGCAGTTGTTCTTAATTGGAATGTAGGGGACTAGAGGGAGTTTTGTGGGAGAAAAATGTCAACCATAAATGCTGGCTAGACTGAAACATGGAATGGAAGCTGTGAACTGACCAGACAAGGGTATTAAGAGATGACAGACTGGAATCTGGACAGAGGGTGAAAGGTTGAGGCTGATGGAGGAAGGTCTGACAACCTGATATGGCAGAGCTGGGAGAGTGAACTGCACTTGCCAGGAAGAGAAATTTACCAAATTTAATGAAATAATTGTTCTGGCCTAATAGCTTCTGCTTGATCCATACTATAAATATTAGAAAATATAATTTTTTATTTAAAACTTTATAATAATGGAAAATTAACTCCTTTGAAACAAATAGTTGTAATAGATAACATGGATTTCAAAAGATAAAACTTAAATTTAGATTTCAGATGGCACCCAATATGTTGTTACACATCTTTCTGTTAACAGTAGAGTCATCTGCTACAATTTTCTGCATGGGGGACACTTAAACATTGAAATTCTTCCTTCTAGAGGATTGCTTCATCTAAGATTAATGCATTATGGATTCTCCCTCTTCTCTCCATCACATTGTTCTTTGCAAAATGCACTAAATATATGAAATTAAGGGCAATTAAAGGGCTGTTCTCTGGTCTGTTTGGGTTTCACTTAAGGAATGAACAAACAGTAAAAGAGACTTGAATACCCTTCCTTATTCAAAGTGCAACTTTTCTGTTGAAACTGAAATATTTCTGTTGATTTTTATCACTAACCTTTTCAGATTATTATATTTTCTAAATATTAAAGTTTTGATATTTTCAATGTAGAACTTTGATATTTTTCTACCAAGAAAATCTGCATGATATCATAATGTACTACAACCTCTCTTAATAGAATTTTCATTGGAAAGCCCACGTTTTCTTAGCAGAATTGTTCACAAAAATACTGAGAAAAGGCTGGACACATCACAGATATCTCATGCTCTGATATTGACCTACTTTTCTTTTTTACTGGATCATTTTATTGACCATGTGAAAAAAACAAAAGAAAAAAAAATAAAGGAAAAAATCTGCAGTTTAACACATCTTGTAGCAGAAGTACCTTCTAATTGTTAGTACAGGACCAAAATGCTCCCTCCTGTATAACATCTCATGTAGAGCTCTTAAATACATGAAGAACTCTTTAAGTTATAATACTGATATTTAAACTATCAGATTTTCTAACTTCTGTCTTTGATGCCTCGTTTTCTGAAGAATCCACTTTTATCATCACAAATTATCCCTCTGGTAAGTATTTCCCCATCACCCTTTGTGGTGAATGGATAAAATAAAATAGTTTAACTGCTCTGCTCTGACCTTATCTTTTGGTTTTATGTTCAGAGCAATTTAATCGTTCTTCTGACTATGAAAAAGTGATTTTATTTTTTTCCTTCGTGGTTTTGTTTGCTTAATTTAATTTGCTTTGTTTTGTTTTGTTTTGTTTTATTTTATCCATCTTTTAGCTAATTACAGGTTAAATACATAGTCTGATGGGGAGGAGGAAATTTCTTTAAGAAATCTCAGAATTGCAGAACTAACCAGGGTGGAAGGAACCTTCAGGGGTTTAACCACTTGCTCAGAGCAGGTCTAATAACTCAGGGACTTCCCCATTCAAGTTTTTATTATCTCCAAGGACAAAGATCCTTCAGCTTCTCTAAGTTCCTGTTCCAGTATTTGTTCACCTTCAGAGTTAAAAATCCTCACAGGTTGTATTGAAGGTTGTGCCTGTTGATTCTTATCCATCAGCTGCACTTGACACTTTGTACAAAGACAAACCAGCTCAGTATTTGCAGAATCAAAGAATTAAATTCTGCAATGCATTTGAGAGAAAGCAACCATCTTCTTACAAACATTCTGAGTCTCCTTCCAGACTGAATGAACTTATGATCCTGGGCTGAATACACTGCCATTCCTGTTTTAGTATTGTCTCAGGCCAGTTTAAGGCCATGAGACCATGATCTGCCAGAAATAATTCCTTGTTGTAATTGGGCACTTATTTTACCTAAAATATTCCCTATTTAAACAGATAAATAGGTGATCAATATCCAATCTATTAAAAAATTAGTTATATATATTAGCTATTATATAAAATGCATATATATTAGCTATTTAAATAACCAAACTATTCTTAGTATTGACTCCCAAATTCTTTGTATTTCATTGCTCGAGCTGTTCTGAGACAAAAACAAACCATTTTCTCAGTATCTTGGAAATTTTACTTTGCAATTTCTGAGTAAGTGGAGGGAAAAAAGACAGAGAGATCTCATATCTGGGAGGCAGTCAGTAACCACAGGACATTTCTCCTGAAGGAATCATGAAGAATGGACCTTAGCAATTTTGAGATACATCTCACCAAAGGAACCCTTCTAAGAAACATTGGTCTTAGCCTAGATCAGCTCTGGGGAAAAAAACAAACAAAAAAACAAACAAAAAAACCCAACAAAACCAAACCAAAAATGCAAGCCAAACAAAAATGTGTTTCAGAACAAAACCCAGAAAGAAAAAGACATTAAGGAATCATGGAAGTAAAGATTAATACGTGGGAACTAGAATATGCACAGTGCCTGTGTGGGTAGACAGACAAGTGGGGATATGCCAATAAGAAAAAGGCTGACATTTCCTATTCTGTAAACCTAAGATACAAACAAACTTTCTGAGGTCTGTTGAGGCTTAGCTGCTCTGACCTTGCTCTTACCCAGTGGTCTGGCTAAAAGGGTAATATTTATGGTTTCCTGTTCTTGCAAGGAGAAAAGAGAAACATGCTCTTACTGCAGCTCAGTTAATACTCCATGGATGTTTCCACTCTTTTTACCATTATGATCAATGGAAAAAAAAACACTAGCAGGATCCTGCTGAGTATTGTTAGGTTTCATTTTAGGAGCAGTATTCTTTATTATACTCCATAATCATGAACCTGATCAACTCCATGCTTCTTCTACTTTCTACCTAGGCAATATTCCCTCAATATTCCCTTCCCCAAGCTCTGTGCATTGTCCCATCCCTCCTCTCTGTGTGCCTTAGCTCTCATGCACTCAACCCTGCCTTTCCCAGCTTTTCCTTTGGAGCCTGGTTCATCCCCAAAGTACCACTGGATTCATTTCTGCTGAGATCATCTGTCACCTCCTGCCCTCTCACAGGACTTCTGCAAATTCTGGGACCATCTCCAACTGCTTATCTTGGAAATAAAATAATTAAGGGCTCCTTCAAGCCTAGGGGTGGTGCAATTTCTTCAGACCTATTCCTGCTCTCCATCCAGGACAAAGGCTTGAAGTTCCACAGAGCAGCTTCTTAGCCCACTCCAGAAAAACCAGAGTGGACAGAAGAACACACAAGGAACTATCCCTTTGTACTGCCTCCATCCCCACTGCTCTAAATGATCATAATTTAACCATAAATTAAATCACAATTACAAATCAGCTTGTTCCATACTCCACAAACAGTGACAAGATAGGGATGAAGTAAGGAATTGTGTTTGCAAGGTAGGGAAATAACTGTCAATAAGATCAACAAAGTATCCAAACCAATGTGTTATTCATGGTATTTTTAAAGCAATTGTTATAGCTGAGACTAACACTAACAATAATAGCACTAATGATTGAAAAGCCATATGAAACTTGTTCAGCTTAAGTTTTATTTACAGACTTTTAAGTCATCTGGTTGGAAAGAGATTTGAACATTTTAAAGCAACACTGGGGTCATTCATAAGTGAGTTCAGTAACCTGGGATGTCTCATGGAAACAATCTGACACTCAAAATTTTAGTTCAAAATATGATAAACCCTACTGTTTTCTAGAAAGCCTTTTCTCAGCTCCTGGACAGGAATATCAACAAGTAGAAAGGTGAACAACAGCACATCATTCTCAGCTGAAAGCACACATGAAAAACCCACCAAGGGCTGAGAGCAGAATGGTACAAGAGTGACCAAGGGGATCACACTGTGCCTCAGGGATCCCACACTCTCCAGCCTCACTCCCACAGCCCAGAGAACCCAGAGGTTCCACAGCTGCACGGGGCTATGCTCAGGGTCAGGAGTTGTTTGGCTGATATTTCTGCATCAGCTGTCTGAACACCCACTCCTCCTCCACCCTGGGACCAGTGATTGGATCAGAGAGAAGAAATTTTTCTGCCAGATGTGACCCATGGGCCATGTTTTGAACTGTGCTGCTTTAGTTTTACAGTATTGAGAGCCTAGTTCTCTCCTCAGTTAAGACTTATGAAGATTTGGCTACTAGTGTCAGACTCTGAGCTCCTAGTTTTTTATAACACACCTATCATCAGGAGTGTTTGGAAAGCAGGAATCTTACCACTATTTTTGTTATAATCCATAGTGGAAATTTTCTAAGTTTCAAAGTTACAGACTCTCCACATTCTGCAACTAATTCTAGTAGCTTTAGGGAGTTCCCCAGCTGGGACAAATCCAGGCTCATCTCTGTCTGGATCATATCCAGGCTCACTTCTACTGGGGGGCCTTGAAGTTTTCCAGCATCCCCAGCCATGACTCAGACCCATTTGGGACTCCTGCCTTCAGGCTGGCCATTCTGTAGCTTACAGAGTTCCCAGGACTTGGGTAGGCCTGCCAGAATCACAGTTTCTCTTGGAATCTTGCCTTGGATTTGGCAAAATTTTATCAAACCCAAGCTGTTTAGAGTGAAATATGTCACACTCAACCAACTGGAATTTTTCAGCAAACTTTGTTTCAGCAGAAAATTTCTGACCGATTCTATCTATTAACAAAACATCAGGTCCCTAGGGAATGCTGTATAGTGCCATCCAAGATACTGAAGTGTTAATTCCCATGAAGAATCTACTGTAACAATACAAGCATCCATTTGGTATCTGGATTTGTTTAGAGATCACTATTACAGTCCCCAGAAACAATTAATGTTCAGATTCAGGGTTCAGATTCAGCTTCCTCAGATTTTGCAAAATGTTCTTTTGTCCTGGTGGCTGGCAGCTGCTTTTGGAACCAAGGATGCTTCCATTTCCATTTCAAAGGAATCCACCTATGTGGGTGATACCACAGAGGATGTGTTGCCATTCAGAAGGACCTCTAAAGGTTGGACAGAGGGGCAGGGAGGAGCAGTTTCAAATTTAACAAAGGCAAATGCAGGGTCCTGCACCTGGGGAGCAATAACTCTGGGCACCAGCACAGGCTGGGGCTGACCTGCTGGGATGCAGCTCTGCAGAGAAGGACCTGGGGTGATGGACAACAAACTGCCCATGAGCTGGCAGTGCCCTGGGGGCCAAGAAGGCCAGAGGTGTCCTGGGGTGCATCTGGAGTGCTGTGTCCAGTTCTGGGCTCCTCAGGACAGGAGAGACTTGGAGCCCCTGGAGAGGATCCAATGGATGGTGACAAAGATAATTAACTGGAACATCTCTCTTATGTGGAAAGGCTGAGGGAATTGGCTCTGTTTAGCCTTGAGAAGAAACAACTGAGATGTGCTTTACCAAAGTACACAAGTACCTGAAGGCAGAGTGCCAAGGGGATGGAGCCAAATGGTGCTGCCAAGCAATAGAACAAGAGGCAAGGGGCAGAAACAGGCAACCAGCAACAGGATGAGGAAATGGCCTCAGGGGAGGTTCAGGGGTGACATCAGGAAGAATTTTTTCATTGAAAGGGTGGAAAAGCATTGGAATGGGCTATCCAGGGAGGTGGTGGAGTCACCATCCCTGGAAGATGTGTGCAAGGTGTGACTGGATGTGGTATTTAATGCTGTGGTTTAGCTGGAGTGGTGGTATTCAATCAGAAGTTCAACTTGATGATCTTAGAGGCCCTTTCTAACCCTAATGCTCTATGAGTCTATGATTCAATGGAAGTGATGCACCTGAACATGAGTAGTAACTTCTTCACTGTGAGGCTGACTGAGCACTGAAACTGGCTGCCCAGTGAGGTGGAAGTCTCCTTCCCTGGAGATAGTAAAAAATCTGGAGACAATCCTGAGCAACATGCACTAGGTGATACTGTTGGAGCAGGAAGGTTGGACTAGATTAGCTCCAGGGGTCCCTTCCAACCTGACCCATTCTGTGCATAGTAAATGGAATGGAGATGATGGATCTAAGACAGACCAGAAGAGTTATAGGCAAGATAATAACTCCCTCAGCCACTGTCTCTAGGTGCTGTGCTCCTAGGGAGCTTGGAAGATCATCTGCCTAATGAGCTACTCCAGGAGCACTTTCACACACTTCTCATTTATAATATACTTCACATTCATAAAATGGACTAAAACCATGTCTTCAATATCTACAATCTCCTGATTACTGAAAACAACTATCAGTATTCAGGTAGCAGAATTATAGGAAGAAAGAAGCTGCAGTGAACATGCTAACCCCAGTTTTATACATTTTTAATCACTATTTTATCAGTATGAGAACTGAATTTACACTATAAATAATAGGGAAAATATAGTCTGTACCTAAACCTTACATGTAAGATCCTTGCTAACATGATAGACATTTTAAAAATATCAAAACATAATAATAAACTACAGCCTATGTTCTTACTGCATTAGAATCAAGCACTATTATATATAGTGTGTATAAATATAGTATATATTATATAATATATATTATATAATATATATTATATAATATATATTATATATTATATAATATATAATATATAATATATAATATATAATATATAATATATAATATATAATATATAATATATAATATATAATATATAATATATAATATATAATATATAATATATAATATATAATATATAGTAAAAATATTTTAAATAGTGTTCTTCTTTTATGGATGATGAAATATCTCTTGATATTTACAGCATTTATAAAGGTCTAAACAATATACATTAGCCATATAATTTGCCTCATCTTTCACCATTCCATTTTTATTATTGCTCCTATAAAATGTAATTCTCTGGGCAGTTTAGATGAGTGAAGAGCATGAAATACTGCTGGCCCCATATCCCTCCCATCCATAGCTGACATATTCCTCTCTGGAGTGGTTGGTCTCAGTATTCCTAGGCAGTACATGAGTATTAATTTTTTTTTTTTTTTTTTGTGGTTTATCAATGTGCTTTTGCAACAATCCTCAGGAAAAAAAAAAAATCAGAGGAAAACAAAATAGATAAGGAAACTAAGATTATTAGTTTGCAAAAACAGTTATCTGAATTTGAACTGTGATCTCATAAATGCCATTTATGCTTAGTGTTAGGTTAGAAAGCTAGAAAAGTAGTCAAAATGAAATTTACTACCTGAAGGGTGAGAAGGAACAGAGCAATCCCACATTCTGCTATGGGAAAGATAAAATGCATGAAACAATTGGGAAGGAGAATGAATCCTGAAATTCCTGGGTTAGCTGGCACAGGTTCATGTGTGAAGTGGTGCAGCTGCTGAAGGTGTTGCTATCCTAGCCTTCCCAAGAAAAGCAAGCAGCAGGACCCCAGTATTTTGCAGTTTGTTGTTCTACATTATTTCCCTATACCTAAAGTCATCAAAGATAGGAAACAAACCCAGCAATATTCAAATGAATAATGGCAAATAAAATATGCCAAATGAGGGCAAACATAAGCACTAATATTTAAAATATCTGTGGTTGTTTCCTCAGTAGAAATAGTTTGGGTGTTACATTGCAGTGAGCATACCTGGAAAAATGCTGCTTGTTTCTTTGTGCCATGCACTGTGATTTCCAGAGACAATCCTTGTCATTTTAGCTTTTCAAGCTGGTGAGACTTCAGCAGAAAGAAAGAATGGTGGAATAGATTTTAACAACTTTTTTCTTTCCTAAACCAAATTATTCTTTACAAGGCCCTGTAAAATGAAGGATTCCAGTACTAGGAATCTGTTCCTGATTCAATTTTTTAGCTGTATAAGCATAATCTGTGAATACATCTGTTTTAGAGATTGACTCAAATAATTTATCTTGGTGGCTAATGCCAAAACTCTTTCTTTCATCATAAAAATTACCTGGAGAAACATGATGGCAGAACTTGAATTTCTAAAGGCAGAGCAGTTTGTTCTGGGTGTTTTTGCACCTTTGCATGGCAATCATCAAAAGGCAAATATTTAAGATAAATATTTCAAAAAACAATATTGTGACATATACTTATGTGACAAATAAGTTTTCTTGCAGATACAGGTGTATGTAGCTGATGTCACTTGTTTATGCACATTGATAATATTCTAGCAGAATAAAGGGGTTTTACAGTGGGTATACAAAAAATATATTACAAATAGCATATTTCAAAAAGGCAGCAAAACTCAGTGCTTCTCCAGAAGTAATTTATTCAGAAAGTTTGAAGCAATAAAACCTCATAAAAATAAAGACTATTGTCATGTATAATCCCAGTGTCTCATGTTAAGTCTGACATGATTTCAGGCCAACAGATTCTCATAATGCCTAACCAGACTTTCTATGGATTTTACTGCATATTTCTAGGTTTGCTTTGTTGCTGATGTTTCTTTTTCAGTGATGAGATAGTTCCATGCAACAGTTCTGGTCATTGAAATGACAGAAAACCTTCAGATTATTTCAAACCTGCATCCCAATCCAGCATTTTTGTTCAACATTCACAAATGTCTCTTCTTTGATCTGAAGTATTCTTCAAGTTCATCTTCTAGACAGCCATGCCAGATGTAAAAGAAAACCCTAAAGAGCTTTAAATGGAACTTCTACCTTTATGGAGGATACCTAGATCATGAAATTATATATCCTTTATTAAAACTCTTCTCTGTTCCCATAGGGAAGGTCTTACCTTCTCTGGGCATGGGTGGAGAATTGAATATCTGTTGAGCCATGCTGAAAGCCTGGGTTGCCCTTGTTCTTTCATAGAATTGTCAAGATCTTCTCCCAGGATGAAAAAAAACACAGAAAACTAAAAAAAATCCAAACACCCCCCCAAACCCAACCCAAAACCAAACCCAAATCCAAACCCAAACCCAAAACCAAAACCAAAACCAAAACTAAAACCAAAACTAAAACCCAAACCAAAACCCAAACCAAAACCAAAACCAAAACCCAAACCCAAACCCAAACCCAAATCCAAACCCAGACCCAAATCCAAACCCAGACCCAAACCCAAACAAAACCCAAAACCAAAACCAAAACCAAGCAAAAAAAGAACAAAAAAATCCCCAAAACCCAGCAACCAAAAACCTCCCAAACAAACAAATAAAGAACAAATACGAAAAACAAAACTAAAAAAAAAAAAAAAAAAAAAAAAGCCATTAAAAAAAGGGTCTCACTGAATAAACAAAGCAAAAAAATCTAAAAAAAAAGACCCCAAACCAAACCAAACTACACCATAACCCCAACACCAGCTGCCTGGAGTACTGCTTCATGGATCCTCCATGCTGATGTTAAATTAATGCCCCCACAAGACCAATGGACCACTGCAGGAATTCCTCTGGATCAGGAATTCAGTCAGACATTTCCCTGGCCATGCTGGGGTAGATCAGGTCTAGACATTGGCACACAGGCCAGGTCTGCACAGTAAATTCTGGCCTGACAAAGTTGCTTAGGGGTGGTGACAGAGTGTGACTGTCAGAGCTGTGGCAATACAAACTGCTAGCACAGACATGGCTCTCTAGAAAAGCTTTTCATGGGCCTAAACAGTGTCTTTAATTTAGGAAAGAGGGCACAAACTCAGCCAGCAAAATCATAGTTTTGCCAGTCTAAAATATATGGCTTCATATCCTTTCTGAGGATATATATCAGGTGGGATGGTGGGAAGCTTTCCAAAAGCAGACCTTTGCTTCATTTGTAAACATTGTTATTAGAAAATGAATGTCTCAAAGATTTGGTTTGTGTCATTTTCCAAAGTCAGGAAAATTCATTAGATCAACATTTTTTTGAAATTTGACATTCTACCCCCTTTTACCTTCATATATTATTGTGAAATGTGGATTAGAGTATTCTCTTGCTTGACAGGAGTGCTGTACATACTTTTATTGGGGAAAAAAAAAAGAGTTTCTCAGGTGCTTTAAGCTCACAAAGCTTTTTCTGGAAATAGAAACATTCTTTTTTTGGTTCAAGTTCTATGGGAAAATACACTTTTTAACAAGTATTTTTCGAATCAGAGGCTTCCAAATTTCCAGCCATTTTAAGACAGGAGAAGGATGGTGAGTTCAGGAATCTGACATGTCAAGATGATATATAATTTTTTACTTCTTATTATAAACAATGTAGAAGAGAAAAATCTGTTCCAAACTTGGATAAATATTCAAAGAACACAATGTTACCTTCATTTAGCTACCATCTCAGTGAAAATCTGAAACTCCATTACTTTCTGACTACAGCCTGACTAAATATTAACAGAAGAAAATACACATAGAAGAGTTAGAAAAGTTTCTATAATTTATCAGTAAGACTTACTTCATAATCAGGAAAACAGATCTTTGAAAAGCACAGCACATTAAAGAAGAATGTGTTTGCACCCTAAAATAAGAGCAGAGAAACAGTAAATCAAGGCTTGGTCTTGCCTCTGGCAAGCACCAGGGTTTCAGAGCTGAAATCCAGACCCCTGACAGGTCCTGGTATTTTTGTGGCTTTAGGGGGTTACACAGAGAGCAGCATCACTGTGCCCCTGCCATACAAAAAGTTGTGCAACTGAGGCACTAGAGGTGTAGCTGACGACTCTTCTGAGCCCAGTTTTGTTGGTGTTCTAAACTGAAAACCCTGAACAGATTAGGTCTTTGTAGAGGAACACCCCACAGGTAACCCATGAATACCTTGCCTGCAGCAGGGCAGGTTCTGGTCATCCCTGCTCAGCCTCAGACAGCTACAGCAGTTATGAACATCCTGTGAGTCATGACCTTGTGAAGTGTGTGTTCTTACTCTGGCCCTTTTATAATGCAAAATATGCTTGCTTATTTTGGTTTAATCTGTAGAAACTGGCCATACTCCCACTTAGCTAAAAAGTGCATGCAGCAAGATTTAGGGTGGCTGAGATAATCAACATTACTTAATAAGACACTGCATTTACTCATGGACTCATACTTTATTTCTGTTATATTGGTTTCTACATCTACAAAATTTCCACTAGGCATTCTGTAGATTGGTAGGTAGGAACATTTCTCTTTACTGTGGATTTAGAGTTAGGCACCAGAATACAAAGAGGCTAAGTCCAGCTAAAGCAGTTCTGTTTCCTTCAGAAGCTGTTTTTCATGGACATCTAGAAAGGGTAAGACACAAGGGCATGGACTGAATTATTTATAAATATTGACATAATATTCAGCATATAAAATTCTCAAGTCAGATTTTCTATTTCAGACATTTTATTTCCTGACCATTATCAGAAAGGATTTTTCTCTTTAGATACTTATTCACACTTTTGGTCTCTTATAATTTTAAAGTGCACAAAAAAGGCATTTCCATTTGCATCAATTTAATTTACAGATATTGCCATATAGTAACATTAAGTGTCCCTCTTTTGTGCAATATCAAAATCACAGGGTTTCACACTGAGAGAATCAAACATTCCTTGTGAATATAACTTCCCAGTCTTTTTGTGAAAATGAAACAGTGAAAATGGTGATTGAAGAGAGCAGATCCAAGACCATGCTACAAACTGTCACGTTCTATTTCCTGAACTATGTTTCATTGGATGACCTTCAGGACTATTAGCAGAGTGATTTCAAAAGTTTTCAGATTGCTTTAGTGGATATGCCATTCAACTGATGTTAACATTTTAGTATATTGAATTTATGGTGATGTAAACACCCTAGAGTTTTTCTCTCATGAAAAAACCTAAAGAACAGATAATCAAATTACATTGGCATGTTGCCACTTTCAGTACCATGACCATGCTGTGTCAAGGCATTTGGATTATGGCAGATCTTTTTAAGCAAGGTAGCTTTCTGTTTATAGTTACAGTAAAAATGTGCGTTGAGGAAGGAAGGAACAAAGTTCTGTGGTGCTTTAGCAAAAGCAATAGACCACTGACATTAATGTGCCTTTGGATATGCAGTGGATTACCCTTGGCTAAGGGCCAAACACTCATTCAGCCTCTCCCTCACCCCCCTTCCTTAGCAGGACAGGAACAAAAATAGGATGAAAAAGTTTATGGGTTGAGATAAAGTCAGGGATACCCCTTACCCATTATTTTGGTGGATAAAACAAATACTTCTATGAGAAACATAATTTAATTTATTGGTAATTAAAGGTGAATTGGGCAGTAAAAAAACAAAAACCCTTACAATTTAGAAAACCATCTTTCCTCCCCTTTTTTTAGGCTCATATCTACTTCACTAGTATTTTAATTCCCTTTAATTTATTTTTTCTTTTTTTTTAATCTTTTCCTTCTGCTTTATCTTTAACTACATATTTTTCTTTCTAGTATCTTACCCTGCACTTATTATATTTTTAAAAGACAGCAGTGAAACCTTACTTCAGCAATCGTTTTAGACAAAATTATTTTATACCATTCTTATTTTCCCTCAGGCATCAAAAACACCAAAACAGAGAAAACAGAAAAGTGTTTGTTCTGTGAAACTTTTTGTTGCTATTTCTAGAGCTAGCCTAAAAATAGAAACAATTTTCAGTGAAAAATATTTCTGAACAGTATTCTGCTTTTTAAAGATTCAAACCCTTTTCCAAAACACCATAAAAGTGATAAAAATAGAAAATAAATTCAATGCAAAATGTAACAGATTAGTGTTGTTAAAATTCAGTGAAACCTCTCTGACATGCTGAAGCAATCTCTGTGAAACACCACTGTGAAATACTGCTTCCAAAGCTACTCTGAATGCATTTGATATCTGCTGCAGAATTCCATTTGTACCCCCAAAACACTGGCAAATTCAGTGGAGTTGTTCTTATTCCACAATTTCAGTTTCAGTAAAGACAGATATTTTTTAGTTTCATGAATTTAGCTACATGAGCTTGGATCACTCAAGAATTGATGCTGTTTAAAAGGAGCTTTGTAACACTATGGACAATTATAGAAATGGGTTAATTTACTTCTAGAGCACTCTATCAATGGTATATTACTGTGAAAGTTTTGTTATCTATGACTTTGCTCTCAAAGTTATTCCAGCTACTTCATATTTTCCACTGCTACCCTACATCTAGACTTATTTTCTTATATTTAATGGCAAATCCTGCTTTGTTAACCAGTTCTAGGAAATATTTTGAGCTTTTCTATCACAGCAGTGACACCTGGTGTTGAAAGCAAAGCTGTTACAGGTATAGGAGAATCCATTTCATAGCAAGTATGATCTTAAACCCAGCTGCATCTCTGACTTTTCAACACCTTCTAAATTGAAAGGGAAGGAAAGGGAGGGAGGTAGGAGAAGAAAACAAGGGAGGGAGGAAGGGAAGGAAGGAAGGAAGGAAGGAAGGAAGGAAGGAAGGAAGGAAGGAAGGAAGGAAGGAAGGAAGGAAGGAAGGAAGGAAGGAAGGAAGGAAGGAAGGAAGGAAGGAAGGAAGGAAGGAAGGAAGGAAGGAAGGTAACATTTTCAAAAATATTATATCAGTCACTGCATGGATAAGCTTTCTCCCCAACAAATAATAAAAATAATTTAGTTTAACTCTGGTGTCCCTTAGTCGTGGTCTAATATAGAAAAAAAAAGTCAAATAACTCTACTGCACTAAAGACTGATTCAGACATTAGCACAGTTGCCAAGGTTAATTTTTCACCCTCACAATAGCAACTTCTCAAATTCACTGGATTTAGAAAAACCTGAGGTGTCTGTGACAATAAATCAAGCAGAGAAATGAAGTGTCCCTGTATACTTTCTTTTTTCATGAGGAAAAATGCTGATGTTTAAAAAAAAATTAAGGAAAACTAAAGCATTCCTTTGTATGTCTGTGTATATAGTGTACATTTGTTTCTGTTTCAACTACAGAAATGTAGTTCTGTGATTGAATATAGAGAAATGCCTCAATAAAGTCTAAGTGGAATATACAATCAATGGATTTAAATCCATATATACAGTTTTCTCTGTAACAGAATTCCTGTGTGCTAGCATTCATAAAATATGAGCATCTCTAATAAACAGCAGCTGGAGTATATAGCAAGCTGGATCTTTGTGTGGAATATCTTTAAGGTGTTTTTGGCACAACTTCCAGGACTGTCTTGACCAACACTTTCCCAGATGTGTAGGATTATGGGATATATCTTCTGGAATCTCTCAGGAAAGCACTTTAATTCACAGCCACACCTGGGCTGGATATTGCAATCAGCTCCCATTTTCCACTTACAATTTTCCTTCCTCGTTCATTTTAATTTCTCTGTTTTCTCCCTTATCACTTAATATATTTTCCTCATTATTGGCATCTGGGCTGTGTGTTCTAACACAAACACTGAAAGACCAAATCAAGATTAAAAAAAAAAGAGCAAAAATATTCCCATTTCAGATGGAAGAGCAGATGGAGCTCTTGGCACTTCAGAGGATTCAAATTGACCCTCTGCACCAAGCTCAGGGAAGACAGACTGTCACTGCTGACTGGAAAACACTAAAGAGACTTGTTTTCCCATTGAATATACAGTAGCATTTTCTAATTCTTTAGCTCTAAGCTGTGCATGGCCATGAAAGAGCAGCTGAGGGTTTTTGGCTCTTTTTTTAGATTAGACTCTCTCATATCTCATGGAGGCTCTTCTCTTGCTGTTATGTTGAAATTATTGTCCTGAATTTTGAGATACAAGTTTGATTCTACATTTTTTTTATCAAGTGCCTGAGAAAGGCTGTGATTAAGTGGTAACTACACCCTGCTCTTCCAAATGTCTTCTTTATAGTTTTAGAAGTCACATCACAATCATCCAAGGATTAAAACACTCTGAACAGAAAGGGCTAAAAGCTCAGGTGGTGCAAAAGAATTCAGCTCTGCAGAGAGCAGTTCATGATCTGGCCTGAATTCTCAAAGCTGGCCTATGAACATTCAGGGAATAGCTCTCTTTCCCAGTACTATGTACTATGATGGTTGCCTATCCCCAGTAACAACACACTGAGCCTTTCATGAGCTTTTCTGAATATTTTATGTTATTCCATTGGTTTCAGCAATGTTTCATAAGACTGATGCAAAATACTCAGTATGAAATGTAATAATTTATTTTTAAATTGTATAACTGCAATTTGAACATCTTTATTTTTCTTCCCTTGAAGAGGAAAACAGAGTTACACTTTGGTTAAATTTTTTTCTGAAGAAATAGGGCAGACACAAGCAGTATAAATCTTAATGCAATATATATTTACTTTAAAGGCATCAAAGTTTCAGCTAAATTTAGAAGCTGAAAGACAGACACGAATCAGATCCTTGCAAAATGCTCAGGTAAATGGTCAGGTAAGTCAGATTCTGACAGAGCCTGAGAGACTTCTTGGAGATATCTCCTACTTTGGTATCTCCACCTTATTCCTTATTCTGACCAAACTGTGTCCATTATATCAGATATGCCAGTACCTGAAGGGAGCTTAAGGAATGATGTGGCAAGACTATTTACAAGGGCATGTAGTGACAGGACAAGGGTGAATGGCTTCAAAATTAAAGAGAATAGGTTTAGATGAGATACTAGGAAATAAAATGTGAGACACTGGAACAGGTTACTCAGGGATGCCACATCCCTCAAGGTGCTCAAGGCCAGGTTGGATGGGGCTCTGAGCAGCCTGGACAACTCTGAACAACTCTGAACAACCAAAGGAGTTGAAACTAGATCATCTCCATGGTTTCCTTCCAGCCCAAACCATTCTATAATTCTGTGTAAGAATTAAAAGAAGTAAACAGGTGGTTTGAAATTATTTTGTATGTGAACAAAATGGTGTCTTTGGTGCTTGACCATCCTGCCTTTGTTTCTCTAAACCAGAGCAGAGGAATGAGCAGGGGAGTAAACATTTCTACAGGTTCAGAAAAGTAACATGTCAATATTTTAGAAAGGATATTCCATGATTTGTGCTAGAGTCTGTGCTTCATCAGGAGCTGTAGTGATAGGACAAGGGAAAATGGCTTCAAAATAAAAGTGAGTAGGCTAACAATAGATATTATTAAAAAAATCTTTACTCTGAGGGTACTGAGGCACTGGAATAAGGTTTCCAAGAGAAATTCTGGATGCCCCAACCATGGCAGGGTTCAAAAAGAGGTTGGATGGAACTTTGAGAAACCTGATTAGTGGAACTCCCAGCCCATCTTTAAGGTCCCTTCCAATCCCAATAATTCTGTGTTTCTGTGCTTCTCTCCGGTGTGGAAGGAAGCACACTGTCAGATTGTGGGGATTGCCCGTGCTGTGAGAATTTCAATTCTTCTTTGACACCATGAGCAACTGTGAATGGGCACATCAGGACTTGGCAATTACATGACTACTGTTCATGGGCAGGAATTCTTTTCTTAGAGCCCGGCTGAGCACAGCAGCAGCTCTCTGAAACGTTCTGTTCAGCATGCATCATTCTGAGGAAAACAAAACAGACTGAAGAGATTTTGCTCCATAGGTATTATCTTCTTGGTAAATATATTTTGAGAACTGGGTGCAAGTTGCTGTATTCAAGATATTACTCTTCTGAGGAATTTTTATGAACAATTCTAAGGAGAAGGTAGACTCTGAAAGATATAATAAGGCTCCTTGCCTCTCTCCATGGAAGGGAACTCTACCCAGGAGATGCCAAGAATCCTCTCTCCAGCCACAGATCACAGAAACTTTCATTTTGTCCACTTTCTTTGTTTCCTGTAATGGAAGTCTAAATAATCACTGAGTTAATTTTAAAGAGAATTCTGACAAAAAGCTGCCAATTCCACCCTCTCTGCCATTTTTCATTCTGCCATTGTGCATGTATTGCAAAAGAGACTTATATGTGATGGCAGAACTTCCTCTGGCAGGAGCTGCAGAGCCACATCACACAGAGCCTCTGACATGAAAGATGCAGATATAATCTAAAAATGTGCTGAGATCCTTCATGATTTATTTAAATCCAAAATTAAAAGTCATAGCTGTACAGAAATATTTCTCATCGTATTTTGCTGAAACTATGATAATAAAGAAAAATCCCTCAATCTACTGAAAGCAGGGCAACTAAATGTGGCTCTTTTACTAAAACAGTTTTAGTTGTTCCACTCTAACTCAATTTTTAAATTAATAATTTTTTTCATGTACTTTTATTTTTCTCTATAAAACTGGCAAAAACAGATTAGCTTCAAAAAACATTTCCCTTTTAAATAGTTATTTTTCATTTTTAAGGGAAAATAGAAGCATCCAAAATTATGAACATCATTTGCCACTCAAATATATTTTTGTGCCAAGTTTTGGTATAAAGAAAATTTTCAGCTGAGTGACAAACCAATAAATATGTAGGCTTACAGTAGCTCTTCTGAGAAACTGAACTTCAAGTAGTGTCTTTATAATACTAACAAAAAATGTGCTAATTTTTATGCTTATTTTTCTTTCTTAGTTTGTTCCTGATGGTTAGGAAGTTGATTGTTCATTTTTCTACTGCCATTCACACCAGCTGCTGTAAAGCAGCTATAAAAATACTCCCAGTGCAGATCTTGACCGTAGATCACTGTACCTAGACCCAGCTGCAGATGGATGGAGCAGCTGGTCCAGAGAGGTGCTGTTCCTGACTCCCACACACACTTGGTCATGATGCATGAACAGCACAGTTGCTCCCCAGCCACAATTCCCATTCAGTCACAGATTTATGAAGTAATGAGCCGCCTACCAGAAAAAAACAAAACCAGCAGCTCTCCAGCACACTTCAAACAAACACCCAAGAATATTCCATAATTATAAATAACTGAAACCCAGCCATCAGATGAATTGCTAAAACTTTTTTTACATAACTAGTTAAATGGGAAGCAAATAGAGTAGAGCAAGGAAAGAAGGAAATATGCTATATTGGGACACAGCAACATAAAAATTAGTAATTATTTTTCAGGATATTTTCTTTTTTATAACATCAGTGTGATGGTTGATGTGGCTGTTTTGCAGTGATTTATTAATATTTCATGTTGCCTGGATATTTAATAATTATAATGTGAACATGCCAGCTTATGCTGACTTCAGCTATAAGACAAGCAAGAAGGAAGTACAAAGAATGGTGTGAGATATGGTGTGGATTCTATGAAAAATGCCAATATGCTGTGAAGGGACAATAGGCAGTCTACATATTGTGAGAATGCAAAGTCCTGGCTCCAATGCAGTTAACATGGTTTTTCACCAGCTTGGGTATAAGGAGCCATCAAGGATTAGTGGCCAAATGGAAATATCCTCTCCAGAAGGGAGGTGGGAATTTCTTGTGGGATGTTCCTACCTGGTCCCTTTTTGTGGCATGTGTTCAATCCACAGTTTGAGAGGGTGGGGGTTTTGGTAAGGAGGGCATGGAGGGGGCATGCTACTCTGAAATTATTTTCCTCTTGGTGTTCTGCTTCCAGTTTTGAACTATTAATTCAAGAAAACTAGTTGCTGCAGCTGCCAAAGCTCTGATGTTTTCAAGTTCATGAGCATAGTACCTCCCAGCTGTATCCTGATACTGCACTAAGGCAGCATGCTGCTGGAGGATAAGCTTCTCTGCCCATGTCTAAGGCTAGGGTTTCCAGGTAAAAACAAGCCAGGAGCAGACAGAAGGAGCCCAGTGCATAGTCTGAGAGCCAATGTTCAGCCCTGACCTGGACACTGCAGCTCCCAGAGATGTGCTGGGGTGCAGATATTGCTTGCTTTCATCAGCCACATGGCCTGGAGTAAACAAGAGCTACACTTGTCCATCCACTTTGATGTCATGGATGAGTGAATCTGCAGAAAATAGCTGTATATTACACATGAGACAAAGGCTAGAAACAGGAGCCTGAGAGTTAAAGCTTGAAAACACTTATTTGCAAAAATATTTATATTACAATTATGTATCCTGCAGTACACCTTTCAGAAACTTAATATTACTTGACTTTGCATAGTCTGATAAGTTTAGAGCTCTAAAGACCCCCACCTCCTGTATCCTATTTGCTCCTACAGAAGCAATATTGAGTTGTATTATTTATTTTGTTTTCTACCAATTTTTCTTGAAAAAACCACCACTGATCTTAAGGCTTAAAAACAGTACAGTAACAGTGGCTGGTTTTATTTTATGTCAATTAACTTTGAAAGGGCAGGTTCAATCCTTTATGTCTCTCTTCTTCAATGAGTATGAGTAATTCAATGACTTGTCCTGTATCAGCAGGGAAATGGCTACATTATCTAATAGCCTTCTTCCATCTCTAACTTGTAAGATCCTATCAATGTCAATAGTGGAATTGTGTAACAAGGCTAATGTATTTACAGAAAACCAATATAGTGGAAATAATAAAATCTAGACTGAGGAACTCTCCATTTTAATAAGATAATATGTTGATTTTTTTTTCGCCAGACAAAGATTTTCTTTTTACTTCTCAATAGCTCTCCTCATTGACTTTGTCCTCTTCTTTTTTCTTTTTTTTTTTTTTTATGAGACCTCTTATATGAATGGAATCCCAAAAGAAATTAACCATAGCCATATATAAACTGATTAGTTAAGCAATGCATGACAGCAAGGGCTTGTATGCACAGAGACTGAAGGGAATTTGGGACAGAAGTCCAAACTGTGACCTTCCCAGGTACTAACATTTAGGAAATGAGAGTATGCACTACCCTGGAGAAACCTGGAAAGAAATTCTTCTCTGACCTTTGCCTTCTCCCACAGAATTAATTATCCTTGCTCATTCCATTAACACTTTATTTCACTGATGTCTAGCCAATGCAGCAGCAGAGGAAACATAAGGGTTTTAAAACTGGGGCTTGCAGGCAGCTTGAGCTACCTATGCCTGGGCAGAAGTCAGCTAATTTCATAAGGTGATTACATTCTCCAGCTTCTCCTCACAACACAATAAGGTTGTAACCAGCACATTCATTTTAGAAGTAACAATTGGAAAAGTCTGATTTTTGTAGCACTTATTTGAAGTGCACTCTTTGATATAAAGGAAGTCCCACCAATAACTCGACGTAGGAATACAGAATTGGAAAACAGGAAGACAGAAAGCCCTTCTTTGCTTGCTGGAAAATATAACTTAATCTCCAACAAGAGTGGTTGCTGAGCAAAAGGTGTGTTTCTAGAGTCTATTTCCACTATTGAGATGTGAATGAAATCTAAAATACGACCAAAAACTCAGTTTGCTGTCCTGTGGCTTCTCTGTTCTCAAGTTCAGTGAAACATATGTATCCACAAACACAACATACTTCATTTGTTTGTTTTCTGAAGTGTTATCTCCAACTCTGTGACTTTTTCCATGGTGTTGTGTGCTGTTCTGAGTGCTAAAATGAACCCCATAATTTTCTGTGAAGTCCTTTTGCAGTTTATTTAGAGGCATGTATTTCAGAGGCATTTATTTCAGAGGCATTTCCTCTGGAGCAAATAGACCCAGAGGAGAGCTGGTTAGCAGTATGGCATTTCTGAGCCTGCCTTCCTTCCCACAGCTCCTGAGCAGTGTGTGCTGTGCTTTTTGGGGTGCAGTGGCATTTTCCACTGGCTCTGAAGAATGCCTTTTTGTGCTCACCTGCACAATAATAGTAAATTGCTGTATAATCATTAACCAATCAATACCTGGTAAAGTAAACCTGAAATAAGGAAAAACAGATGTTGTTTTCTGTGTTTAATGAAAAAGGCTTATGCATCCTCATGCCATACTGTCTGATCTTTCTTGGGTTTGGACCTTATGTACCAGACAGAGGTATTTGCCACATAATCCACACATTTGAATGCTGTTTACAGATTACCCAGAACACATCTGGAAAAGCAAAGCAGCAGCCCCTGGTGAATGTGCCAATGAGCAAAACCTTTGAGGAAAGGGAAGCAGGACACCTGAGAGATGCAGATCCTAGGATGCAACTGCTCACACGCCCTGTCCTCTCCTGGAGGCATATGAAAACTTCTGCAATCAACAAGAAGACAGAACATCTCACTTTCTTCAAAATTTCATAACTAGGCAAAGAGAAATAAATACCACCCCATCACCTGTGCACTTCAATTATTTCATTCTGCTGCAGGAACAAAATTGCATCATTAAAAGTTTTTCAGATAGAAACAGTTTCTGACACATCCAGAGTGAATGGCAGCTCTTCATGATTGAATACAAGAAGTACTTAACCCAAAGGGCAGATAATAAATGTGAAATGGTGGGATGATTTCTGAATAAATGGGGAGCACAAGCTAAAACTTTTTCAGAGAGGGCAAATCACCTTAGAGATAGCATCAACATGGCCATAAATCAAGATGCAAGGATATCTTTAAAGGTATTTGACCCCATTTTACTGGTATAACTCAGGTGATTTGCCTCTTAAGGCAGATTTTATGGCCTCATTGGAATAATTCTCTTAAGGTAATCAAAGCTTCAACAGGGCCATTATTCTCTGTGTGTGACCCAGTCACTGCTGGAGGGTATTACCCCAAAGAGGCAGGAGTAGCAGCATTAGCAGCTGCCACAACCTTACTTCAGCACTGAGAATGTTACTCCAGTGCAGGAGGGCAGTGTGTAATTTCCAGTACCAAGCTGCAAAGTCATATAGATATGTTAAAATTAGTGCCTTTGCTATCAGAACTGTACTGTAAACCACGCCTCCACCCTCTCCCTTATTGTCCTGTAGGAAACCAACACCTTTCCTCTCAGGGGAAGTCTATCTACATGATTTTGATCCTCCTTATATTGAGTGAGATCAAAGGTTCATCCAGTTTAGTAACTTGATTTACAGTGAGCAGCCACGGATGCTCAGGAAAGAATTAAAGGAAGTCACATGTGGAGTGATCCCTGCTCTGCTATGCACCTCTAGTTTCTGATAATCTACATGCACTGACTTTTGTTGAATGAATTACAAAACTTCTTTCTGTTGTAGTGATAGCAGGGTTCTTTTCAGCTTTTTGTTTGCTTGCTTATTTTTAATCTGCTGACAGCCAATTTCACTGTTTTCCCTCATTGTTCTTTGTCTTACCATGGTCCACAGGTACAAGTGTGATGATTTTCCAACTATGCCAGCCACTCTAGTTAAAGATACAGTGTCTCTTCCTGCAAACTTTGGTCTCCCATTGTCTGCTTTCTAGTGTTCTAAGATATAATGATGAATCTATCCCATATGTCTTGTTCAAAAAATCCATGGTTTTATACACCTTATCACATTTTCTTCTAGCAGCTCTTGTCTGGATGAAAAGTCCAGGTGTAGCCTCAATTCTAATGGAAATGAGAAGAAGGATTTACTGGTATTGCAGCTGAGACTTTGTCAAGATAGTCAAGAACACCTCAGCAAAGTACTTATTCTTGGAAAATGTCAGTTTGTAGAAACTTAGTATTTTTCCAGCAATATTCCAGCTTTGAAAAATCTTTAGTAAGAGGTTTCTCTAGTCAGAGCAGATTCTCTGTCCAAACTGAAAGCAAAACTGAGGGAATAACTGCACAACCATTAGCTGCTGGGATGTAACAACATGGAAATGTAAATGGCATTCAACCTAGATTCAGAATCACAGTGCTCATACAAAGTTGAAGAAATTATCACTAGATTAAGTAGTTTGAAATTAATTCAGGTCAAAGAATGATGGTATACTTAACCCACGAATTTTCATGCTTCTTTACTACTCTAAACACTGACACAATGCACTCCATTCTCCTTCACCCTGCAGCTCTTTTACCAAAACTAGCAACATAAAGAGCCCTCAAATTGCAAAGTGAAAATAAATTATTATCTATTTTCATGTGGTTCTACACAAACTGTGTGTTGCTGCCCAAGAAACACAAAATTGCTCTGAAATTTTAACAGAAAGGAAAATCATTCACCAGAACTGTGGAACTTGCCTTTGTCATTGAATAGTGGCTTGGGCTGCATCTGGGCACCAGGCTCCCTCTTTGGTGAAATTTGCTCCAATATTTTGCTTCTAAAGAGAGCAGAGTGAAAACAAATTCATAATTTCTTATTTAGGAAGCTAGAGATGGAGGCATCTAAGAGTGATTTCTGGTGAAAGGCAGTTTTTGGATTGTGTGCCACAGATCTCAGATACTCAGCATGTTGCTGCTTGTTTTGTATGAAGTCAGCTGTAGTGCTAGTGAGCATCAAGAATGTCATAGCCAACATTTCATTTCTTGGCTCAGCTAACAATTGCAGAGTAGATGCTGCTGACTGAGGAAAGTAGGGAGTGAAGTATTTGTGCATGGAACTCTGTCCTGAGTAGATGTTTAACTTAGCTTTAAAAAGTTTCAAGATTTTCTCCTTTTGCCAAGTTTAATACTGATATTATTTCAAAAGTAACGACCAAGGCTGATCCTTCCAAATGCTCCATTTCCTCAGCAGCAGCTGAATTCTACATTAAGCTGGTGTGTGCATGCAGTGCCAACCAGAGCAATGCAAAGATACCACCTAGAGTTGTACAGCAATATGAACAGTGCTGCAGTTCCTAACAGCAAGGCAGACTGATAGATCTCCTTCAGCCCTGGATGTGATGTGGGTAACTCCAGAGTAACAGGCAACTTCTTTAACCCACCAGCCTGAAGGTATAGTGAAAAATATTTATGTTTTGAAAAAGCATTTCTTTTCTTTTTTGTGTCCATGTAATTCTCTTTCAGATTGGAACAGTTTTCTTTCCCATTCTACTGCTAGAAAGCAAGTGAGCTTTCAGTGAGGCTGAGCAAAAGTGGAAAATAAAATCAGTGAAGAATCAGTGCTCTTTACTATTTAAGCACCATATATGAATACAGCCTGGAACAAATGTACCTCTGCTGACAGGTAGAAGAGATAGTCTTACTGGTGTTGATATAGCTGTATGAGAAAGGAGCAAAATTATCACTTTTCCTACCACTCAGTATCCATGCTGGGATGAGAGCTTATTATCTCTATGACAATTACTCTCCTGTGCATTGCAATATGGAGAGTAGCTCAGCTAAAGCATGTTGTCTCTGCTGAACTAAAAATGACAAATTTCACAAACTCGTATTCAATGTCAGCTTCTCCTTTGTTCTTCAAATTTTGTGATCCACAAGATTAATCTCCTGGTTAAATCACTTAATAGCTGTGGTACTTACAGCTTTATTGTTTTCACATTATCCAGCACATCAAAACCCAAGCCAAAACACAAACACCCAGGCCAAATTTTTGAAAGGGTGTGTCAAGTTTATCTTTGTGAATAAGGAAGCAATTATATAAGGTTTTGATTAAGAGTGAATACCGTATAACCAGTGACAAAAATATTAATTTTGTAGGGATGCTTCAAGCAAAATGTTTCCTGTTCTGTACTGCATTGTTGACTAAAGTGGGGAATATGGTTTGTACTCTTATTTTATCTACATCATGTTTTGGTGTTCATAGTTTTCCATATTGCAATGGGTTCACAAAATTCCAGGGTCAGGGGAAGAGAGCCCCAGAATGATGTAGGTTACAAATATACCCTGAAGAACTGTCAAAGATAAAAAATTAATAATACATACACTAAAAAAACCCTAAGCCTCTCTAGAAGACAAAAAAAAGAACAAGCAAACAAAAAAAAAAAAAAAAAAAAAAAAAAAAAAAAAGGAAAGAACTATGCAAAATGACTTTTTAATCAGAACTTTGTAAAATGCTTTTATATCACTAAAAATATTTCTTCTGCTAAAAAGACCCAGTTCTCCAAGACCCAGAGATATAAGGGGGTTTTTTTGAGGATAATACAACTGATTTTCACTATGACATAAAACACTTATAATTCCAGTCTAAATTCAATTTTCTCAGTCTAATTAAAAAATCTTTATCTGTATTGTGAAATTAGATGCTTTTATAGAATTAGAGGCTTTGAAGAAGGCCAGGTAGATAAGACTTCCCAGATTTTCTTTGTCTCAAAAATCAGATATCTTCTCAAAGCAAGTGAACAAGCTAGTGCATAAAAAATGACCTTAAACTGACTTTTTTTGTTCAGTTTTTAGTTGCATTTTTCTGTGCTTTCTTTTGCAGCTTGTCCTGCAATCTCACCTGCCTTGAAGAGACTGGTACTGCCTGCAGCTAGATGGAGGGAAGTCCTGGCCCAAGCCCCAGACTTTTGCAGAGATCTTGCATTATTTTCCATCAGTGCCTCCAGTGGTCATCCCTGGAGTGGAACTGCCCTTCCTCTGGACAAAGGGAAGAGATTTGCAGGTGGTCAGTGGCGCCCTGCAGCTCCCCCAGCTGTGTGCAGCCTTTTCCATGCTCACACCCAGCTCTCCCAGGGACGCTTTGCAGTTCTGCAAAGGCTCTGGAAAACATGAGAGCACTGGGCAGCTCTCCTTGTCAGGCTGCATGTCCTTCTGTGAGTGCTCATGAGGTCCCTACACACACCAACTCTGATAAAGGGTCTGGATGGTGCCTTGGAAAGGAAACAGGGCTGGGAAAAGGATCCTTCCTGTTCTGCAGAAAAACCTGCTGATGCCTCCTGACTGCACCCACCACTGGCTATAGCCTCTGCAAAAGGTAAAACATGAAATTTAAGGCACTTCTGCATTAGAAGAGACACAAAAGAAGCAGAAGGAATAAATGTAGCAAATGTAGCTGTAGGGGATAATGCTACCTCCTTCCACTAAACATGTCTGCAGAAAAACACTTGAGATAAGCTTCATTATCTTTCTATAGACACCTTGCTAACACAGGTGGGAGGCACTTAGGTAACTAGCAGATGAAGGATTTGCTCAAGGTCAAGCAGAGTCTGTCAAATTCACTGCTTAACCCAGTGGAAAAAAAAAAATACTGAAAGCCTCCACAGAAAAAAAGCTCTTTTTCTCTTTTCAAAATGCAAATTTCCTCAGAGAATGTTTTTTTTTCTTTTTTGTTCAGTCTTTCCATACAAGTCATGAACAAATGCTTGATTTTTTAATTGTGATTTTTTAAGACCCTGCATTTTTCATGTCTTTCCAGTGTTTTGTGTGGACAGTATTCCACCCCTCTTAGCTGCAGTCAGTGCCAGTTGTGGAATCTGGAAGTACTGATTTCCAGCCCCTTGAACTTAAGTATTTCATTTTATGTTTCAGTATTTTAGAAATACTATGGTTTGTTTTTTTTTTTCCTAAAAAAAAAAAAAAAAAAAAAAAGAGAGAGAAAAGAAAGAAAACTCCTAAAATACAGCTCCAAGTGATCTGCATAAAGCAAACAGAAATGTAGATGCTGGATTGTGTCCAGGACTTACAAGACAAAAGTTAGGGCAGCATGCTGCAAAAAGATACCACACTTTTCCAGCACTGATGGGCCTTCCACATCTGCAGTGCCACAGCTATAGAATTAGTTTTCAGACCCAAATTATCTCTCCTGCAGGTTGTACTGCCTGGGTTTGCAGGGCCATAAATCAAGGCTATAGTCTGGCAATGGGGAGAAGAAAGAGATTTTAAATAACATTTTTAAAAAATCTATTTTTTTTTTTTTTTTAAAAAGCAATTCCAATTAACTTTTATAATCTTTCTGATATTTCATTTGATAGTTTGGATCGTTTTATTTTTCCCCTACTGCTTTTTTGTAGCAAGCAGTGGGTTAATTCCATGGGAGATGCTGGAACAGGGACTATAGGGGAAAGACAAGCGTGCATTCAGAAATAACATTTTTAATTAATAACTGAGGATAGTCTAGGAGCAAAGGTAGGCTATGAAATGAAAATCTGGATTTAAATCTTGTTGAACTGGGACCAGCTCATGCAAAAGTTTTAGGTACAGAACCTTCAGAAGCAGGTCAACCAAAACAGTAAAACTGAATTCAGCTTGAGCCAGGTCTAAAATAAGCAGCTTGATTTTACATCTCACTCCTTGATCCTTATCTTTCTTATCCCCATATTAACGGCCAGATAATACTTGTGCTCTTTCCCCTCGATTTTAAATTTTTCTTGTATGAGAAAAAGTAAAAAGTTTCTCGGGAGGAGGAAAAAAAAGTGCATTTTACTGAGGGGGCTCCTGCTTTTCTAAGGAATCAGAAAGAAAAAGAAAATTTTTTTCAGAGTTCAGGAAACCTGAACATGAATGCCAGCAGGAATGCAGTTGAAGTGCCACAGCACCATCTCCTGGAAATCAGATATTTCTGAATTTCTGGACCCAATTTAATACATAGTCATGCACAGAGATGCAATTTACCTTGGGGTTAATTTAATACATTTCCCTTTACAAAAATGTTTTAACAAAATATGGACCTAATAAAAATGATTCCCATGACCTATAATATTTTCAGGAAAATTTTTCTGTATGGGAGTTTACTGCCATTAGGCAGTACTTAGCCCATATATTCAACCATTTGAGGCTAAATCATGAGAAAAGGGAGTCATAAAATCTGACAGTAAATTTGTTTAGAGATTATCCTTCAACTAAAAATTATTTGTTAGTTTTTAGTAATTTATTGTGAGATAATAATAAAAATATCAAACTAATTCTGCAAAAAATAATACAAGTATCTAACTAATTCTGGAAAAGAACTCTAAAAGTAGTATTTAAGATTTTGAGAGTTTACATTATCAAGTTCTGCTGTCCTAGAATCAGCTGAATAAGCCAGTAGCATAAATTAGTTAAAAAAAAAAAAAAAAAAAAAAAAAAGTGATAGTACACGTGTAAATATGTATTAAAAAAATACAAGTGTTATGTCCTTTGGCCATGAGAATTCTTTTTGATTTTATGATTTTTTTTATGGTTTATATGCTGAAATTTTTTAGTTGATGATACTGTAATATATATAGTATATATATTGTATATATATATATATACTATATATATGTGTATCTATAGTATAATACATATACTTATATTATATTATATTATATTATATTATATTATATTATATTATATTATATTATATTATATTATATTATATTATATTATATTATATTATATTATATTATATTATATTATATTATATTATATTATATTATATTTATATACAGGCAAGGTTTTTCCCAAAACCAGCGGTTTTCCTCCATGTTAAGAGAGCAATTTCCCACTCCTGCTGAGGATATGACTCTGTGCATAAACGTGCTGCTTATCACCTCTTCACCTGTTCTCACCTCTTCACCTGTTCTCACCTGTCCTGGCTCGGTCCCCAGTGCGAATGGCCCAGAGCTTCTCCCACTTTCTGGTGCAGCATCTCCTGACATATACATTTTATTTGCAGAGGGGTAGACCCCATTTTTAAAAAAGTGATGTCCAGCTATAATAACTCAGAGAGCCCTGGGAAATGTTTTCATTTGCTAAACTAGCTTCAGCAGTATTGATGAGGATAGCAGGCACTCGACAGGCTTTAAGACAATTTGCCCTCATGCACCACTGCTGAGACTTATTTTGGCTTTTTTTATGCCGAATTCTTCCCTCTTTTCTGCCTGCTCTCTGCAAGAAGCCGTGTCTTATTGAGACACATCCAGAGACAGCTTATGCTTTTGCCGTATTCACATTCACTTTATTTGTGAAATATCTCAGCCAAGTTTGGCAGCTGGGGCAGCTCCGCTCCTCGCACGGCGCCTCCAGGATGCCCTGGGGGCTGAGCCGGGCACGGCACAGGGGCTGGGAACGGGGACAGTGCTGCAAGCTGGGGACAGTGCTGCCAGAGCTGGGGACAGTGCTGACAGAGCTGGGGACAGTGCTGCAAGCTGGGGACAGTGCTGCCAGAGCTGGGGACAGTGCTGCAAGCTGGGGACAGTGCTGACAGAGCTGGGGACAGTGCTGCAAACCTGGGGACAGTGCTGACAGAGCTGGGGACAGTGCTGCAAACCTGGGGACAGTGCTGCCAGAGCTGGGGACAGTGCTGCAAGCTGGGGACAGTGCTGACAGAGCTGGGGACAGTGCTGCAAACCTGGGGACAGTGCTGGCACACCTGGGGACAGTGCTGCAAACCTGGGGACAGTGCTGCAAACCTGGGGACAGTGCTGCAAGCTGGGGACAGTGCTGCAAACCTGGGGACAGTGCTGCCAGAGCTGGGGACAGTGCTGACAGAGCTGGGGACAGTGCTGCAAGCTGGGGACAGTGCTGCCAAACCTGGGGACAGTGCTGCAAGCTGGGGACAGTGCTGCAAGCTGGGGACAGTGCTGCCAGAGCTGGGGACAGTGCTGCAAACCTGGGGACAGTGCTCGCAAACCTGGGGACAGTGCTGCCAGAGCTGGGGACAGTGCTGCAAACCTGGGGACAGTGCTGCAAGCTGGGGACAGTGCTGACAGAGCTGGGGACAGTGCTGCCACACCTGGGGACAGTGCCGGCACACCTGGGGACAGTGCTGCAAACCTGGGGACAGTGCTGCCAGAGCTGGGGACAGTGCTGCCACACCTGGGGACAGTGCTGCCAGAGCTGGGGACAGTGCTGCAAAGCTGGGGACAGTGCTGCAAACCTGGGGACAGTGCCGACACACCTGGGGACAGTGCCGACACACCTGGGGACAGTGCCGGCACACTGGGGACAGTGCTCCCACACCTGGGGACAGTGCTGGCACACCTGGGGACAGTGTTCCCACATCTGGGGACAGTGCTCCCACACTGGGGACAGTGCTGGCACACCTGGGGACAGTGTTCCCACATCTGGGGACAGTGCTCCCACACCTGGGGACAGTGCCGCCTGTCCATCACCGCCAGCCCCCACCGTGCCTCCATTCCCGCTGCGGATCCTGGATCCCCGCACGCTCCCGTTAGCGCATCCCCGCTGCTCTGGCTCATTTCCCGGTGCCATACAGCCTGGATGCACCCCTCGGGAATTCAGGGAACAGCCCCCTGAGTGACATGAGAGACACCCGCAGAGTGTCTCAGGAGGAACGGCTTCAAATTCCACTCCTCGAGCACCGCTGATCCCATCTACTGGCACCAGGACAGGAACGGGGCACACAAAAGGTTAATACAACAGAGCTTTCAACATGGAAAGTAAACTCCTGCACGGACAAATCATGAGTAAAATCACATTTAAAGACAGCATTTAGCTCAGGGCTTTTCCAAAGTTATTCCAGTCATGAGTGAATCATGGCTAAACACTGAACTGTTTAATATAAAAAAAAAAAATAAAAAATAGAATCATTTAAAAAATAGGATTTGAAGGAACTTCAAAACGCTACTGCTCTGAGATCAGTTATATTTTCTAATTATACCCTTACTATGCCTTGTAAGTATATATATATATACATATATATATATATATACATATACACACACACACACACACACACACACATAATGTATATACTAAATCTCCTAATCATCAACCAACCAATCGACCTCTTCCTTTGCTTCATTAACTTTTACATTTTTTTTTAATTTCTAATATGCTTCCACAGTGCCTGAACTGAATGTCTTCTGTGTTTCTTCAATTCCCTTGTTGTTCAGTATATCCCAACTGGATGTGAAAACAGATTATCCTTTTGCTCTCTGCATTAGCTCTTTACATTCTTGAAGCCTTTGTTGCTTTGTCTTCTTTCAGGTTTCTCTTCCTCAGGTTGCCCTGCCCTCCCCTCCCCTTTAGCTACATATGACAGTATTTCCTCTTTACCCATTCTGTTGAGACCCCTAATTCAGCTTCCAGGCTCTCCAGAAGGTCCACGTGGTTCTTGCAGTACAGTACTCAGAGCTGTGCCACTCAAGAATAGCTGTAGTGGTCCAATGAAGCCCTTAGCAGCAAACAGGAAATTTTAGCAGTACTTACCTCTGTCTTGTTTTTTGTGGTTTTGGTTAGGTTTTCTTTTTAGATATAAAGACATCTCCTTTCTTTTATGTTCTTGTGGTATTCTGTCATCAAGTGCACATTGTATTTTATTACATTGTTCAAAATTCCATAATGTATTAAAGCACACCCTCCACTTGGAAATTCAGTCTTTTTTGCATGTGAACTCTTCAAAGTCAAAACACTCTCGTCCTTGAAACACAGACTGGGGTCGTGTCAAACGTGTTCAAGATTGACTTTGTGATGAATGTTACGGTCCAACAAGAAGACAGAAACCAAATGGGCTGGGAATTTGGTTCCATTTGGAGCAATGGCTCAGAGTTGGCCTGAGCTTCTATCCACCACACCTGGCTCAGAGGACTTCTAAGCTAAAGTCATGCTGGCATCAGCTGTAGATTACATGTTTTTTTATTATTTTTGTGAAATTCCAGGAGAAAGAATGTTGAAACGCTGCATATGTTACATATCAAAACCACCTGGACATATGTTGCTTCAACTATTGACATTACATCATGACAACTGAAACAGCTTTGCATAAATCTCTCTAATACCCTTCATGAAGGCCATCAATAATTTTAAGTGTTCACAACTCTGAAGTGTAAGATAGAAAAGATAGTGTTGCTCCTTTGGATGTAGGTATGCACTGCACTTAACCACAGCATTTTTAATAAACTCTCAAAAATTAGAAAGTCTGCAGTGACACAGTAATGGTCTTGATTTGTACCTCAGTTACCTCTGACTATTTTAATATCTTATCTTTAAGCAACTTTACTCATACTGCTTCTTATTCTCTAGTTTCTCATAGTTAAAAAATGGACTTCAAGATACAGTTTGAAAATTGTTTCCGGATCAGAAATATATGAGAAACATGGAAACACATCACTCTTATTTTCACATCTATGTAATCGAGATTGTGAAGATCAAAGTCTTCCCTTAAACAAGTAGTTTTATGAACTTTACAGCCCACTCTTTCCCTGTTTCAGGAATAGCAGAAAAGGTATTACACTGTAAATGTTCTAAAAATCTTGCAATCTGAAACAGGCTGGTAAAGGCTTTGGGCTGTCTAATAAAAGATACCAGGAAGAATATTATCAGTTAGACATGTAGAGAGGAACAATATTAATATAAAAAATACATATCATTATATTTCTAACTTATTTCCCATTTCTTCTCCGCCTTGAAATTTAATCTGAGAACTTGTTCCCAAACCAGAGAGCCTTGCTGGCCATGGACAGACCCAAGAGCACGGCCAGATCCAAACTCCAGGTGCCACATGTCGGCCACCACTGTGTCATCTGGTTCAGGGCAGGAGAGGCTGGCCCTGCTTTATTCTCTGCAGCTGCAGGTTGCTGTGCCTAGCAGCAGGAACAGGTATTTCTCCTCAACACCTAGCCTCTCTTATGGAGCTAAGGGATGAGGAGACAGGAGAAGAGCAAAAAGGAAGCTGGAAAAAGAGCACTGCAGCTAATGAGAGGAAAGGTGATGTCAGTCATTGTGAGAACTGAAAGGAAACATTATATAGGAGGTAGTGCTAGAGTTTGGAAAGAGGCTAAATATCTCCAGAAGGCTCCAAAGGGAGCAGAGATGTTGGGAAACCTTGAAAAACACCCTTCAGGGACAACTGTTCCATGCTGGCTCATCCCACCCTGCTCCCCTCCCAGCCAGGTAACCACACCTCCACCCCTTTCTGTGAGTGGGAGGTGTCTGAGATCTGCCCCTAGAGAAATGAAGCAGCAGGATTAGATTGAGGAGGAGGAGGACAAAGAGCCTGTTAGTCACCTTGTGCTGAAGGTGACAGCAAGGAACAGGAATTTTTATTTATAAAGGCACTAAATCCAGGATGAATTCACAGGAAGGTGGGCTTTGAGTAACTGGCCCTGCAAATGTACAGGGGGGAACAGACTTGACCACTTAGGGAGAAAAAGTAAAAGAAGGAAAGGTAGAGGTGAAAACTGCATATAGTCAGATAACAGGACAAGTGGAGGAAAAAACCGGCTTGCCTAAGGAAATTACAAATTAAGGGTCAAAGTAAATGAAGCAAAACAGAAGAGGATAAAACTGTAAAATTCAAAAAAGAGGACACTGCATCCCTGCTAAAAAGAGTGTTTCATTAGGGCTGGTGAGAGTTTCAGGGAACCTGAAGAGTGTCAATGACACAAAGTTGACATATTATGTTAAATTAAAGCAGCAACTTGAAAAAATATAGCTGCTGAAACAAGACAGAGAGTAGGTACAGGAGCAGTTGCTTTTAAAAACTGAGATAATGCTGCCATTTTATCAGATTTGGAGAAATCCAGGGCAACTCCTATTCCCTTCTTCTTACTGAGTGGAAAGCCAGAAATCTGATAGGACAGGCACGAGAAAAGTGAGGTGGTGTCAGATATTGTACTTAAAATGCAAATGTATATGAGAGAGGAGGAGCTAGACTGAGGGTGTGGTAACACTCTAAAGTTAAAGAAAACCAAAAGAGCAACCATTTCTGGAGTTAAAATTCCACTTTTTCCTCTGCTCCCTATGAATAATATTTAGCAACAGCTATTCTGGTCCTTTATCCAACTTTATTCAGTTTTTGAAAAGATTTTAAAACCCTGTCAGACCTAAACAGAAGACAATATACTAATTCTCATAATGAAGAAAAACATGATAGCAGGAAAAAAAAAATCCCAGGAGAGTGAACTGCATCTTGTTCTGGAAAATCTATCCTACCATGGGCATAATTCTGAGCTGCTACAGAAAAATAGTCACACTGCAAGCTGGAAAATAAGCTTTGCCAGTTTTCTACCCTTTTTATTGCAATTTTTCCATATCTTTCTCTATCATCACATCTCCAGCATTTAGATGATGGATGAAAGACCCACGAAGATTTTTTAGAAACTGGGCTTTTAAGAACCTCTTAAAATACTCTTCTGAGTTTACTGACTGAAATAATAATAGTCCTAATTTTATGCCACATTTTTAGTAATAGTTCTCAGAAGATTTTCTTGAACAGATCTGTTCAATTTTTTTCTATCAACAACTAAGTAACACCTGATTCACGGGTGACTCTTTTTTGAAGGACTTTTCATTTAAAGTATTATATATAGACATAATATGAAAATACAGTACCAGTTGACTAACTTTCAGTTTGCTGTGAATACAATTCAAATTAGTATATAAAATATCCCATTAACTGCAATGGCTTATGTCAGACTCAGCTGCAGCTTTCCTTTAGATCTCTTTTCATGTCCTCTGCCAAAAACTATTGCTTTGTTTAGTTTGTGTCATAAAAAGTGTCAATGTAGGGGAATTTTGGTGGTCCCCTGGAGATACTGGAGGGTGGAATTCTGTTGAGCTCAGTGCAGAAGTCAGTCCCAGAAATAAATGAGCCCTGGTCAGCCCATTGTACTTTAGCACAGAGGTTTAGTCCAGGCTGTTGGTCTGGTCTTAACTTGTGGCTCAGATTAGCTGTGAGGGTTAGCTACCATGGAGAAATCCTGATTAGTAAAATGTGACTATCACCTCTTCAGAACATCAGCTGACAGGGTGCCACATTTCAATTCAAATTTCAGTTTCATCTTTGAAGTATTAAATTAGGGACTTAATTAGAAGCCCCCTTTCCCACAGAAAGATTGGGATCACTTAAACAGCAATTGATGGCAGCAAGAGAGGACTTCATAAGGAAATTGGAATAAACTGAATTTACAGGCTATGGAAAAGAAGGGAATAAGGCTGTGTGATTTCTCCCTGCTAGAGATGTCTCAGCAGCCAGCTCTTCCTCAGGGGAGCTACGACCAGACCAGGATCCCAACTGTAGATGTTTTTATCTGGGTCACAGTCTGGATTTTCAGGGAATGTGGTTTATAGCAGAATCCAGAGAATCAGGAAGTGCAATTTCCTAGAAATCAAATGGAAGAATTACAGGAAGAGAGGGTGGGCTGAGAAGTATGAGGGAAATAAAAAACTTCATAGATGTACTAGACATGGAGACCCCAAGAACAAATAAACTGAGGTCTGCAGGAGCCCAAGCAAAAGAAAGGAACAGATTTCTCCACAGGGAGAAAGTTGGCTGTGACCTGCTATTGCTGGCAGATGGAGCTTCAGCCTCAGCTGGCAATCTATTAGGCTTTAAAAAAGTAGTAAACTGTCTTGGCAGTGAGAGGGAAACCAAGTGCACTGCTGAGGGAAGAAAAGCCCATGCTCTGACAGCTCAGTGGCTCATGGCCCTTGCTCACAAAAGAAACTGATGGTGGCAGTGGCTGGTGACTCACTGCTGTGTGACAGAGGCATCCTTCTGTTGGTGTGACCTAATGCTTGTGGAGAGGCTCTGCCCAAACCAGAGCTATGCACCAGCTTGCCAAGGCTCCTTCAGCCCTCTGACACCCCCTCCACATGCTCAGTCACTTGAGAGCCAATGCCTCTGCTCCAAGAACAGCAAGGGAAAGCCATAAAAGCCAGCAGGGATCCTGAAGTGATGGTGAGAGAATTGGAGCCTCAGCTGGTGTTCTTATCAATCCCATCAGAGAGGGTAAAAGCCCAGGGAAGGACAGACACATCCTGGAGATAAATATATGGCTGTACAGATGGTGAGGCTTAGAGAACTTGGGTTTCCTGAAGGGGGAGGCTGTATTCATAACAGGGTCATAAGGGATGAGAAGGAAATGACGGAATTGGTTGTAGAGATGTGTAAAGTATTTTGCCTTATATGATGCAGGATGCACATGTTCACTCTGAGATCTGGAATCTGGAGGGAGACAGACCTGTTGAAATTCCCCAGGGTCATAACAGAAGAAGGAAAGGACATCTTTGGGAAAGAAATGAAACAGGATGCAGAGCATGCAAACCAGGGTGTGTTTAAATTTATTTTAGTATTTTGTTAGCTAGGTATTGAATTTAAACTAGTCATGTAGGCTAATATTGCAATCAGACCTTTCACCTGTCCTAGACTGCTATTTTATGATGGGAAGAACTGCCTCTGAAAAGTCTGTTTCTCTTCAAGAACTCTGAAGGAAACCTAAGTAACTGAGTGCCTAAGATAGCTAAAAAATCAGAAAAAAATCTCTTTCACAAATCTGAGTGGAAATCAAATCCCTTCTTGACTTGAATCTGATCAAAAAGAAAATCATTATTAAAAACAAGAAGAAGCAAGTAAATTAAGGGAGAATGAGCAGTGATGTGGTAGAATTGGTACATCTTGGAAATGGAGGAGAAGAAAACACTGGAAAAACAGGATAGTGGGCTTCAGGAAAAGAAACTTTCATAATTCAGTGAATTGAACAATAAGACCCATTAGGAAATACAATTATAGAAAAGAGTCCAAGGCAGTTGCAGCTGGCAGTTTCTTAAATAAGACACAAAAAAGATAAATGGCAAAGTATAAGGAACAATGGCCACTGCACAGCCTTAACTTTTTTTCAGCACCATTGGAAACAGAAGAGAAATGAAATCTTTCACTACATCACAAGTTCCTTTCTCCCTTGTCTCCTAATTTCCCATTATCTGTAATGAAAAACATTCCTTACAAGTTTTACCTCAGATTCTCCTTGAAGGAAAATGAATGAACATAATAGTAAGGTGCTTTAGCTACCTATTCAGCATTTCACTCTCAATAAAGAAATTAATGTAAAATACAAACTGGCCAAATTCTTAATGACAAGCATGACAAACGGCATCAATGTGAAGAGCCAATAGCTGAAAGAACAAAAAACCACAAAAATAAATAAGAAAATTTCAGTACACTTGTCACAAAAAAAAAAAAAAAAAAAAAAAAAAAGGAAAAAGTGCAACATTAAAGCATTCCAAAATTCTTCAAGTAGTAAGAGCTATCTACTCTTCTCCTTAATGGAAAGGGAAGGCTAATGACAGATATTGCCAATGGATTTGAAGAGTTTCATGGCTTTGGTCTTCACCAGCTGTGGTTAGATAGCTAACACAATTAGCATCAGTGTTAAAGGAGTATGAAGTCTGCTGGCATAAAAAAAAATAGCATCTTGGAGGCTATCTAAACAAGTTAACTGCTTCCAAATAGTTTGATACTCTCTTTAAATTCTCCTCAGAGAAATTAGGGCACTGTCTAATGCTATGCCAGAAAATGTAGTCATGGGGGATAGCTGGGCTCCAGAAGACAGAAGAGACAAGACACAGTGGAATGTGTAGAAAAAGGAGAAAAGGAGTCCTCAGTCATTCACAGACCAGTGGAGCTTCACTTCCACTGTATAATGACCTTGGGATAAATAATATAAAGAAAAAGGCTGTAAGTATTTAACACATAGATTAATAAAGAAGAAACACTGTTGAATCCATTGAAAGACCTTCAATGGCAGAATAAAGAGGTATGTGGATGGAAAGAAGAAATAACCAAATATAAAATAATCATGTTTCTTTAAGGTTTGACTGTCTTCTATCCCAATTCTATAAGCAGGTTAGGAATATATGGTTAAAAAAATAAATGCAACACCAAGATGGGAAGATGCATAAAGATGGGATCTACAAGATTCTGTGGATAGTCTGCTAGTCTCTACACTAGCATTTAAATTATTTAAACATTAAATAATTTGGACAGGAAAACAGAAATAAGTTTCTGAAATCTGAGGCTGTACAATTGTAAATATAGTAGACAGCAAGATTAGAACTCAAAATTACTTTGATAAATTGAATATATTCTTGATGTCAAGAATGACATTGAGATATTGAATAAATAACATGCAATAAATGGGACACAATTCAACAAGGCTGTGAGAAAACATGGCACTGTGAGAGATAAACAGAAGTGAAGCACAAATACATCACTAAATCAACTGGCTACAGGTAAAGCTCTTGAGGCTATGGTGAATTACACAGCACATAAACTGATGGTCCAAACAAAGTGTGCTGTCAGCCAGATCTCCATTCTAAATGTATTTCTGAAAAATAGGACACTTTTGGACAGGGTCCAGAGGTCACTGATAACTCTGGTCAAAAATCTGAAGATCTAGAAGACCTGAACTCACTGTGTTGGGATTTTTATTGGTGTTTTTTAAGTGCATAAAGAAGTGAAGGAGAGACTTAAAAGCAGTTTTCAAGTACATCAAAAATTTACTAAAAAGAGGGAAGAAAGTTTTGGCATTAGTTGTTTTGAATTTTATTTTCGTGCACACTGGAGACAGAACAAGTATTGGTGATTTAAATTGCTACAGTAGAAACTTTCAAAAGTTTTCTCACTGTAAGGAGAAGGAAATTCCAGATTGTTTTGTCAAAGAGGATTACAGTATCCTCAAAGTTTGTTGAACAAGTTAAGCAAAGAGGAATTATGCACAGTAATGAGGGAGGGAGAGAAGGAGGAATTTTGTATTAGGCTTTGGCATTTTGGGTTTCTTCTTTTAGGCTAGTTTCCTGCAGTCTTTCTTTGAATCCATAATCTTACAGAATAAAAATTATTCAGAGCAATATTAACCTCTTTTTGGTGCTTCAGTCCTCAGTCCTGTTGCCAGTTGCTGGAAATGGCATCCATATTGAGAAAGATAAAAGTGGAGAAGAGAATATAATGGTCATTATAAGAATTACAAACTGCTCCAGAAGAGTGAAAGGTCTGTGATGGACATCACATTCCTTTGGGGAACTTCATCTCACATCAGATGAGACTCAGTGTACAGCTTAAAGTTATTCCAAAGGAACTGAGCCATCCACGGCCCTAGAACTGGGAGTCATTTTTAGATACCCTGGGTTTAGACTACAAAGAATCTCAAAGGTTTGGAAGAGGAGAATGAATGTTGCTGACATTCATATTCTGGAGCATGGCACAAAATTAGTCCATTTGAGGGGTGAAAAAGACACAACCCATTCCTTATCACTCAGGTAGAAAATTATTGTTTATCTTCAGGTTGTGTGCTTGAGACAAAAAGAATTTGTGTCGCTTTCTTGATTTAATAAAAGGCTGACATCTTGTTCTGTGTGAGAAATAAATAAACACAGGTGGTCTCCCTCATGATAAAAAAAGCAAAACAAAAAAAAAAAAAAAAAAACCTTTAATTTCCATTCTAATTATCATACAACCGTCTTATATCTCTCTGGCCTTTAATACCTATCTTAATCCTACAGTATTAACCTTACTAAGGCAAATTTTATTTTTTTTTATGCATGTATGGAAAGAATTAGTATGTTGTGGATATGTACTCCAAGAAAAAGAAATTTTTAAAAAAGTAACAGAAAAAAAACACCAAGGAGACATTTTGTTTTCACAGAAAACCTATAATTTTATAAAATTCTTTCTAACACCTAGCTGACCTCATCTATTTGTATTTGTTTAGTAGCTGAGGAGAAAAACTCAAATAAAAATACACTTTCAGTACCTCCAGTAGTTAGTGGTTAATTTTTTTCTGATTTCACATAAAACATGGGAGTTATCAGCCTTGTAGTCCTACTGCTTATTATCAATCCTACCTAAAGCAAAATTAACATTCAGGAACTAATGAAAAAGAAAATCTGATCAATTAAAGTCAGAGGATTTTTTAAACATGTATATTTCACTATATATTGAAAGTTTAAAGAAACTGATTTTAGATAACTTTTTAGGGGGCAAAGTTACTCATATATTTGTGCTATGAAAACACATAAGGCTTATTCTAGGGTAAGCTGGGAAATGATTGTGTTCATCCAGCTTTTATAATATCATGAGGAAAATGGTCCACACCACTGTTGTTCACTGCAGCTGAGAATGCCTTGTTTTTTGAGAGTGGTGCATAAAGAACACTGGTTCACTTCCAGTTGTTGTTTCTTCCTCTGGAGAGCTGAGAAAGACCTCAGCTACCCCTTTCCCTGGTAAGGATTTTGAGTGCAAACAATCAATGCCAGTAAAACCAAGGTAACAGAGCTAGCTAAGCTGAAAATTGATTTTGAAGTTCTCTTACTCATGGGACCAGCATAATGGTAAAGACCATGGATTAGTGTGACTGAGTAAACTTTGTGCAGTTTATACAAAGGGACTGGGACTGAAAGGAAATCCTGAGGATGATACAGTCTTTATAATATATATTTGTTATAAAGTATTCTGTACGAAAAGAAAAAAAGATAGGTATGACTTGGGCACTTGGGAGAGTGTGTGGAATAACAGGAAAGTCAATCCATGCATTGGTGTCTCTCAGGCACTCAGTGATGCCAGTGTTTCTAGAAGTTTCTTGAATACAATTAGGGCAGTTTTCTTCCACATTTCTTGTGCATCTGACCCAAAATTAAGGTAAAATGCTGAGCAAATAAGGAATTCTGGACACCTCTATCCACAGAACCATATTTCCACTGAATCACAAAACTGCTGAAATTTGAAGGCACCTCTGGAATTCACTAGCCCAACTCCCTGCTCAGAGCAGGGTCAGCTAAGTGCAGGTTCCCAGTGTGAGATACCACCAAGGCTGGAGAGGCCACAACCTCCCAGGGCAATCTGTGATGGTGTTAAATCAGCCTCTCATTAAAAAAAGCTTTTTCTTGATGTTTTAGCACAATATTCATTATTTCAACTTGTGACATCACCTCTTGTATTCTCACTAAATACCACTGAGAAGAGTCTGTCTGTATCTTCTGATCAGGTATTTATATACATGGACAAGATTCCCCCTAAGCCTTCTCTTCCCCAGGATGAATCAACATTTACTCAGATGCCAGATGCTCCACTCCCTTCATCATCTTTGTGGCCCTTCCCTGGATCTGTTCCAGTATGTACATGTCTGTCTTGGTCTGGGCCCAGAGTGTGCTTGTAGTGTAGAACTGAACCAAGCATCCAGACACTCAGAGCTGAATAGAGAGGAGGGGCCACTTCCCCTGACCTGCTGGAAATGCAGCCCCTGGTTCAGGGCAGGACATTGTTGATTTTTGCAGAGGCCTGGCTCATGGTCAGCTTGGCACCCCCAGGGTGTCTCTGCAGGGTTGCTTTCCTGGCTGGCCCCATGTCCTGATGCACAGGGTCACTCCTCCCCAGCTTCAGGACTTGGCAGTTCCCTTTGTTGGACTTGATAAGATTCCTGCTGGACCATTTCTCGAGCTAGCTGAGGTCCCTCATTGCAGGGCAAGCACCTGGTGTGTCAGTGTGTCAGCCCTGACCCCAGCCCTGCTCCTCACAGTTCTGCAATGACATGGATACGAGCTGACACCATGAATTTACACACAGCACTGATGGCTCTGCTTTACACAGAGACATACACACACACAAACACACATATGATGCGCTGGAATATATAAACAAATGTGTAGAAAATAGATAGATGAATATGGTAGCTTCCTTACAACTGAAACTATTTCCTTACAACTATTACTCTATTTTACACCTATAAATATGTAATGTATGTGTGTATGTATGTATATATATAATATATATATACATACACATAACATATATATATATATATACACATAACACACACACACACACACACACACATATATATATATATATACACATATATAACATGTATACATATACATGTGTGTGTATATATATATATATATATATACACACACACACACTGGTAGGTATGCATCAGATGTAGCAGAAGTATTCATGGGATGTGATTAGGTTTTAGGTAGATGACTGTCATTTAGAGCACATTTTGGAATGTGTCAGTCCCATCCATAAGTCACAGACAATGGAGAAGTATGCTGGTGGACAGTGAGCCACCCCAAATCTGATCCCCACAGTGTGCCAAGCACAGCACAGGGATGGACATACCAACACTCTCCTGGATCTGTCAGTTCTTCAGAAGTGTGGAGATTCTTGCACCTACATCCTATCAGGATTCATTGAAGCAAACACACACTGTCTGTCATCCAGCTGAATGAAATATGCCTTACTTGGCAGCAAATCATGGAGAAAGATGGCATTAAAATGCCTCTTTGCCTCCATCCAGTGCAAGATGGAGGGAAAACTCCTTTTAAAAATTATCTATGCTGCAAGAACTGTGCAAACTGTTATATTCAAAATTCAGAAATTAGCTGCATTTTGATGAGCATTTTAAACAACTTTATTAAATGATGCCTAAAGGAGAGCTGACTTTCTTGAATATCCTTTAATAGGATATTCCAACCAATGCCAAGTCTAGAAAACAAGCTGTATTTAATGTCCTTAACAAAAGGCTTCGGATGTCATAGGCACAGCAGGAAGTGAAACCTGGATTTAGAGAGAAGCAAGCTGATGTTTAGATTGAAATAGACTTGGAGATGAGATTTAGGCAGAGTGGACAGAAAAAGATGTAGATGGGTAGACACAGTTCAGAGATGGAGAGATGAAGAGATAGATACAGCAGATAGATTCTCATGAAATAGTCTTTCCGTGTTTGGTGTGCAGCTGCAGAGCACCTGCCTGACATTTGCAGCAGTTAGCTTTTATTCATTTCATGGGATATTCATCAAAATGTGGTTGAGAGATGGAGAAAATTCCAAGTATGTGTCATCACTTTACTGGTTTGTGCAGCTGTTTCCTAAAGCACACAATGATGTTGTGTTGTTAAGGAAATACACTGTCACCCTGCTGAACAAATAAAGCATTTAGTTTATTGAGTAACATTACAATAATGATGGGAGATAATAGACTAAAAATACTGTTTATTCAGTAAGAATGGACAAAAACTTTACTGTCCATGAAAGAATCACTTCATGTACAGAAAATAAAAATTGTGTTATTTATTTAAGCTACCTTTTTAACAGTACTGGTGCAAAATACTTCCTGACATAAGCTTTAATCAAGAATAAGAAGCAGCAAACATCCTTAGTGGCAGAACTCATCAGACTCAAACTACTGGAACCACACAGGGGACGGTATCTATCATGTAACAGCAAATAATTTGCTGGCAAATACATAAGCCTAAGATAGATGAGCAGTGGGGAGTGGGGTGGGTGCTGTGTTGTTGTTGGGATATTGAATTAATAAATTTCTGATCATTACAAAGGCTCATGTTACCCCTTCTTGGGAATAAGCCTGTCTTGATTTTACAACTCTTTTTATAGGATGCTACAAATTTCTCAAAACCTGATGCCTTCAGGAATATTTATTTAAGATATTTATGATGGAGATGGTATGTCAGCCAAATCACCTGAGACAGTTGCACAGGACTAGGCTGCTAATTGTATGAGGCTCTTTCACACAGGCAAATCTAGCCCAAAGTCATAGCATTTTCTTCTGTCCTATTTTGTTTCTTTTGAATTTGTATCTATTGCAGGAGAGAAAAAAAAAAAAAAAAAAAAAAAAAAAGGGAAAATAATAACAAAAATAATAAGGAAAATAAAAATAATAAGGAAAAGAAAAAGACAAAGAATAAGGAAAATAAAAAGAAAAAGAAAAGAAAAAGAAAAAGAAAAAGAAAAAGAAAAAGAAAAAGAAAAAGAAAAAGAAAAAGAAAAAGAAAAAGAAAAAGAAAAAGAAAAAGAAAAAGAAAAAGAAAAAGAAAAAGAAAAAGAAAAAAAAAAAAGAAAAAGAAAAAGAAAAAGAAAAAGAAAAAGAAAAAGAAAAAGAAAAAGAAAAAGAAAAAGAAAAAGAAAAAGAAAAAGAAAAAGAAAAAGAAAAAGAAAAGGAAAAAGAAAAAGAAAAAGAAAAAGAAAAAGAAAAAGAAAAAGAAAAAGAAAAAGAAAAAGAAAAAAAAAAAGAAAAAGAAAAAGAAAAAGAAAAAGAAAAAGAAAAAGAAAAAGAAAAAGAAAAAGAAAAAGAAAAAGAAAAGGAAAAAGAAAAAGAAAAAGAAAAAGAAAAAGAGAAAAAGAAAAAGAAAAAAAAAATAAAAGAAAAAGAAAAAGAAAAAGAAAAAGAAAAAGAAAAAGAAAAAGAAAAAGAAAAAGAAAAAGAAAAAGAAAAAGAAAAAGAAAAAGAAAAAGAAAAAGAAAAAGAAAAAGAAAAAGAAAAAGAAAAAGAAAAAAAAAGAAAAAGAAAAAGAAAAAGAAAAAGAAAAAGAAAAAGAAAAAGAAAAAGAAAAAGAAAAAGAAAAGGAAAAAGAAAAAGAAAAAGAAAAAGAAAAAGAAAAAGAAAAAGAAAAAGAAAAAGAAAAAGAAAAAGAAAAAGAAAAAGAAAAAGAAAAAGAGAAAAAGAAAAAGAAAAAAAAAAAAAAGAAAAAGAAAAAGAAAAAGAAAAAGAAAAAGAAAAAGAAAAAGAAAAAGAAAAAGAAAAAGAAAAAGAAAAAGAAAAAGAAAAAGAAAAAGAAAAAGAAAAAGAAAAAGAAAAAAGTTTGTCATAATATTTCCTTTATAGAGGCAGAAGGGGCCCATTCTCTTGTCACAGTTTCATTTGTCATAGATTTTTCATACATTTCTTATATTTGACCTCATGTTTTGGAGCTTTTATTTGATTTAAGCAAACTTTCCCAAAAAAGTTCAGAGACAAGATACAGGCAATTTGTGTTTTGCATGCAAGACTGCGTATTGGTCCAGACTGGATCAAAATCAGAATTAATTTCAAGCAAGGACCTATTCATATGCTTCACCTGCTTCATCCTGAAGCTGTCACCCCCTTCCCACTCATCTCCCCTGTGGGACATTCCCTGATTCCACCTCTCTGCCCCTCCAAGCTCAGCAGTGCTACTGCAGAGCACAAGGCAAACCCCATCCCTGGGCTGGGAAAGCACTCCCAAGAGGGCAAACCTGGGGTGCACACAACCACCCCATGGCCGTGGAACAACTGCAAAGCAACATTTTATGGGCCCAGGATCAGCCAGCAAACCAGGATGAGCTCACATGGCCAAAGGAGATGTGCAAAGGAAGGACAGCAGCACTGTGCTCCAGACCTGCCTGCTGGAGCAGAGCACTGCAACTGTGCTGGGAGAGGAGATAAAGGAGGAAAGCATCTGCAAATGAGAGTGCAGGAAATAGTGTTCAATAGATTTATGGGTCTTTTTTACTAAACTATTGGAAATCTGAAAAAACAATTCTTCTGTGGACAAGCTGCTGCAGAGGGCTGGCTGGGAGGACAATCCCTGCAACCACAGCTATGGTGACACACAATTACTGGGCTGGTCCAGGCCATCTGTGGTGGCAGCTGAAGCAGGGAGTTGGGATGCACGGCTGGAATTCATGGAGAAAGCTCCAGAGCTCCCTGACACCCCTCCCTGTTCTGGTGGCAACCCAACCAAAAGCTTTTCTGACTTGAGCACTCAGCATCATCCTCTCAGCTAAAAGGAAAGTCGATTCAATTCATAATGCAAACTGTCTACTGAACTCCTGAAGCTAAGTAAGGAACTCATGAGTGTTGGAACATTTTAGGCTTTGTCCTTTAGAAAAAGGTTGTTAAACTGTGACCTCATGGTGCCTCTATCTTGGCCTAGACCCAAAGGCAATTGAAGTCAACTCCTATTGACTTCAGCAGGCTTTGGAATGAGCCCTCTTCCACTTCAGCACAAGGCTATTTTTAATTAATCAAGACAGTGGAATCCATTTTGGCCTTTAAAAATGGAGTGTACTGTTGCCCTGGAACTGAAGGTCTCATCATGATGCTTGGCTATGATATCAGGATGGAAGGAGAGATAAAATCCCTTTTCTGGCATCAAGCTGCTCCTACTGGAGCTGCTCTTTTCTTGTTTCTTGTTGCTGAAATAGCAGTGCTATTTTATAGTTGTTGCTTTATTGGGAAATCCCTCCTAGGGCAGGCAGCCTGCACACACACACACGAGCCCCAGACCTCCCTGCCCACACGGGCACACACCACTCATGTGTGCTCATTACTGCCTGTAGTTCTGCAGGGATATTTTAACTTCATTGTCTACAATTCACTGGTTAGAGATTCTTTTTTTTTTTTCTACTTATGTATAATCCAGATAGATTTCCCAGAAGAATCCACTATCATATTGCTGTACACAAGCACTTTTTCCTTTCTTAAACATGTAGCAGAACAATTTATGTATTACTTTTTGTGCTCAAAGGAATTTTTTTTTGCTTTATTTCCATTGATTTTCATAGTGTGTTGTCTTGCCTCAAATAATCAAACAATTTTGTAGTAACATAAACAGGAGATACTGATTTAAGAAATGAAAAAAGAGGGAAAAAATTTGAAATTTCATTTCTTGCTATGCTACTAGAGAGCAGCTTTCTCCACTATCTAAAAAAGAAAACCAAATCTAACAGGATTTTTCAACCATATTTCTATCACCTTATAATGTGTTACAGGCAGTGACAATTTGTAGTTCAGACTGTAACTGATGATAGATGTTGACTGTCATAAGTATAAAAGAAGAAAATCTAATTTCATAAGTAAAACATAAAACTGAAGAATGATTTCTGACTTGATCTTTCAAAACATTAATAACTTCTTAGGTTATCATATTTTGTAATATTTGTGTCATAGGAAATCAAAGAATTATGGAATATGCTGGGTTAGAAGACACCCACAGGAATCACCAAGTCCAACTCCTGCCGTGCACAGGACACTCCAAGAGTCACTCCTTGTGCCCAAGAGCATTGTCCAAACTTCTTGACAAGCTTCTTGAGCTCTGCCAGGCTTGGTGCTGCAACCACTCCCCTGAGGAGCCTGTTCCAGTGCCCAGCCACCCTCTGGGGTAAGAACCTTTCCCTGATATGCCACCTAAACCTCCCCTGACTCAGCTTCATCACATGGTATTTTTCAAATCAGAATGAGAACATTCTTCCACATGTTGCAATTTCTTATCAAAATTAATTACAATTTTGCTGCCTCTGAACTGTGAGAAGGTCAGAAGACCTGTGTTTCAAGCCAAAAGGTTTTTATCTTGACTGATATTAATAGAAATAGTATGAGCTTTCACTGAGCTTTGTGGATGTTAAGTCACCACAGTAATGGAAAATGTAGTTATTAAAAAGAAAAACAATTATTTCAGGTCCTGAGCCAAAATGAGACAGGATATGGAAAGAGCCACATCCAAAGCCCACTAGAGTTAACCAAAGTCTTTCCATTGCTTGTTGTGGAACTTTATTCAAATTGTGAATTTCTCATGGTGACATCTGTGCGTCCTTCATTGATGGACGTGGTGAAACAGTGCTGGAGACAATCACAGATAGATGCCAGTGCTGCAAAATGACAATTTCCTGGCTTTGTGTATATTTCTTCAGTTTTTCATGCCATTCTTTGGATGTCATCATTCATCTGTTTCCCATGGCTCTTTTCTGTTTCCTACTTTGATTTAATTTTCTCCTTTTTTCCCTTTCACAAGGTAAAGTAAAAACATATACAATCAGATGTAAAGCATCATTCTGGAACATGACAAGTCACACTCTATACTTTCTGTTTTACTCTATAGCATTTGTTTTCTTCCATAAATACAATACAATACAGGTAAGGGTGGAAATGAAGTACAGTATTGCATTTTTGACTACCTGAGGAATAACACCAACACTCTTTTTCCCATGTGAGATGAAATTACAACACATTTTCATGCCACTTCTCCATATGTAAGTATCTGATGTCAACTTAAATAAGAAATATGCAGGAAAAATGAAAGTGCAGTTATTTCCCTGCTTTCCATTTCATAGGAAAACACATTGATATGATTTTGTTTTATTGCTTTGGGAATAGGTTTAGGTTCAGCATCTCCTATAGATGCACAAAGTTGTGTGAGTTCAACTTGTGTGAGGCTTGCACGAGTACTGCTGAGCTGGACTGCTGCTCCTCAGTGCATGCACTGCTCTGCTATACAATTGTCCAGCTCACAGCTAGCCCAAAGGGACTAAGTACACAATACACACCTAGAAACAGTGCATTGTCAATATCTGGGGGTGTTATCTCCACTTTGATCTGCACTAACTGGGAGCAGGAGCAGCTTGGGTTTGTGCATTGAGGATGTGCAGGTCTAGAATGGGTCCCTAGATTCCAGAAACACTGTGATATGGCTGGCTTTTAAAGATGATTTCACTTCAGGAAAAACAATAAGAAAACAAAGAGAGTAGAGATTTATTCTAATGACTTCCCAAATAAGTCTGACTTGGCAAATATCACTGCCTGATATTTCTTTCCCCTATTAAAGTTTCTTTAAGCACTGCAGCTGATTCTGCAAAAACAGCAAGTCTTGTCTCCAACCAAAGTGTTTCATTCTATTTTAAATCTAGTCACCCTGGCAGACCAAACTGTCCCACTGTATGGTTATCAAAAAGAAAATAAGGTTATTGAATGTGTCTGCATCACATCTTACCTTCTGAAGAAGCAAACTTGGTTTGACATAGTTTTGAAACAAGGCTTTCCTTTACCATTGTTCTTTTCTTTCTCTGTCTTTTCTGCTCTTGAGCTCTTTTCACTCCCAAACTTATGTTGAAACTATTTCAAAGTCAGATATTTTTCCATGTCACTGTCTTTCTCAAAGCTTTTATAAAACTGAGCTCTTTGCAGGGTGGTCTGTCCTTTTATTTTGGGCTGCTGGAAGGGCAACCCAATGCCTCTTGCATTTGTTAAGCAAATCCTTTGTTGTTCTCCTTTGTTGACAAACAGGCACTAAAAGGTGACATGGATACCTGCATCCTGGCAATCATGTGAAGCAGCAGCTAGGACACACTCCTGCTGCCTTCTCCATGTGCTCTCTTGAGTATTTGCTTCCAGGGAGTGAGATTTTAATAGCACTCCTATGTTGTAAAATAGTGACTTGCTCAAATGTCTGAGCATAGATCTGAACTTTCCTGAAAATTTGGAGTAGGTGCTCCTTGAAATGTTATGGATAATACCAAATCTCATTTTAAAGTGGATTTAAAGTCATTGAACAGCAGAGTTCAGGTGTTTTGTGGGGTCCTAATCCATCACCAGAACAACCTTCTTCCTGTGAAATATTTGTCCCATCTCTTATAAAAACTTCTATCATGGAGAAATCTGAAAATCTTTAGCCTGTTCTTGGGCTTCACTGGCTCTTCAGTTAGTAAACCTTTGTTTCACTTCATTGTCCTTTTTTCCAGGCTAAAGCCACTGCTTACCCATCCACTCAGACAGAACGTGCCTCAACCATTCAACATGAGGAAATGTTCCTCTCTGAGGAAAGTAAAGCAGCTCAGGTATTGCAGCATAGCCTGATATAGTGGGGAAAGGGGATAGGAAATGACAACAAAGCCCTGCCAGAAGAATTTCAAGATAATCTTTGATTTAGCCATGGAAAGCACCTATTTTAAAATTACTCCATGACTATTGGTTCATAACTTGGAAAAGTTATAGCTGCCTTCCAGTACATGAAGAGGGCCTATGAGAGAGCTGGAGAGGCACTTTTTACAGGGGCATGTAGTGCCAGGACAAGGGGTAGTGGCTTCAAACCCAGAGTGGGTTTAGATTAGCTGTTAGGAAGAAATCCTTTGCTGTAGGAGTGGTGAGACACTGGAACAGGTTGCCCATAGAAGCTGTGGATGCCCCATCCCTGAAACTGCTCCAGGCTGGGGTGGAAGGGGTTCTGAGCAACCTGGTCTAGTGGATTATGTCCCTGCCCATGGCAGAGGGCTGGAACTGGATGATCTTTAAGGTCCTTTCCCTCCCAAACCACTCGATGCCTCTGAGATTCTGTAAGATTTCTGTTTAGGTTTTCAGTGGCTGCATACCTGCAGATGAAAATAAGGGGTGACCAGTCTTCAGGTGGAAACTCAACATCTACCTGGGTATTAAATGAAATGCCCAGATAGAAGAGAGCTGAAAAAATCCCCTCAATTTTTCATACAGGCACATATCTTCCCTGTGCAGCCAGGAGCTGGGATGTTTTCTCCAGACATCTCATTTGCTCAACTCAGATTCTGGTGGAGGATGTTGCAGAACCTTCCCCAAATGCCACATATACTTCAGTAGCCTTGTAGGCCACTAATCCCCAGACCAAGTGACTAAAATATAAACTAAATTATTTTTTATTCTGATCCCAAGAACCTTGTCACTTTGACTTAGGAAGGGACTTAGAGTACAAAATAGAAGATTTAAGAAACAACAAAAAAAGGAATGAATATTTAATCCTAGGTCTTACTACTCCAGAAATAATATCATTGGTCATGGCCTTCAGATTTAGGAGATTATGCTTTCAAACAAAAGTGAATATAAGACACAAGCAAGACTTGATTTCAGCCAAAATACATTAAGAGGTAAGACTTGCCAAAAACACGATAATAGCAACACTAAGGGAATTTAGTTTGATCTGCATTTTTTTAACTTCATTTTGATTATAAAATACTATTTTGGAATATCAAGCTTCCCAGAAACACATAAATACTTGTGTTAAGCAAGTATTATAGAATCACACCATACAAAGAATTATTATTTAGCATTTTTCAATAGGAAAACATCAAAGCATTCATCCTTCATTGGGATTTTGGAATGTAACACATCCAACTATTTTTAAACTGATGAATTGCTCTAAAAACAAAGATCAGTCAGAAACAATAAACCAGAGGGGACTATGGACTACATATAAATATTCAAAGTGAAGACATATGGCTTCTGGCACCAGTGTTCTGCAGTTATGCTGGGAGAAGAGAATGGAAAGAAGGAATATTACCCAAAATTATATTGATTTAAAATGTGAATGTCCTGATATGGATCTTCTATATATGGGCTACACCTGGATATATTAAATTGTGAACTCCTATCTGGAAACTGCACAACTGCAAACCTGGTGGATAAACCATAAACAGAAGAGTCACCAGGATGGCCTCATGTGTTTTAGGTGAGTTTAGGCAAGTGTCCCCGACAGAGAACTCAGATAACTGTTTCTAATCACAGCTCAGAACAGCCACAAAAGCTTTACTATTTGCCATTTCTACCCTTAATCAAATTCACTTTGAGTTTCCCATGTATGTCTGTATCAAGTTCACTGTTTTAATTTCTCCATTAACAGGTACTTCCCTCAGGAATTCAACTGCTGAAATACAGAGCATGTGCAACACACTGTTTGCATTTCCCCAGTGGATTTCTGGACCTTTTTTTCCACACAGAAATAACACTTGGAAACAGTAAGTCTAAGCTGTCAGCTCAGAAACTAAAATGAGAACCAACCTCTGTAGCAGGCAATCAGGAACATAACCCTCTAACCAGTTCCAAAAAACAAACATACAGAACTGCTCAGAAATCATTTATCTCAGGAAGTTTAAGCAGCTAAAACTTATTCATCTCAGACTGCAATTTTACAGTGACTACAGTGATACTTCCAAGAGGTTGCTAAATGTATATGTGGAAAAGTATCCCACAAGCTCCAGTGTTGATTCTTGGGAAAATTCTTCTGTCAGGCTTGGCTGGGCTATGGGAAACCAGCCCTATGGTCCTTCAGCATCAGTGGACTGAGAGAGGGAGTGCTCAAACTCATCTCATTTTTCTTAGATACCAACCCAGACACAATTCTCAGACTTGCTTAACTTGTGAAATAAGCCTCCTCTGGAGGGAACAGTTTCTTTCTGTTGGACATAATGGGAGGCTTTGCTTGTAGCTCTAATTCGTAGACATCCAGTTTGGGTGAGATAAAAAATGTGAGAATCAGTGTGAGAAACTCAGTTTTGGGCTCCTCATTACAGCTCTGTGAAAGGAATGAATGAATAATTTTGCAGAATATAGTAATTAGGGCCACCAAATGTAAATGCTAGAAATTTGCATGTATGCATGTAAAAGGAAGAGAGTAAAAGATTTTGAAGAAATAAGGATGTCTTGTAAATCTCTATTTCTTTTGGACACATCTTCACTGTTGCTATTTATATCCTAGTCCCCAGACTAAAGTGGGATGGAAACTTGCTGTGTTATTGCAAGGTTTAATTGTGTGTTTTGCCACCACTACTAGAGCCATCACTGCTGCTGGATGCAGATTCGTTTAGTGTTTTAAAAATCAGAAGTTTTTCCAAGATACTTAATGATTTGATTGTTTGATAGAAAAAAAAAAATAAAAGGAAGAGAAGATGCTGAATAATATAAAACAAATTACTTCTGTGTTTGCCTTTTGGGCTGATTTCTTGACTGGTCACAGCATTTGTTTGCAACACTGAATACAACAAAATATTCTTAGAAAGAAAGGGTGGGAAAATCAGGGTCAGAAACTTTGCAAAGGTGGAAAGATGACAGGTTCTACCAGCAAGGCCAGCAAAGGGTGCCACCTAAATGCCTAGTTTATGAAAGGTAGCAGTTTCCAGCCGTGTCCTGAGGGGTTTGAGCCTTTCATCAGTAGCACATTGTTTGGTTGAGAATGGTGTCTCTGGCTCCCATCAACTTCCTACTAGGATGCTTAACCTCTAACTTGAGCAGGAAAAATACTGACTGGAAAAATACCCTTGAAAGGGTGCCAGTCCCTGATTTCAGTCCACCTTCTGCCAAGGTCAAATTCCTCTCAATTTCCAAACTCTTCTCATTTAATATTATTCCCTGTGGTTGAGAATTTCCCATGCACACCTTTGGAACTGCTTCATCATTCTTTATACTGATCTAATTCTCATTGAATGTTAACCTACAAGACAGTAAAATTACAATATTATAAGGTTTGGCCCTTGAACTTGCAGGGTATGAAGATGAAAAGTGCCTTTCTTCAGTGACCCTGTTGGAGTGCTGAATGAAGGCAAGTCAGCCAGGTGGGAATGCTGCTGCCACCAAGGGAAGTGTCCTGCCAGCAGCCCTGTGAGCAGATCTGCATAGCAGAAGTAAACTAACCCTGGTATGCACTTTTCTACACACAGTTTATTAAAGAGAGTAGAAATAGTTTTTTTACATAGGTATTATATGAAATAAAGTATGTATGTTTTTTAAATGCTTCACGCTTGACTGATTTGCATATGGTGTTTTTTCTCCTTTCGCTTACTTGTATTTGTATGATGGGCTTGAGCAGTGGTTTGGCTTTGTTTTTAATTACACTGCTGTGTGTTTCCTTTTCTTTATTAAGTACAGCACCCTCTTGTACTCTACTGGACAATTCTCCCCTTATTCTTTAAGCTTTTGTCCTTGCCCCCACACGAATCTGCTTTGCCAAGTTTTCAGCTGACATAACATTGTTCATATCCAGGAAGTTACTGAGCTCCTACTGCTTTCCCACTTCTGTTTAACTATGGATTAAACAGATAGCCTCTCTTCAGCTGCCTGCAAGGTCTCACTCTTGCTAGCTGGGACCACATTTTCCAGAAGTGACAGTTTTGGGAGCATTTTGGGAGAAAGGGTTTACTGGTACATATCAGGACTCTTGACTGCTGCCTGCTTGCCAGTCTATATGGAACAAAACCTGGGTTTCACTGTCACCATGCATAAAACAAACAGAGCAATTTAAAACAATACCCAAAATAAATGGCAATAGTAATTTGTGGAACTACCTGAACACATGGTAGAGCAATCCAGATGCTAGAAATCCTCCAGTATAATCTATAACCAGTGCTGGAAAGCACTGCTCCTCAGAGTGACTGTGGACTAGTAAATCTGGTTATTTCCTTGTCTCTTACCTAGTTTCCTATAGCCTCACAAATTTCTTCAGAAAGCTGATACTAAAGTGATACCACACACCAGAATATATTCATCCTGCATTTTGGGGACATGTCTACACCCCCAAATATTTCTGTTGAACTGAGTAACCTTCCACTTTCAAGAAATATGGCTAGCAGAGTTCAGCTCTTTGATGCTCCACATGTGGACCTGAGGAATCAGGAAAGGTGCCAGGACTTGTCTCTTACATCTGGTAAGTGGATCAATTCCTCACACTCTGCATGGAGGACATGTCAAGACATTGTTCAGTGCTTGTTGCTACTTTTCCCACATGTTCTTCCTCAGTTGTTGCAGTGACTTAGACATTGTTCTGACAGAAATTAGTCACAATATTCAGAGGTTTTTTATGCAATACCACTGATCCCTGATGCCAGTCTTGGGGAGTATTAGCCTCTGGAATTTCCAGTCCACACATATTGTGCAACAGCTCTAAAAATTGTGTTGAGACCCCGGAGGTAAATAAATGTGGAGAAACTTAGGGTCAAAGTGCCCTCCAAGTAGGTCTGACTGCATGCAAAGGCTTGAACAATAGTGATGGTCACAAGCTGCAGTACTGCTGAGTGCCTAAATCCTGCAGGTCATCAGCCTAATCAAAGATCTCTTTTTCACTAAGTCAACTGTGACATCTGAGTAATATAGGTTGTTGGAGTTTTTTTGCCCTCCAGATAGATACAGTTTTTTATGCCAATAGAAAAAATATTTCTCTTTTTATCTGTTTAGTCAATGGTAGGATATTTCTGGGTACATTATACCTGAAACATGTAAGTCAGACTGATTTAGCATAAAGGAACTAAGCTGCATGCAAAATATTTTGTACAAAACAAATAATAAAATTCAAACCTTGTCTCTATTATTAATTCCAATATCCTACTTTTGGAGCTTGTGCTGTATCTCAGATTTGATTTGTTTTGGGATTTTTTTAAAATGTATTGGTTCTGGTGATCATAATGAATGAAAACTTGCAGACATGGATGTTTATCATTCAAAAGCCAAAAAGATGGACATAGATATATCAGAACTTCATTTTTCTTTACAATTAATGCCTTTACACCTCCCATGATTTTCCAGAAGCTGCCTCATAAATGGGTCACTCACACATCACATGGGGACTATTTCTGCATTCTGCAGAGCAGAGGCTGAAGGAATCTGCTGCAGGGTTTCTCACTCTGCACTGTGGTCCTTCACAGGATGCACACTATGCCTGCAGGTAGAAGTGCAAAATAGACTTGCTGGTACAGATCTGCAGGTTTGCCACAGCAGGCAAACCTGAGATGCCTTTCCATGTGTAAGAAATCTATCTAATGGTTAAAAATTGGATTTGGTCCTCTCTACATAAAAATGATACAATATATGACTCTTTAGCAATACAGAGCTGAAGAGAAAAATGAATTTAGCACTTTGAATGAGGAAGTAAAACATCTGTTAGGCTGCAAAGTCTAACTGAATTCTTATTGAGTTTCCTTTGTGCACCATCAAGGTATCTTTCAGGTCAAGGCATCACCATATCAAAGCAGGTACTGAGCATTTCTCAGATTAAACACATTATCATATCTGATTAATAAGTCATAAATCAAATCTTTTTAGGGAAATTGTTAACAGTAATAGTTGTTGAGCTGCTTCTGCTAAAAAGAGAATTCTTTGTTTTACTCATAGAGTTTACTAAAGTTTAACAAGATCTGTTTCACTTAATCACTTACTACCTCTTCCTGCTTTACCCTTTAAATATTCTCATGTTTCATCATCTCTTTTCATTGGCAGCTTGCTACACATATTCAAATTATTGACCACAAAATCTTTACCAGACAAAGAAAAATCCTTAGTAGCAAAGAACACCTCTGATATTGCTTTGTCAAAAATAAATCAGGCCAGGCTAAATCAAACATAATATAAGTAGAGCCCATCTTGCCTGGATTATAATTAATTTTGAATTCCTCCTGTTGCCATGACACCATGCATGAAAAGAAATAAGCCAGGCATTGTGCAGTACTCAAGAGCTTGTTGAAATTTTGGGGTTTGCTTCTTATGTTTAAAATAGGAAGAAAATAGTGAAACAAAAGGCAGCAGTAACACAAGAGATGTTTTCCTCTTTGTGAGGTGGGAGAGGGGTACATGACAGATATCTTGGGAAATTTTGCTTGTTGAAGGAAATAATAATGAACTGGAGATATTTGCTTAAATTTCCTGATTCTACTCCTGACAAATCAAGTGATTATCACATTTTCTAATCTTTGTGGACTACCTTCATTTAATATTCCTCTGTGACCACCCCCTCCCAGCTGCTTCAGGGGCAGCAATTAGCCTGAGCACTGCACACAGCCCACACACTTCTCACAAACCTTATGCTGAGCCTTCAGTAGCTCTTCAGAGAAGCTGGGAGAAAATGAGTTCTTCAGGTGGAAAAATCTATTGTACACAAAGGACATACAGGATACTCCAGAGAGGAATGAAATTTTTTCTGAACCTCATGTTCTAACTGCTTTTATGGCTTTTAAAGAGATTTTGATACTTTCTTGTTAACAGAAAAGAGGTTTTCTTCTCCCTGCTGACATGCTGAGTGTTCCTCGTATCCAGGAGCTTTGTTTGCAGCACTTCCCATGTGGTTGTTGAACACTCAGACACATAAAGCTCTATAAAACACTTCCATTGGTTGTTTTATTGGCAAATCCCACCTGACACAGCCTCCTGAGCAAGACAGCAACTGTTGCTTGAAGAAACAGTCCAATTGTTTCCGTGGGGCTGCTGCCCTGCCTGTTTGGACATCTCTGAGCAGAGGCAGTCATGGCCATTGCTAGGAGTGCTCCATGGTGCTGTTAGCTGCATGAGAAGGGCAGGCAGGCAGCTCTCTGCTGCTTTGCTGCCACTGCATAGCAGCTAGAGCCCCTCTGCAAGCTTCTTATCTGAGTTGGAGTAAGGAAAGTCATAGTCTATCCAGCTGAGAGCAGCATTACAACCTTACTGAGCTGCACTGACAGGCTGCACATCTGAGGCTGCCATCCAAGACTTTAAATATTGAGTGTCCTGAAGGGTATTAAGGTACCCTGTGATTTAAAACAAACGTTGCTGTAACCTCAAACATTTCTTAGTTTTCTTTCTCTCACAGCCACAGCTTTTCCCTGCAGCTTCTGGCCAGACCCTGTGGCTCAGAAGGCATTTTCTCATGTTAAAAGCCATGAAAGAGAGATGGTTGCACCCAACAGAACTCTTTAGGTTTAAGGAGCCCTGGGATGTCCCTAGAAGGACAAAGGATGTTGCTTGTGGGTGCTGTAGCTTTTCACATTCAGTTTATTTCCACAGCAAAATGGCAGAGAAAATATCTGGGTTAATTCTCTCAATCTTAAGGCGCAGGAGAAGCTGAGTCGGAGGGTCAGCTCTCACATAAGGCACTCGCATTTTAACCCACTCACAACCTTCCTTTGCCTCCCTTACCAAGCCTTAGTTGCAAGGAAATGCTAGTAATTGACAGCAGAACCTGCAATGCAGCACATCCTGAGAACACAAGTGAAAGGATAAAAATTGCTGGTAAGGATGGTGGCACTGAGCACCAATGTACATTTTAGTCACAGAGAGAAAGGTGCAATTTCTCAGAGCCTCTCCTTCTGCTGCTCTGGATGTCTCTGCTTTCTGATTCCAGCTGTGGGAAACAGCAAGATAGCACACACACACCCTCCCCCACAATTTTCATCTTTCAAGGGCTATTCCTGAGTACTCTGCACCTAGAAACACTACTCTGCTCCTGGGAAGCCAGGAAAAGCTGCAAGGAACACTGAAAGGCTGGAGGCATCCTGCACTGTGAAGTCTCAGTCTGATGCTGAAGTCTGGGAAAATTTGCTGAACAAAATGCAAGGATATGGTGGGAGGCAAGTGTTAATGGTCCAGTAAGAGTCACTGTGTTACCCCAATATTCTAAGTGCTCTGTTTCACCTGAGAAAATTGCAAGGTTCTGAAAAGGAAGAACAGGTTCAGCTCAAAAACATGCTCCAAACACATTCCTAACAGGCTGTAATTGGCATGAACTAGTAGTCTCCCAGAAGTCCCTGGAATTTTGTCAGGGAGACGGTGGCAGCCAGGACTGCACATTATATCTTTTTCCAAAATATTAAAGTTTGTGTTAGTATTGGCAGGATCCTGAAACAAACCTCTAGTCCACAAAAAATATGAGAAACTAACTTGTCACATTGCTCTACTCAGATGTACTTGGTGACTGGGCAGGAATAGGAAGACACACAAACTTTGGAATGTATATAAATAGAGAGGTAAAGGCAGAAGGACTCACAGGAACTTCCCTGTTGCATCTTGCCTCCCCTGCCAAACATGTTGACTGCTGAATGGATGGCTGGAGCTATTGTTTGGACAGTTGCATTGTTTCTGCTGAACATCTGTATTAAAGAACACATACAACAGCAGGCGTGGGTAGGAAGAGAGGAAAGAATAATTTGGCTGAGCTACAATATCCGTCCATTATAAAATACAGAGAAGATGCAGTGATATTGGCCAAATCTTATTCTGTTTATAACCAATTGATTTTAGTGTTCCCTCCTCCCAGTGAAATCAGAGTTTTTTGAACTTGACATTTTGAGAGAGAGCCCTGGTTTGCACCTCTTATTGTGCATTTGTAGGCTGGAACATCCCTAAATCAGCTTTTCAAAGTTCAACACTTGAGTTTTTTCCTGTCAGAAAAGGTTTATACAGCCTCGGAGAACAGGAGCAATGAAGTATGTTAATATCAGAGACTAGAGCAGGCCCATCACAACATGGTTATTTTTAGCCCCATCTTTACAATGAGCTCTGGGAGGCTGTGGAGCACAGACCAGAGGCTGGAGGCAGCGATGTGGCTCGCAGGGATTTCTCCGCGGCGATCGGCGGCTGCTCCCTGCTGGCTCGCGGCAGCACCGCTCGCTGCCCAGACACCTTCCAGTGTGGAAGAGTTTATCCCTATTCCAGCTCAGGAATCCCTCACTCAACCTGCACCCCTCGCAGCAGGTACATGGCACTTCAACAAAATGAGTCCACTAATAATTACTAAGGCATGAAAACAAAGAAACGCCGCTCTCTGCTCATCTGCCGAGGCAATTTCAAACGCAATTTTGCACAAGCTCACGCATTTCTCCAGTGGCTAACCCCCAAAATGACAGTACCATTTTCAAAATACAGGATTTTGTGGCAGCCCAAGTATTTCTGCACCCACCAAAACATCATTTTGAGGGAACAAAGAGGAAAAATAAAATGTGTGCTTGTTTGCAATTGTTGTCAAGAATAACATACAGCAGTGAGATCTCAGGAATGGCTGAGTCAATATCTTTAATTTAGACTGGTATGAGAAGATCAAGCCTACAGGACCTGCTAAGTTATTGCATTTCCTTCAAAATTATGCAATAGAATTTATTTTTCCATAGTCATATATGAGTACACAGACTAGAAGACGTATTTGACATTTAAGGGGATGCCATGTATAAAAATAAAGTACGCATCAGCTAGACACACATATATAGATGCAGATTTTAGAACACTGCACTGAGTTAAGACACCTACAATTTACTCCCAGAGGAGTAAATTACTCTCTTTGGCTTACACTGTTAATTTCATTTTTGACTTTAAACCCAAACAAAAAAAAACATGGAATGTGGGAATAATTTCACAGATAGAACACACAACTCTCTGTCACACATCACAAAAGAACAGGACCCCATAGTCTTTTAAGTGCCTTTCCATTGTGTGCATGTGTGAGTTGGTTTGTATGATTTATTGCATCTGAACATTTTGTATATGTGGCACATATGTTAAGTTATAGTCATCCCTCACAGAGCCATCTGGAAATACAGAGTAACCTGGCTCCTATTTGCACCACCTAGCTCTGCCCCTGTGATAAGGCACTCTATGACTGTTGTCCTCAGTTTTAGCCATGTAAAAGTTATATGCCTGGACAAGGACAGTTTAGACTTTGGTCATCAAAGAATATGGGGAAAAAACTCTGCACCTGAGAAGCTGCTTAAGAGGCTAAAAAAGCTAATTTTTCTAGTAACAACCTTAGTAAAAGAAGCATACGATGGGAAGGGAGATGTTCCAAAAGCTCAGGAGATGTCTTTGCATCAACTACCACCAGCTGGGGCCAGACACACGTATGTCAAGATACAACATATTTAAGTGATGTCAGACAATACCAGTCTGAATCTTGGTACCCAGAGTACAGAATCTGGGTAGCAAAGGCCTCCTTGTACAAAATAGCCTCAGCTGTCATTCTCAAAATCAATGAAAGTTTTATTGGTTTCAATAGATCCTGCATAAAATAACTCATAGTATAGATGCAGTGCTGACCCACAACACAAAATCTCTTATTAGGAACTTCCTAGCTGATCTTCAATTAAAAAAAAAAATAAAAGAAGAAAAAGAAGAAAGGTGATTTGTGGATGCTGTGGATGCACTGTGCTCACAAGCTGGTAGTGGCAATTTCTAGCACTATCCCCCGTACATGTTTGTGTACACAATAGCAATTCCATTAGTACCACTGTAACTAGCAGAATGCCAGAACTAGCACAAGGGTTTTGTGCTGTGCAATTCTTTTGGCTCAATCTTTCAGTTCTTGAAGGACAGTTACTGACATGATTTTGAGAACTCTTCCATCCAATGCCCAGGTACACTTCAGGACTTATTCTGGTGCTCTGGTCCATCCTAACAGAACTTACTACTATGGATGTGATTCAGCTCTGGCAGCAGGATGATCCTGGACACTGTTTACTAGAACATATACATCTGCCATAAGTTTGTCACTTAAGAATTCAACTTAAATTTTCTAATTTTAGACAGATGACTGTTAAGTCTATTTAAATTTCTGCAGTGCTTGATTCTATGATGACAGAGTTGCTGTGCAGAAACCCAGTCAGGCAATTGAATGGCACATGTTAGAAAATCTTCCTATAGTGAGGGACCCTCAGCCTGGTAGAGAAAGAGGGACTGCCCAGAAGGTCACTTAACTACATGGTTATTGCACATGACTGAGAAATAATCCTACTCTCCAAGAGAGAACTGCAACACCAAACATCCTTAACATGCTTAATTGGAAGCAACACAATGTGGGAGTAGCAGAAGCAAGCAGAAAGATAATTTGTTAACAAACCTACTCCTAAAAGAGGTCAAAACCCCTTGTGGCTTTTGAGACTATTTTCTGCCCAATTATTGAACAAAATGTTTGTCTTACCTTTATGGAGAAAAATCATTAGGCTCCATGGAAATGAAAGAAGAAATGAGTTAGTGGCAGCTATTATACTATCTTTTCTAAAGTTATCAGGTAGAAAGCACATAGATGCATATTCTTTATGCATACCATTTTCTTGAAGAAATTGTGCCTATGCTTTTTTTTATGGGTATAGACAAATTGTATTCTAACAAGTGAGAAATAAACAGTTATTCAGGAGATCAGGCTTTGCTTTTAAGTTTCTCTTCCACACCAAACTGAGGGGAGTACAAGCTGCTCGCAGGCCACTGCACCAGACCTAAGCCCATGGTGCAAAAACATACAGACACCTCAGAGTGATCCTTGGGGCAGCACGTTCACCTGCCTAGAGCATCCATCCACGGACTACAACAGGAGCTGGATCAAGGATCCAGCTGTGCATCAAATTAGCTCTAGAGACATCCAGATTCCCTCTTTTAGCTAAGCTGGGAGATGGTGAGTCAGGAACCACAATTATGTCCAGAATTGTGGTAGGAGGTCTCCAGGCTGCGCTTTCTCCAAAGGACTGAGAGGCAGAGAAGCACAGGGAAAAGTTACTATGAAAAATCACAGGAAACACATTCATTTAAAATATCTATTGAAATTACAAATTAAACTCTCCAATATGATTCAAAGTACAAAACACCACATTAAAAGGCATTCAACAGCTCTTTTATACATCACAGTGTTAGTGGCACAAAATGCACTTACATTTCAAATACATCAACAGAACTATTTTTACACTGGTCAAATACATTATTTATACATATGCATGACTCCTTCATGCTTATCCCTATACAAGTTTGAAATACATCATAATAAAATGATCAAGAAAGGTTCAGTTATGTACCATGTACCTGTACCTAATGTTCCTGGAATTTTTATAAGTTATACACAAATCAAAGCAATAATGAAGACCACAGGGCTCTAAACACAAACAGCATGCCTTACTTAGTATAAGTGCATTAGCTGCAAGGGCTGATACAGGTTTTATTGATGTCCTTAATATCACTGTCATCAACAACCGTAATTTACTTGTTTCCCTCAGGCTTTTAGATTATGTACATGAAATGTACAAACTTTGGTTTTAAAAAAGCAAACCTGTACAAAGGTTTATGCATGCTGCACCTCACTGGAATGATAATGGCTTGCATTAAAAAATATTTATTCCTAGACAGTAAAAGGCCTACAGATGAAATGCATGGAACTTCATTTTAATCTTCCTGCCCATAACAATTTTTTTTTTAAAAAACACTTCTAATTTTTCTGGCCTATGGATATTTTATCCTGTCAGCTCCATAAATGAGAGCTATTCACTAATTTTGATTGTGTTCTGCATGTCAGGAGCTCATCTGTAAACTGAGAGTTGATCCAGTCTGCTGTTATTTGGGATTTTACCTAATTTATGCACCAGAGTATATGAGGAATGATCATGCTTCTCAGTATGTGAGGGAAAGTATCCTAAACTCTTGACATGCTAAAGTCAGTAGTAGGAGGCTTCAGGATGAATGCCAACATGAGTAAAAACTGAAATATTAGTATAAAAATACAGTAATATTTTATATATAATTGTTCATCACAATCTTTTGAAGAGCCTCAAAACCAATGAATTTTCTCTCACTGCCCTCCTGAGGTAAACACTGGTCCATTCACTTAAAAGATGGTTAAATTGAGATAAAAGATGGTAAGTGACTTGTCCCATGTCACAGGGGAAAATCCAGCACTACCACCACTGAAGATGAAGTGGGCTGTGCTCCTGATCTCTTTCAGGACTGGCTTCAGCCCAGGGAGATGCACAGCCTCTGGAGCTGGGACTCCACACTTAGTGGACATGACACCTCATGACATCCCAGAAGAACATGCAGATGATGTATTGTCACAGACTCCATTAAACTGCATTTACAAACAGACCATTCACTCAAGATCTGGACTTGATCCTGGTGGATCCTTTCAAATCAGAATATTCTATAGTTCTGTGTGAATACAAACCCCCTAAATAATAGCATAACCATAACAACGCAGCAGAAATCATGATGTGATACTTATTTTTCTGGTGCAAATCCAAAAAGCCATAGCTGTTGTAACAGATTTTCAATTGAAAAGATGAAGAAACCAACATTCCCTTTCCCATGGTAGGGGGATTAAATATCAGAGTTTAAAATTACGTATTTACAATTCAGTTTTGGGATATTAAATGTCACAGTATCAACATAAGCTGTAACATAAAAGCACCCTGAACTTAATACATCACCACCAAAAATTGCTACTTTGGAACCAAATCAGCATTAAAAATAACAATAATAATATTAACAACAATAAAAACAAATAAAAATTCCCCGAGAATACAGATGGAATGGTACTTAGCAAACCTGAAAAGACTGTGTAGGTATTTGGTAAATATATGTAGGCATAGTCTATTCCAACAGCTGGGATGTGAAACAAGAGCTGTGTCATAAAAACTGCTAGTAGCAATTCAAGTATGTTGAGATCAGAGATATATTGACACTGTTTTCTGATTATATATAATGTTACCTGTGACTACCAATTATAAATTATAATTTTTAAATTTCTGTTTTTGCAAAGAGTTTCTCTTTCTTTTTTGTTTTAAATCTGGAAATGCATTAATTCTGACATCAGTTATTAACTGGCTGCACAGCACTTTTGGAAAAGTCAAGTTTTGCTGCATTTTGATGAATTCTCTAAGAAAGGCACAGAGAAAATAAACTTCCTCATACCAGGACACTCAGTACTGTTCATAGGTGAGTGAATATCCTGTTTACTATGAGCCCAGTAGAAGAACTGGTCATCAGTCACAGCCAGAATACAGCAAAACCCCTCAGTGCCCCAGATAGAAAATTAATAACCAATGAAGTATTTACATCCTATTGTGCAGGGTTTTCTTCTCCAGTTAAAAAGAACTACAGAGCCAAGGAGGAAAGGTTACAGTCCAAGCTAACCTTCAGGAAGCTGTCCTTTGCAGAAAGGTTTCCACTTATTCTGGGCAATGAAGCTATGACTTGGGACAAGCCAGGTGCGTGGCTCAGGATCCCTCTGGGAGATGGACTGAGCTGAGCCAGAGCCAGAGGGAGAGAAGCACTTCCCTGCCCATTGAACTCAGCAGTGCCTCACACACCCCTGGGAGCTGGCAAACAGGGATCAAATGCAGTACCCAGACCTCCCTATGGATATTTCTGAACAGCTAAGCAATTTTTAATAACAAAGATAGCTACAATACTAAAGATACTCTGACAACTAAAGATCTGAACTGTGCATTGCCATAAAGAACCTGAAGATATCATGAGTTCAGATTTGCTGGAAACCAACTATCCTTTTTATTCACATCACAGGGGCCTAACTCATTAAATTCAAGACAAGTTAGTGAATTGCAGATAATATCCAGCTAAAGTCTCTGGTTAGATACAGCTTGAATTTGGATAGCACTAAACTGGGAAGAGAGGAGAACAGATATATAAAAAGAAATTGGCCCTTTTCAAAACTGTGCCCTACAATATTTTTATTAAACAGATAGACAGTGTAAAACAAAAGCCACTAAAGAGTAATATTTTTAATGGTTGAGCCTGTGACAGCAGCCAGAACAATATGCATTTAAGGATCTTAAGACATTTTCAGTATAAAGATATCCTGGCTTCATCCACCTCAGTACATTGCTGATGACACAAATAAGTGATGAAGGAAAAATGCAGTAAAACTTCAGTCCACAAGCATTCAAAAGAATGTTTTCCTTCATATTAGAAACATACACATTGTTTCAGATGGTTCATATTTCATGGAAAGAAGTTATTAGTCAAATTTGCATTGGCTTTGAAATCAGAGCAAAATGCTTTTCAAAAAAATATTTCTAAAAAGAAACCTCAATGATGTAGTATGTTAAATAGCACACTTTACTACCCTGAAAACACACCACTGAATTCTGAAAAACTATCAAGTGATTAGTTTTCAAATAACTTATTTTGTCACAGTATTGTTACTAACACAATACACCACATATCATACAATATTATCTCTGAAAATGGGCTAAGTAGTTTAAATGCAAAACACAACTTCCACAAATATCCCAGGCATTTTCATATTAACTACAGGGATAACCATGATGTACTTTCAAGAGTCTGCTAAACAGTAAAGTTAGTCCTGTATTTTTTAATAATTGTCCTAAAGACAGAAGAAAGCTATCCTGAATTTCCAAAATATTTCAATAGCACAGCTATTTACACATTTGGTTTAAATAGGATTATATATATCTATGTATCTATAAAAAGATTAAGATACCTGGATTAGAAGTTACATAGCCCTATAAGTGTAGCAGAACCCTAAACAATAGCAAAAAATAACAATTCAAAAAAACACTAGTGGTCCAGGGGTAATCAATACCATCAATGCATTTTTAAAAGAAACTTGATTAAACAGCAGGTTTGTGTCACCACTCAACCTTACAGCTTCATCAATTAATTTTAAAATTTAGCTTTTAATCAAACAAATCTCTTACAATACCTTATAAAATTCGTGGAAGGCAGCAGGACCAACTTTGTGCCTCTGATCCTCCCCAAATTTCAAAAAAGGCATAGGATGGCCTATATGCACCTAATTTTATTATACTTGAAAAAAATAGGTACTAAAAAGGAAATTGTGATGGCTTTAACAAAAACAGATGGTAATATAATACAGTCACATGAAGTTGACTATCTGATTTAAATGATAGGCAACTTAAACATACGCAGGAATAAGACACCAAATTTGGAAGTAAACAGATATGCAGAAGTTTGTAGGCTTTTTCAGGTTGGTTTGCTGATGTCATTCAGTACAGTTTCCAGTCCACCAGAAGGGCAGCATCAACCTTTTGCATTATTTTCAGCAGTATCACCTCTTAACTTCAAATAGCTACCCAGGTCTGCAGTCTCCCTTTAGCACCAAACTTGCCTTCTGTTTCCCTCCTTGTCTGTTATCAGTGACTTGTACAACAGTAGTAACAACAGTTCCTGGAATCAAGACTGTGTCAATGAGAAGCAGAATGGGGCAAGTAAGGCTACAGCAATGTAAGTGCAAGAGGGAAACATAACAGCAACAGTAAAATCAAAACATGTTGTGATGAGTCCAATCTTCTCTCAGTCTAGGTAGGTAGAGGGTCATCATCTCCTTTGTTACATTTGCACTTGCAGCACAGAACAAATGGTGTAGCAAGTAGAAGGAAAGGGGAGGCCACCAAAAGTAGAAGACCAAATCCTGCAAAAATGCCTACCACCTGTAAGAGAAAGGGATAGCATTGTGTCAGGGATAGCATTGCCTAGATTGTGTCTGCTACACCACTGCATCATCTGCATCCATCAAAAAGGCCTCAGCAAATGACACTGACCTTATCAGAGCCAGGACTTCCCCAGGTGTATACTACAGTCAGCTCCTGTGACCAGTAAATGTGAGTGAAAGTAGTGTGAATGTTCATGTTTTATGGCTCCAGTCAGAATTGTGCACACAACTCTGTTTTATCACACAAAGTGATTCAGATGGCTATTTGCCTTTATGAATTTTCTTATATCTCAAACAACTAATGAAGCAAATCACGACTTTTTTTCTTAATCAAACCTAAATAATAAATACTGAAATCAAGGCTACAAGAAAGACTTTCACTTTCAGGTACTCTTTCTTTTCTGCAGAAAGCTTCAAGAAGAATTAGTCAAGGTGTTGGTGGTGTTCAGAGAATCTGGGAAGAATCCCACAGTGTCCCACCAGCATGTACTCAAGCTCAGGAATTTCAATCACAGATTATTAACATCATGGTCTGTAGGAGGACTTTGCATATGTAATGACCTTTTGCAGTGAGACCTGAGTTCATGCTGCTGCTTCAGGGGACAAGATCTAAACTCAAAGTGCACCTTTTTCAACGACATTTATCAATCACCTCCTTCCCAGCATGAACAGAGGACCACTAATACCTGGTCACTGTGATACTAAAAGCAGTAAATTCTACAGAGCTTAAATTTGGAAAATTATTTAAAAAGCATTCAAGTTGAGCTTCATCACCAGAGAGTTTCCCATTTGCCATAGGCAACTGTAAGAATGATGCTGCAACGATGATATAGCCACAAATTATTTGAGAAAATAATTTAGATTTATTCACATGAGAGTGTCTGTGAATAATTTTGAATAATCATGGCAAGAGTGGAATGCTAACGCAATAGCAAAACCTCACAGCAGAAGGCAAAACGAAATTAGAGTGCAGCAGTCATGAAGGATTCTTCTAGTCAGGGCTAGCTGCACCACTTCAATTAGCTGTCAAACATGAAATCAGCCGTGGTACAGAGGGACGATGCAGCAGCACTTGTCTGGCCGGGTAACTCGGTGCTGCTGCTGGCGGCTGTGGTGGGGAGATGGCGCTGTGGGACAGCGCTGCCCGCCTGCCTCGCCCCAGCCATTCCATCTCTCCACAGCAGCAGTCTCTTCTCCAGCTTCAGAGGTGGGCATGTTTCATAACTCATTCTCTTTTTTTTGGTGGTGCTGACAATCTGATGCAACTTCTGCTAATCTTTGCATTTATTTCTCAGAAACTAAAGTTAAATTCTCATCTTTAAAAAACATGAGCTGCAACTACTGCCGTGCTGCTCTTTGCTCTTAGGCTGAGTGCACTGGTCAGACAGAGCCGAGCTAGAAGCTGGCAATTCAGTGGACCAGACTGACTACTGGTAATTAATATAAAACATCTATTTATGCCTTCCTTTCAACCTCAATATGCCATCAAAGAAATCACCAAGTTTCAGTTTTTCTGTTTTGCTGTTTTTGTTTTTTGGTGTGGTTTTGTGTGTGGGGAGGTGTTGTTTATTTTTAAGTAAAACTGCCCGCTGAGTATTACTTATTTACTTTTTCCTTGGCTCTTTTTCTTCTGAGGAGATTGCTGCCCTACTAGGCATCAAGCCATTTTCTCTGGCCAAAACAAATATTTTTAAACCCACAAACAACAAACCAAAGACTCACCTCAATTTGTTTTGGATAAACCTAAGAAGAACCATAAAAACTTGAAGAAAGTTAACGTTAAGGAAACAATTGCAGTGTTGATTTGGCTCCAGGGGAATTAGCAGAATTATATCCTGACTAGTAGTGAATTCTCACCTTCTTTCTCAACAATGACCAGATCATCAAACATTCTCTATATCAAACATATTTGCATAAACTGCAGTGCCTTAGAACAGATTCCAAATATCAGATTAACCACCTCATACTACAGGTTTATCAAGTAAACTTAATGTATCCACACACATCCTGAGATACCATTGGCTAATCCAAGCAAAAGCCAGTCCACAGCTCAGACACCCAGTGGTGTGGGTGAGAGGGTTGAGATCCTTCTTTTATCTCTGTTTAGCTGTTTATCCAGACTTGATGATTATTTCATAGACTTGGGATTTATGCGCACATGGAAAGAAATCTGTACTTCAAGAGAAGTACCTCATCTCAAGCTAAGGTAGCTTTTTGCAGGCAGAGAGTTAATTTAGGAAGAGATGACTCAGATACACAGATGTCCCCATATCTCTGAAATGACTGTAAAGGCAGTAGATTGGACCAAGTCACACATTAGCATTTATACTGCACACATCCAAGTGCTGCAGAGAGAGCTTTCATTACCAGCATTCTTGCTGAGTCTAGCAACAACGAATCTGGACTACAAGAGGTATTTCCACACTCTCTGCAATTGTCAGTTTGAATCTGTGCTTGAAACTACTGATGAACCTTCAGGGTTACTTTCTATCCAACCAACAGGAAGGAGTCAGAGTCCATAGCAAGATAATGTCTGTATTCAGGTTAATTCCTTTCCAGTTCTGGATCCAGAGCTAAAAATGCCTTGCAGGAAGAGCTTCCTTGTAAATAATACTGACGGTGGCAACCTAGCTCATCCTCCAAGTTCAGTGAGAACATACCTGACTGGCACTGAACTGGCTCTGCAAACATACCTTTTCTAGTTCTCAGTAGCATTTTGCCAAGGACAGTCTTCTCTAGGACAGGCACTATGACAGTAGTAGACCTGTAGAGAGCTTTCAAAGATCTGAGTATTACCTGTGTCCTGTGCCAGATAACAGATGCCCTGGAGTGCCCCAGCTTGTTTCGACAAGGTCCTTTGTCGTAATGTATAAGGAGAAAATCATCCTACAAACATTAAAGGAGAAGGGAGGCAATAAACAGAAGTTCTTCAAGTTACAAAACACTTCATCCTGACAACTTAAACTCAGGAATCACACAGGAAGATAAAAGAAATGGCCATGTCCAACCTTTCCAAAGTGTTTCATTTACAGTTAGGTGTCTTCACAAACAGGTTTGTTTGGTGTGTGTTATAGATATATAACAGATTCTTCTCCTAAAGGGTGTCAAGTTTCATATTTAAATACTAGCATGTAGTTTAGCAAGAGAATCCAAGACAAGCTGACCACTGCATGTATTTTTACACACATATAGAAAGAGAAAAGGAAAATGAGTACTTCTGCTGCAGACTTCCTAAAGTTGGTTCCTTTATCTAGCTGAAGAACAGAAAGACAAAACAGATTTTTTTTGAGATATTATGTCCCTATCAATCCTGTCAGGCTCTCACAAACCAGACAAGATAGTGGACCTAGCTCTAAGTAAACACTGTGAGAAGCCTATGACTTCAGGATTGTTAGTAAAGTATTCAAATGGGACAACCACAGGATCTGAATAGTTGGAGTAGCTTTCAGGAACCTAATTTCCTTTGCTATTGTTAACAATGTTATAAAGTAAAACTGATGACATGGAAACAGATGTTGTGTATTGTATATACTCTGATCTGTGGGCATGATAACAGGCTGATTTTAAATAAATATAAACATATGACAGCAGCAGCTTATAGACCAATAAATTCCTGCTATTGGGAGAACATTGTATTCTTTCTTCTATGTCAGATCTATTTCTTGTCCCCCAGAATACAATGAACGGTAAACAAATTAGACTGCTAGTGACACACCACATCTAGTTTGTTAAACATCCTCAGACCAAGAGCATTGCTAGTCTAATACTGTAAAGCCTTCAAGAAAGGCAACATTGAAAAGTCAGCACTGGAAAAAAAAAAAGCAACACCCTTCCCCATGTTAGGTGCCATGAAAAGATTGTACACAGATTATTGCCATAAAATTTTACTTGTTAAAAATTATTTACTGACTTGGACCAAATGCTAAACTCACACAGGTCAGACAAGCAAAACAGAGGATACAAATCCTCTCAAATTCCCAGCATCAGCTCTGGTGAGTTGTGGCCAGAAGTTAGTGAGCTATTTATTTAATTGATTAAAGAGACAGCTGGATGGTAAAGCAATGAACTTCTAAGCTTCTGAGAGCCAAAAGTGCATGGCATGTACTCACATCAAGAGATTCCAGACAGTACCAGCAGAAGGCATGTTTGCAATTCTTACACATCATTTGGGCACAGCCTTCATCTCGTTCAATGTAAACTTTACACTTTGGACAGCGTTTGATTGGAGCATCATCATCTTCCATTTTGAAAACTGAACTGTGGGAGTGAGAAATTAGTAAAATGCAAGACCATGTCAGTTTCAAGGAGAATGTCTAAGAACTATGCTACAAAGGCAAACCTGCCTTTTTTTGCTTTAAAAAAGAGAAATTACAAGAGATTCAGGTATTCAAGTGATTTTATTATTCAGATATTATGCCTGTACACTACTTTTCAAACACATCTCTAGAAAAAGATGTTTAATGACTACAGTGTCTACATAAAAGGATATTTTCTTTATCCTGTAAAAACCAGCTGTGATTCTAATACTAGTGATACTAATAGACATCAAACAGTTTTCCCCTGTAATGTACCAGATGAGCAGCAGGTAGCTCACACCTAAATATTTTGTACATTTAGATTTTTTCCTTTTCCCTCCTTTCTTTCTCAGATGAAGAAGCAAACCCTTGATTGCACAATAACCCCAGACTACATTCCTTTGGACAGGGGCACCAGGGATAGATTACTTGTCTGTGCCCTCCTTGAGGATGCTGCCTAGGAGCTTCCCTCCAAATCAAGAACAATAAGGTTTTGGTGCATGTCATTCTTTCAGTTAAACTTTGTCTCTGTTGACAGACTCCTAGAAAGTCACTGTTCACAAGTTAGGGTCAGCACTGACTGTTCTTGCACAAGTGTGTAAAACCACAGGTGTCCCCTCACATAATGGGCACAACACAGAGGAATGTTGAAACAGTGGAACAACTTTTACTTCCTTTGTGTAGGTTTCTACTGCATGCAGGTTTTATGCTCACTAACTAATTTTAACTACACTAAAATGTACTTTAAATGACAATTCCTGCAGCTATGTCAGTGAGAGATACAAGAATGACTGATGGGGAATCAACAATTTGCTGAAAAACAACTGATGGACTGATGATTGATTGATTGATTGATTTGCCCAACAGCAGGATAAAAGGACACACACTAATTGCTAACACTATGGGTGACTGTACCAGAAAAAAATGCTTTGCAAAATGTATATGAAACTCCAAATGCTGCTAACAGGCACATTATGCTCCAGCATAATGAAAAAACAATTTTTACTTTTACTCAGTGAAGTAAAAAAAATTAGGCATAGAATAAAAACTAAAAGCAACCAAAATATTAAGCAAAAATAGATAAGTTTTGTTATCTTGCCATGAAATTTAGCAACCTTCAGTTCTTGTCAAGCACACACAAAAGCATGTGCAAAAGTTAGTGTATTTCATCAGGAACTCATCATGACAGCATCCTAGCTAGTCATCTGTTACAGCAAAGTTTGAAAGAAGACAAGGTATGAGTAACTAAGTCCAAGACTGGGCAGGGCTTTAACGATGCCTTGGAATGCAATACAATCTTTGAAAAAGCCCAGACATGAAGTGGAACACATGCACAATGGCCTTTCTTATTCTGTGGCTGCAGTTTGCCACCAGAGACCTCTTGAATCAGAACTTAAGACCATGGGCCAGATGTGCAGCAGAGGGGATGATTGACAATGTATCCTAAAAATCACTGTCTGGCATGATGCTACCGACTCTCACATTGTCCAGGAGAGCAGCAGTAACACTGATCATCTCTCAAGTGATGCTGATGAGCTGCCTGGATGTCATATTTTTCCCACTGATGCAAAAGGCCAAAGGCTCAAGCAGCTCCTTTGAGCTTTGCTGGGAATGATGGCAAAGAGTGAGGCTGCCAAGAGCAGCTCAGTTTTAGAATACAGAATTAAAAGAATAGGAATGACTAAGTGAAGGAAACAGCTTTAGAACAAAACATCAGGAAAATGCCTCTTTGAGTATTTGGCTTCTAAATACTTAAACTTTTGCAATATCTTACCTTGTTTCTCCTGGAAGAAAAGAGATTGGCATGTTCTCTTGACAGCCTTGACCTGGATGCCAATTAGATTTGCAAGCAGAGCAGAACTCAATGTCACACACTTTGCACTGGACCAGCTGAGGGTCCTGTGGGCTTGATTCCTGGAGCTGGCAAACTGCCTGGCAAGTAGAGGATGGACACCAAGTCCGGCATGGATCCAAAAGCACTTCTGCAAAGGGACACAAAAGAACCACATTCAAAGGCAGATACAAGATCAGCCTTCCATAACAATGCATTTCAGTTGAGGTTGACTGGCAGGGCAGTTGAAGACACAAATTTTCAAAAGAAGCTTTTTAATTTATGCAACCCACATTGACATAAATCTGGCCTGCTTTGCAAACAGGCACCAAACCAAAGTGTTTTTCATGAGTCTCAATTAACTACCCATTTTCATTCACTGAACTAAACTTGTTCTGAGAATGAGATGCATTTTTTTCAGTTGTACTTGAAGCTAAATACAGCATATACTATGCAGTAAAACCCACCAGAAAGTTTTTTCACAATGACTTGCCCAGTAGGAATCTATTTCAAGTCGATCTCTACCCTAATGTAACCATGTGATTAACAACAATATAAGATACAGCTTTCCCTTTCTTGGAGGCTCCTGACAGGGTGTTTCAAAGCCCAGTGAAGGCAATAAAAACCTTATCAATGATTGCAGGGGTTTCTAGGCTGGGTCCTGCCCGCAGCAAAACTTTACTGTAAGTTCTCTATGGCCACACCATTCCACATCTCCATAGGCACACAGTCAGCCTATGTTCTTAATGTATTTGTATCACTACACACAGAATGGCTCATTAATGCTGCACCAAATGCTAAACCAGGAGATAATCTTGGCTCTGTGAAAGAGGTCAGTATTCCTCTCCAGCCCCTACAATGCCAGTAGTCAACTTAAACAGCAAAGCTCAAAATAGAAGTCACTCCCTCCCTTAGTTATTTAGGAATATAATACATAGCAATTTTCTTTCCTTAGTTTATTCCCAGAATGCTGCAGTACTGGGAATCATGCAGGCAAGAACAGAAGCAATTACTTTTTAGGTTTTGGGTTGTTTTTTTTCTGATGACCAAGCAGTTAACACACAATGCTACTGCAAGAAGACATGCAGAGATTCTGATTTATAGGATTGCACTGAAACAAACCCATTCTCACAGCCTTCAATGGGTAGTGTTACATATGTTACCTCTTTCAAACTGTAGCTTCTTATACCTCTGCATGATTTCTGATGCAACCATGCACTCAATCTGTTGGAAAAAAAGGAGAAGAAGAAAAAATTTCCATTAGGAACAGTAATCTAGTAATTTTAAACAAACAGAATATTTGACCTTTAAAGAATTACTAAAAACATATGTTGTCAACAATGGATGCTGTAACATAAAAAGCAAGACACATTTAAACATTCTGTAAGAAAAAGAAAACACCCTCTTTGCAGGAAGAGTATACCTCATTTTCTTGCAGATGACCTCGCTTTGGGCAGGCAGCATCAGGGCAGCTGATTGCTGTTTCTAGACCTTCTTTGATCAGAAGTTCCACATACTGTTTTAGGCACTGTAAGAGAGCCAAACACAGAGTTAACTATTCTGGCAAGGATAAATCACTCATTATTTTACCAGCTTTAGTCTGAAAATTTGAAGAACTCAAACTTTGAAAAAACAGGTACTGCTGTGTCCCTTTTACAGCCATGAGCCACATGTATAGCTTTTGCCACAGTCATACCTTTAGAAAACAGCAAGTTCATTTCCCCATCAAATCACAGAATCACTTAGACTGAAAAAAACCTCTAAGACCACTTAAACCAAAATTAACCTAATAGTTCCCCATCAATTTAAAATATGCAGCAAATTAAAAAATAACAATGGGGGAAAGAACAAACCAATGAGGATGCATAGGCGGAAAAAATAATAACACACCTCCATGATACAATTAGATTAACCACATTCTAAAGATCTTTGTGTGACTGGAAGCCACAACATAGCTTAGTAAGCAGTAATTCCCCATAGACAGACATCTGTCAAGCATACCAGAACACAAAGGGAGTTGTGTATCTTGCCATCTATTCTTGGAAAAAAGAATCTGAGCTTCATGGTTAAAGAAATAACTTTTCCATAGAAAGGAAATATGTGAGAATTAAGACTCCCTGAAGAACTATAGTTTCCATGGGGACCAAATAATAAATATTGGTAATACTAATACCTTTCTCCCCTAGCAACCACAGCATTTTACCCAACTCTTAACTGCAAATGTAGCCCCTAACACAGCACGGTTGTCAGCGAAGAAAAGAAGAAAAGTGGGTATTTTTGACCAAGAGCAAATTAGGATTAAACCTAGTTATCCCTGATGAGCAACAGCTCCCCTCCACCTCCATCCTTCCTCATCAAGATGAGAGCTAATGTATAGGTGTCTATTGGGAAGACAAGGGAGAGATGAAGAGACCTGTTCTCTGCTGCTACCATGCAGCTTCTACCAGCCCAACACTACACAAGGAGCAGGCAAGGGTCTGCTTCCCAGTGGAAGGGCACCCTGTGATGTTCTTACCCTGCCTGTGTTCTCACCCTCAGCTGGCATAAGCAAAATGGAGGCAATTACAGAACGAGGTCCCTAACTCTCAGTTTGTAGATGTATGAATAAAGAGTGAGACTAGACCAACAGCAGAGTGAAATGAAGATACGAAACCAGCTCAACATACAGCTGTGTGGGAGGCAAGAAGGATTACACACTCTGCAGCAAACTGGCAAAACAAGGATTTCAGTTACCATTTCCAGACATTTGCAAAAGGTATGCAGCTGCTGACTCATCCCCTGCCTGGGAAGGCAAAGGGCTGCATTGACTGTGCCAAGGCTGGTGTGCCTAACTTCAGGTCAGAGCATAAAACTGCTTCTCCCTTCTCCCTGTGCAATCAAATAGCCCATCAACAACCTTCCAGCCTAAGCCTCAGGCATGTGGCTTGTAGCTGTTAAAGTTCAGACTTTAAGCCTCTTCTCTTTCTCCTCTCTTGATTCATCTATTAGCCTCCTTTAAGACACCACTATTAACAAATTATCCTAGATTTTACCTCTCACAGCTTGATTGCAGCAAAGACTGTACTTCCTGCCCACACAATCTCTGCTGCTCTGGTCCATAGCATTTCTGGTGGCAAGTTGCCACCACCTTGATAGCACAACAAATCATTTCTCCCTTTGTCTGTGCCTCCCACGCATTAGAGAAAACAGGTTAATTTTTTGGAAAATAAAAACAGAGATCAGATAATTGATATTTATAAAATTTTTAACTGTGCAAAAGAATCCACATGTGACAGACTATACATAGTCTCTGTCTTCCTCAGTAGGCATTTAATGAGGACAACTGTTCATTTAGTAGAAGGTTTAGCAGAAGGTTTTCAAGCCTTCACTTAAGCTCTGCAGGGCAGGTGGTGGAACACTTCAAGAGAACCCTTATCACTAACCATGACTGGCTAAGCCCTGCAATACCCAGACCCTAGCCTGCGTGCCTTGGCAAGCTGTGATTTCAGCTGTAGTGAGGTATTAGTGCTACTATAATGACACTGCTGGCTCTTTCCTTTCCTCTCCATTTGCAGATGCCAAGTGTGGATTGAAATGAAAATGCATACATTTTTAATGACAGCACTTAGCACTTATAGAAAGTACTTTTCAAGCTGAATGAGCTTTGCTATCATTAATCATTAATGTGGCTAATTCTCTTTCTCAACCTGTTTAGGACTATTGCCAAAGCCTATTCAATTTGCTTCCCTTTCCTCTCATTTTCCAAGAAATGACACAGTTCATCCCTGTCATGAGCAGTGTCCATGGCCTTTCCCTTCCCCTGATGGGGCACTGGCTGCTGCCTTTTCAAAACCAGCACAGCCAAGTGCACTTCTCATGCTTCACCTTCTGAGAAATGCCCCAAGGCTACAAAACAGTGCTGGAAAATAGGCAGAGAATAAAACATGCTATCCACTTAAGACTCCTCTGAGACTTCTTGGGTAGAGAAAGAGGAACCCAAAGCATTTGCAAGAGATTCTGATGCACACGGTATCTGTGGCTTATCCTGAGAGCAGACACGACACACAACTTGTAGAAGACTGGCTACAGTACCAGAAATGCAGCAGCATGCAAACAACACAACAAAGCAGTATTAGGTATTCAATCATAGACTATGAAAAATTCATAGTAAAACAATTACAAAAAGATGACAAATTTTTGCAAATTTTCTATGCAACCTGATCCAATGCTGGAATAAAGTATTTTCACAGTCCTTCCATTAAGTCAATAAAGTACTCTATAGCATGAACAAAAAGTGTGGGAGTGTAGGTCACCACAAACAATATTCAAAATTAAGTCTATTGCATAACTTTTCTCAGAGAAACAGGAGGTAAAATTAGATACCTAAGGTCTGAGATGGGAGTAAGGTGACAAGTACACTGACTTATATAAAACTAGTATGCTGAGGAACATCTTTATTATTCCTCTAATGGATGTGTGCCAGAAGAGAGCAGTTAGCTCCCCTGAGCACTACTCCTGTATTGATTGTTCCCTGTGCATGCATACTCCTTGTGCATCCCTGTTCTGTCCTCTTTCCACTGCTGCTGTCCTTTCTGACATGTGCACCACCTTTTCTGTCACCTGGTAATCCAAGAATCCTACAGGCATTTGCTGTCCCCACAACAAAGGGCAGAAGCACATCCATTTTGAGAAGTTTTGGCCCAGATCCATTCCCTCACAACTGAGGGCCCAATTCAGCAGCAGTTTTACTATAAGATGCCTATATAAATTGGGAACACTTTTTTTCTGTTGCCTCAGAGACAGATGACTAATAAAGGAATGACTTCCTTTCTGAAGCTGCTAAGCACAGTGTAGTATTTAAAGCTCAGCAAGACAAGTTGTACTTCTGTACATCAAAGATTGTGCCACACAGGATGGTATGTGCAGTGACCACTGATGTGCCATGGCTTTAGAGCTGCACATCTTTTTGTTTAATGTTACAAAGATCAACATACCTAATAGAGGAATCAAAATGCTTATTTTTTGCCTATTTTCAAAACCATAACACATAATCTTGCTTTGCAGCATTTAGCTCAAACCTGCACAGACCACAGCAAAATTTTTGGCTTTTCCTTTTCTTTTAGAAGAATTCCAGGAATAATCATGCTTATTTCTTTGCTTTGATTTATTTCTCCTGACATCAAACCCCATCATAATTCCAAAAAAGGAATCTTGACTTTCACTGTTTACACAGGGGGCAACACTTATCTACCATCTATTTGGCCAGAAAAAATGTGTTCACTTGTGCCTAAGGTCATTTTACAATACAAAATTCACATGATTAAAAACACTTGGAGATGGTTTGGGGAAGTTATAACTAATTTATTTTTAAGAACATGTTATTGCTACTATTGCAGCAAACAAGGAATAGTTTTTCATTATGTCACTTTTTATTTGAGTTAGGAAGACGAAAAGATTATCCTGCATTATTTTCTTAACGGCTGATACATGGAATTTGTTAAAATGTAGACTTCTGACTACACTAATGCTGCAGATGCAAGAGCCAAATCATATGGGAAATTTTTTAGTCCATGGATTTGGAAAGGCCAAAACCACATGATAAGAGCCAAGTATATCAGCAGTAGATCACTTGATTTATTTCTTAGAATTTAAAATGTATTTTAGTGCTGGCACTAGGCCACAGCCATCATCAAATGAAGTGTGCACTACATGCAGAATCATCACATTCTGGAAAACAATTTTTTAAAAAATCACATGCACTCATAAAATTGAAAGGAGGAAAAATAAAAAATCTAGTATGTACTAAGTTCTAAAAAAGAAAGGGAACCAGATTTTTACAATGTATTTAGTAGCAATAAATATTAAAGGTAGGCAAAGGCAGTTGATATTGTGCACAAATATTAACCATGGAGATAACCCTGTGCTTTGGGGAGATATTTTCAGCTTGAGCTTTAAGTTTAAGCTTGAGTTTACACTGCACTTCAGAAATACAAGGAAGGGCTGATATGCTTTTTCAGCAAGAGAGTTCTTTTAAAGCTCAAGCTGAAAATGTTTTCAAATAGGATAATTATTAACATGTAGACTAAATTGCTGGTCTCAAATTCTATATCATCTGTAAACCAGGATTAGATGAACTCCTAAAAATATACATACATAAATACATACACATATATAATTACATAGATTTGCATTCAGCCACATGAACACTTAGGAAAAGCTGGTTAGTATTTTGTGATCCACGCTACAAATGACATCAGGGTAGGTACACACAAAGATCCCTTTGGGCATTCCATTCTGGGATAAGAAGATTTTCCTGGATGAAGAATATGAAAGGATATTGAGTGAGCACTTATTTTGTGTCTTAGCTAAAAACCTACAGTTTGGTCTATGGGTTGCTTTTATGCTAACAGGATACTAAGCCAAAGCTCAAATTAATGTGATAGGGCTACACAGACTACCAGAATCACTACAGCATCAACTACATTTGGTAGTACTTTGTAGTACTTTTTGCTCTGCATAATGGGAATTTTTCTTTATATTGCTTTAAAATTAATTCTAAGAATTAAGGATTTTTTCCTTCCGTAAGACAGTGCAACACCAACATTATTCTACTGCCCTGTGCTAATTCTCCTAAGCTAATTCTGCAGTCAGTCTGGTGAATAGGTAGAATTTATACTTGTAGACAAACTGCCTGTAAATCTTTCAGGCAATGTGAAGTAATGTCCTATTTTTGCTTCAGATTAGAACAGTACAATGACACAGTGTGCAATATTCACTGGGGCAGGGGGAGACAGTATGTGTGAGAGTGAGTGAATTTCTTTCACTACAAAAAAATCTGAGTGGCTATGTCTCAGGTGAAGACTAATTCTCTGGGAATAATAGCTCCCCTTCCTTTTGTCCAAATAGCAAATTTACTCAGGTAGAGAGCCTTTACTTGAATGCTATTTTCTAGAAATATTTTCCATTTAGACAAACTTGAACAATTTCAAGAAGGTAACTTCCCTAAAACAAGCAGTCTGAACCTGGGGTGTTCTCTGAAGAAGATGGAATAATGACACAACAAGGCTAGAGCCTTCCCTATTCCTGAGAGATTCTTGTAGCCACATATAACAATTATATGCTAGCTTTTTAAATATTTTGGTGCATACTTCTTAAAGCAACAGGAATGCTCATCTGGTAACAGAACAAATACAGAATCATAGCATGGCTTAGGTTAGGACAGACTTTAAAGATCAGCTAGCTTCAACCTTCTGCCATAGGCAGGGATACTTTCTACTAGACCAGGTCACTCAGAGCTCCATCCAAACTGGCCTTGAACACTTCCAGGGATGGGGCATTCACAACTTCTCTGGGTAACCTTTCCAGTGCCTCACCATCATCATAGTAAAGAATTCCATCCTAGTATCTAAACCAACTCTTTTTCAATTTGAAGCTATTCCCACTTGTCCAATTGCTACACGCCTTTATAAATAAAGTCCCCCCAATTCCCTTGTACAGCCTTCTGGTTGGACTCCCTGTAGCAACCCCACCATAAAGCTACCTGTCCCTGTGGTCCCTTTAATCCTGATCCACAAGCTTTTGGTTATCACCTTATCCATCCCCAAGTGTAGCTTCACACCCTCCAGCTGGTTACTGAGATACAGAGTAATACCTCCACTTCACTTCTTCCTATCCTTCCTAAAGAGCCTGTACCCTTCCATTTCAACACTCCAGTCATAAGAGCAGTATTATTTTAAACTTAGTATTCTATAAAAAAATAAAACTACTTTCTAAGAAATTTCCATGGTATACTCACAGCACACAAGAAAATATGTCAGAAAAGAAAAAGAATAGTAGGTTGCTCAGGGAGCTTTTAAGCTTCGTCCAAATTTACTACAGGGCCTTTTTGTGTAAAGTAATTGTAATCCTGCCTCAAATCTATTGTTTAATAGCAGGCTCAACTTGGAACCTCTCTTGCACTACTGCTTCAGTGTGCCCAATTCTCTACAGCAGATCTAGCATGTAGCTTTTTAATATCACCCTAATCCTACTTAGTTGACAAATGACTTTTACTGGAAAATATCTTTGCACACCTAACCACAGAGATCTATTTCAGGCATATGCATGACTGTGGGAATTATTTTTTTTCATTACTAGATAAACTGTCAGCTAGGCTGACCAAATCCTCAAGCACAAGCTATATTCAACTTCACAAACCACATAGATCTGAGACTGATGTACATTAGAATGGTTGAATGTTTGTGGTAATACTTTGAAATTAAATTTCCACTTCTATAGACATTTTTTCAGAAACAATTATCTACTTGCAAAGAAGTCTTCACTATTAGAACTCAAATTTTTATTAACCCTAATTTATCATCTTAAGAATAAATCACAGGAAGAAAAAATTCCTTTATCTTGACATGCAGTACTTCAAATCTGAAAGCAGTAACAGGCAACTGTCTTACACGCTTATCCTTTATATCCTTTGTTTTGTTACAGAGACAAAAATTCTGCTACACAAGCATACCAACCCATGACTCCAAGACAAGCACCTGCAAGGACTCCAGAGCTCCAAAACAGGGAAATATCTAGAGCTTTATGCTGTGAATAAGAAGGTACACACAGAGAGAAAGACTTCAACCAGGACCAGCAATAGATAACATCACAGCTGATACACATCTTCCCCAAAGTGGCAAGAAGACCTCTTTTGGAAGACCTCTGTTTAAAAGGTTTCCTGCTTCTGTCTTCCAGATACTTGGCCTGAAATTGCCAGGGGTAAATGCCTCTTTTTCCCACTATGCTGTCAAAGTTTAAAGACTCCATCAGCTGTTCTATAGCCCTGTTATAGATGATATTGTCAGCCTAAATGCAATCACATCGTCTTGCCTCTGGATGATGGCAAACAAGGATGAGGGCTGGGGAAGATAAATACAACCCATGTGCTTCTTTGCTTGAGAACAAACCATCTGAGAGCATTCTTTCCCGAGCTGTAAAATTGTTGTTGTCTAAGAGTCCTTGTGCTCCCAGCAGCTGGTATAATCTTAGTACGGGGACTGGCCCCATCCTGGCAGGAGCAGGCACTCACCCATTACAAATGCTGCTGAAGTTAGTGCAGTGATGCCTGTTGATTCATCCTGTGATTCATTGCTGTGTTGGTTCTATCTGTGTCCAAATGCCTTCTGACAGTACACTCAAATATCACAGCAGTCCCTGGTACATGCTTCTTAATGAATGCAAACAACAAGTCACAGACAAGATGCTCCTATCAGGGATGAGGTGCATTGCCCCTCTGAGCCCAGCCTCCAGACCCTCCATAGGAGACTGCACCACTTTGAGTACAGGGAACAGCACCACCAGGCCATCAGCCAACTAATTATGAAATAAGGCAAGAAGAAATGTATTATCATGAACGTAGAAAGAGGAGCCCTGGTGATTACATCAGCTTGAGAAATGTCAGCACATGGCAAATAGCCTTCAAGACACAGCAATCAATGGCTGCAGAAACCACAAGCAAGACCAAGCAACCAGAACTAAAAGCACTGGAAAAACAAATGCCTTTTCCCAGCTAAGTATCTTGAGAGAGAAAGAAAAGGCAACATAGACTTACAGCTGCCTAGCCTTTGAAGTGGTGGGCTTGTTTCTTTTATATACACACTTATTTATGGAAGATGAACAATTTTTCTTCAGAGGAAGCAATCACAGCAGTTAACAGCAGAAAATGGCCAAATGGGACAAGGACAATACCCTGTGATATTTCTTCACCATTGAATAGGTATTTCAAGTGGATGTACATGTAAACTTTTTTTCATTATGGATTTTTATCCCTCCATTACCTTACATAAGCTTTTGTTCTCACCTATTTAGGACTGTAATTGGTAAAAACACAGAGTAAACTTGATAAAAATTAATTTATTTTCAAATGCCAACATATGTGGGATGAAAATCAAGTATTCAGAAGGCAAAAAACATCACCAAAAATCCAGTCTTATATGTTTGAGAAACGTTTATTCCATTTCAGAACAGAAATAGCAATTCTGAGTGGGAGGAAAATACACCTGCAGCAAACAAAGGGCCTTCCCTTTTCACATGCAAAACCCTATGCAAACCAAAGTGAGCCAGTTTCCCCAACACCCTGATGAAGACAGATAACTTTAATCTCATTTAATGACATCACACAGGAGATGAGTGCTGAAGGCTCTGGATCAAGTTTAGTTTTCACCCAGGGGTCCATGGTTCCTGCTTATTGAAGCAGGGAGCTCTGCCATCCCACCACCTACAAGACAAGTGAGAACACAGCCAGCCACATGAACTGCTACACAAACACACAGTGACCTCTAACCATGAAGCCTCTACTAACACATCACATGTCAAGATTAGTATCAGTTCTCTGCTAAGGCTGGGTTGTGTGAGCTCAAGCAGGGAGCTCTAAGCTTTGGTGGTGGGAAACAGGGAAACATTACAGCTGCTAAGAAGGACCTTGAACTCTATAAAACCTCACAAGCCATTAGGTTCCCCCCTCCCTCCCTCTCCAAGCAAGTAGAGGTGAGGAACAGCCTGGTGTCAGCATAGTCCTACCCTGATAAGGCAGGCTTCTTTTGGCAAGCAGAGACTAGCTACACAGGAACAGGAAGGCAGCCAAGCCCACCTGTTTCCATCCATGCTGCTCTTGGTGTCTGCCTTGCCCTGGGGGAAGGAGAGGCTGATGCTGCCTCTGACTCATTTGGAGTGAGGGATAACACTAAGTAAATCACTTTTTTCTGTCTTTCAACTCAGAGAAGCTCCATGTGCTTCTGGTCAAGCATGACAGCAAGAAAAAAAAAAGGGGATGCCTGATACCAGTTATAAGAAGGTTAACATTTGCCTTGCTGATTAACAGCCTATAAGGAAGCTCAAACAGCAGAATGATTAGAATTAAGCACATCTATACAACCAGTCATGATAAGGCAAATTCAGTAATCCTGTTTAAAAAGGGCTAGTGATAACAGAACTCTGTCACTATCCCACTGTCAAGCTACTTGGGACAGAATACAACAAACTTGGAGAGACACCAAAAGGTCCAGGTAAGATTAACCAGCTGGCTCAAGCACTTAGAGGAAGGAATCAGAGTATAACTAACTACAAAGCAGTGATAGTTTCAAACACCAAAGTTGATCCACATGTGCTATCTGCTCAAAAAGAAAGCACAAAAATGAAGCAGAAGGCAGGTCTGAACCTTAGTTTTGTTATTTTCCAACTGTAGGTGGCCCTCTCATGTACCTGACTACAGCTTCTCCTTCTAGCAGTAATAAGGTAGACTACAGAGGAGTAATCCGAGTTTTTTCATCAAAGACAAGTTTTCTGTCATGCTTTGTATTTCTTCTAGACATTTGCTTGCTTGAACTGCCTACTTGACAGACTTTTGTTTTAAATTTGAGATAAGTAAGCAATGAATCTGCTGGTACCAGAACAATCAGCAGTGCGTAACATTTTGAAGTGAACTGAATAATCTAGTGTGAGGTCAAAAGGAGCTTAGCCAGTCTTAAGTAATAGTGGCATCACTGCACTAGCAACACATTGACACATTTGTGTGTGCTTTATATATAAATTATACATTATTTAAGTACACAGATGTACATGTAAATCCTGAATCTGAAAACACTCAAGCAACTGTTTGACTTCCATGCAAGAATATCATCTGCAAAAAACCTGTTGCAACTTTAACACATATACAGTTGGTAACATGTCAAAGAAACATCCTGTCCATTAGGATACATGTGAATTTCATCACAGATTACAAAAGAATTTCAGACAGGAATTGGATAAAATTGCTCCCTGCTTATCTCCTGTAATCCCCTTTAAAAAACAAAGGCTAAGTAGTAAGTGAAAAAATTTAGTGCAGCAAATAATACCGAAAAAAAATTAAAGAAAAAAAATTGTATTCTCTGCTTTACTCTCTTCTTCCCCTCTAAGTGTAAAGCTTTCTGAAGAAAATACGAAAAATCGTAATTGATAATAACGCAGAAAAGCAAAAAGCTAGCAGCAGGTATCTTACTTTTCTCTCTGTCCTTTAAGACTTTTGTTCCTCTGGTACCTCAAGCAATCCAACAATGAATTTGCCTGAGGTACCAGAGAAAATACATTCTTATAACATTCCTAATGGATGAGATATGACTTGAAAGCTCACAGTATTGTCTGAGCATTAATGATCACAATGATAAAAACAATAATGGAGTATTGTACTAACTGGCAAAGTAACACTATGGGAAATTGTAGTGCCTGTGCCTTATCAGCAGAGGAGTGGCAGCCTGCTCTATTTAATCCATGCACAGCTCTGCCAGAAAGCAAATGGAAACAGTGTCCCCATTCTATCTTTCTGAATAGAAATGCTGTGCTACTGTACAAGTGTCAGGAAGGGACAATCCTTCATGGTATCTTTACTACAGCATTTCTATGATTATAAAGAATCAAGAGCTGCAGACAGAAATATAGGATGGAGAGACTCATACATTGATGCAAATGCTGCCAACATACCAGTACTACTTCACTTGAAAGATCTCTTTGTAATACATACTCATGTTGTTTCAGCTTGCTGTGATTTAGACAGAAGAGCTAGGACTAGTGGTAAAAGCTGTAGCAAAAGTAGTCCTCACACTTATATGGATATTCCTTTTCCTTTTTTTGCTCATATTCCTGGAAAGACTACCAGTTACCTCTGTTCATTTAAAAAAAGCCTGAACAAAACTACATATTGGTGAAAACAAGAACAAAGCAGACATGGACTGGATCTACTGTACACAGACTCCATGCAAAACCTTGAGTCAACAGGCTACTTTTTTAGATTTTTTGGCCATTTACAAAGCACAATTCATATGCAGTGTCCCTAGTAATCATTTCTGAAGGAACACCAGTGGATGAATCTGCGTACATCTGTCACACTCTTTCTTAATGACTTCCAATAGGCCAAACTATCTTGCCAGACTCATGGGAGTATTTTCTTTAGCAACTGATCAACCTTCAGGCTGGCCCAAAGGCAGAAATGAAGGCCTTGGGTTTCCGATAAAGTCCTGGGCTGTAATAACAATTTTTTCAGGACACCCTAATGTCACTGCATAAAACTTGTAAGTGGCAAACAAGAGTCAGACAAGTTACAGAAATTTCTTTAAACAGGACAAATCTGAATGAACTATTCAAGACAATCAAATACAAGTACTAAAAACTGGCTGATGATTCCACCTGAGCAGAGTTCAAAACACAAATTCCATGTCATCAGTCAGATTACTATATCAGCTGCTAAGAACAGGTTATCGGTAAAGGTTACATGTCTGAGGTCTGTAACTGGTTATACCTTTCAAAACAGCAGTAAGAGTCAGCAACCACATTCTAGCCAAAAAACAGAAGATCAGGGATGGCAGTAAACATTAGAAGGAACAAGGTGAAGATGAAAAAATGTATTTGGTAACCCAGTCTCTCTGCTGCCAGGGAAATGTTACTGAAAACTGACATTTAAATATTCTCTGCATTCAAGCACCGGGGAGAAACTCAACACTCAGCTGGAAGCACTAGAACAGAACAGTTTCCATGAAGCCTGTTTCTCTCTTTTTCCTGAAACCTATTATTTTATATGCTTTTGCATGCTTGGGCAAACATTATTTCAAGCAGATCTAGCTGTTCCATTGGCTGCCTCCTATATCTTCAATAACCACCAGGAAAAAGGAAATCTGTTATTTAAAAAATGGTAATATTTCCATGAAGAAAAATAAACTAAAATCCTTGATTTCAAATATTAAAAATGCACACCAAAAAAACTTTGCTGGAAAGGACTTTCAAGTTTTAAAAGAAAGTCACTCAATCCCATGTCTGAGTCTATAATACCACATCATAAACTCTTGGGAAATTCAAGTCTGAGTATCATGTATCCTACAAATTATATTCTTACTCATATTCTCCTTTGCTGAACTATCATTCCAAGGTTTTTGGTGTAATTGCTCCCATTGCAAAATTTAATGAACTAAAATTTTAATTTAAATTCAGTATTAGGGATGAAAACTGACTAGTAGTTTCCTCTCTTCCTAAACTAGCAATATCCATTAACTGCGATGATGTTCTTTGTCAAATGCCATGTGTTCCCCAGTGTTTTGTATTTAACTGACAAGATTCTTGTTATTCTGGGTAAGCATTTGTACAATGTGGTAATGGAAACCTGTTATGTGACTGCAATTATGATACAGCAAAATTGGAATCTGTAATACATTAAATACTTTTCTAGTTACAAGTGCGTACATGGCTATGCTGGGTACTAGTGAAAAGCATTTAAAGAACAATGCAACCATCAGGCACCATCAACGTGGGATCAAAAAGACAAAGCCTGTTAAACTAATTTTATAACCTTCTATGACAAGGTGATCTGCCTGGAATTAAGGATTAGGCAGAGGATGTAGTTTCTCTGGATTTTAGTTAGGCTTTTGAAACTGCTCCTCTTAGCACCCTTCTGCACAAGCTGTCCAGCTATGAGATGAGCTTTGAGTGAAAAATTTGCCTCCAAGGTTTGTAGTGAATGGGACTTTATTTTCTTGGCAACCAATCACCAGCACTGCTCCTCAGAGCTCAGTTACAGTGTCAATTGTGTTCAATATGTTTACCAACTGTTTGGACCCAACAATCAAATGTATCATTAGCACTTTTGATGATGATACAAAACTGGGAACTGCTGCTGATTCTGTTGAAGGGCAAGACGCCTTGCAGAGGGATCTAGATAAATTAGAGCAGGGAAATGATCAGTGGCATGAAATTTAACAAGTCAAATTGCAGATTCTGCACCTGGTATGGAGTAATGCCAGGCATAAATATGAATTAGGAGAGGAGTGGCTGTAGAGCAGCCCTGCAGAAAGGGGTCTGGGAGTGCTGGGTGACTGCAGGCTCCATGTGAGTCAGCAGTGCCCAGCAGCCAGGAGGGCAAAGCCATCCTGGGATCACCAAACCCAGCATTGCCAGCTGGTCAAAAGAGGTGATTGTCACTCTGGGTTCAGAGTTGGTGCAGCCTCACTTTCAGCACTGGGTGGAGTTCTGGGCCCCTCCATTTATGGAAGATGTGAAGGTCCTCAGGTGCATTTCCAGAGGACAACAAAGCTGGTGAAAGGGCTGGAAGGATGGAAGGAGCTGCTCCTGTGAGGAGCAGCTGAGAACCTTAGGTTTGTCTCGTTTGGAGAGAATGGTTGACTGAGGGGTGACCTCATTGCTCTCTAAAGCTTCTGGAGGAAGGAAAGTAAAGAGGGAGGTGCTGAGCTCTCCTCCCTAGTATCCACTGACAAGACACATGGGAATGGCTCAAAGCTGCACCAGGAAGGTTCAGACTGGACATAAGGAAGCACTTCTTTACACAGAGGGTGACCAAGCATTGCAGCAGACTTCCTAGAGCAGTGTTTGAGGTATTTGGACAATGCCTTTTAATATCATGCTTTAGCTTTTGATGAGCCATGAAGTGGCCAGGCAGTTGGACCACAGATCATGGCTGAAGTGACCACTTTCAACAGTAAGACTCTATTCCCTTCTGAAGTTAAAAAACAAAACAAAAACAAAAAACCCTCACAACAACAAAAAAAAAACAACCCAAAACAAACACCTTAGCACCCAGCAAAAACCCAATCAACCATAAAACCACTTCCAATAGTCTCTGATATTCAATTAATTGTGGGCAAGACCCCACCAAGGTCTCTAACATTTCTGAAAGAAAGTGAAGATTTTGTCAGCTCTCCCATTCAAACTCATTAGAAGATGTTTTATATAAGGTATATAAGGGGCAGCAAAACCACCCCAAATCCAAGCCACTGATAGATAAAAGGGAAAGTGTGAATAACCTCAGCAAGGAGATAACAATACATAGATTGAAGTTCTGAATAATTATTTTTTTTTATTACAGGAAAACAAAGGTTTACTTCCTAGCTTTTGTGTAAAAGATATTCATTTCTGCCACAAGATCAATATTTCAGGGTGAGTCCCACCCAGCAAACCCACACTATTTCTGCAGTTAAACCTATGTCTTGTTTCTTTATGTCTAATAAAGAACAGAAACTCACCAGGGTACAGAAGATGCATTGGCATTGTGCTATTGTCGTCATCTGCTCCACAGGGTATTCACCAAGGCAGAGCTTACAGGACACTAATGGGTCAAGTACCAAGTCCCAGGTAGGCCTGTATCTTGCTGTAGTCATTGCAGAGCTGTCTGAAGAACAGCACAAAAAATAAAGATACTCCATTATTTCCTTATATTGATAGTCAGTACATTTCTGTCATTGGAAGTCACATTGTCAGCTGTTTCCTGTTGGGTTTGGCTTTTTCCAATGACCTAATTAAACAGCAATAGTTAACATGACAGTGCCAGCACTTGCAATCCCTTTTATATCCCCTACCTGATAGAAGTTGCATAGAGAAAGCAGAATGAAAAGTAACACAATACACTAAACATATGAAGGCAAGAAGGAATACCCTTAGGTCACAGGCTTTTGTTGCACATTACAAATGCAAAAATCTCATTTCCAATTTCTGTTATTTTCATCACTAGTTACAAGCTCTCTCTCACCAACATTAAACTTTACTCATGACATTCCTTAACTTCAGCTACCCAGGCAAGACTCAAAAGGTCCTTCATAAGTCAGGCATTTATTATGCCCTTTTCCAGCATGATATTTCAGCTCTCAGAGCCAGATATTTTTGTTCCCAGGAGCATGACAGATCAATCAGTTTACTGTTAATTTTAGCAAGAACAATAAATACTTTGAGTACACTGCAAGTTTTAGCCTGCATTTTCCTCTAACCCTTTTAATATAGCTGAGAGCACAACTTTGCTGTAGCAACAAACAACTGGGGCAAATAAGGGCACAAAATGAGCTATAAGAAGAGGCTATAATAACCTATATACCACTCTCAAGATAGTGATAGGATAGGATCATGCAGAGCATCTTCATCCTAGGCTTCAGGGCCCAGATGGTGTGTTGTCAACTAACTAACCAGAAAGAAAATCTTGCATATAAAAAATGTATTCCCACAAAGAGGAAAGCCAATTTATGAATTTTACATGAAGAAAAACAAAACAAAAACCCACACACTCCCCCAAAACATCTAGGGTAACTTATGGAGTACATCAAATCTTAACAACATATTTACTAGTAATGTTTTATCACGGTGACACTGACCTTACAAGCGTAGAAAATTTATATCCCAAGAGGTTCACGTTATCATGCCTTCCTCCTTCTCAAAATTAGGTGGTGTCATATCAGCAGTTACTTTATTAAAATCATGGTTACAGTTTTTTTTAGTTTTCTTTTTTTTTTTTTCCCCTCTTCCCCCACCCCCCCCACCCCAACCCCGCCACTACCCCTTGCAGGAACTGCTAGTTTTAAGTCAAATCTGTGAACTTTGCAAGACCTCCAGAACTGCAACAAACTAATGCTTACTAGACTAGATTTAGGCAGATGTTCAAGAAAAATGTGCTTTTTGTCCCCCAAGAAATTACATGCAGACTTCACAAACATTTCTTTCAAGTGCAAGTCTTTGACATTCAATTAATTGTGGGCATGACTCCACCAAGGTCCCTAACATTTCTGAAAGAAAGCAAACATTTTTGTCAGCCCTCCCATTCAGTCTAACTCATTAGAAGATGTTTTTTATCATATATCTAAGTACCACCAAAAGACTTTTTTTCTAGTGCAGTCAACAGGTAGAAAAAGGGGGCAGAGAATAAAGGTTAAGCAATTCCATTTCCAGGGCTGCTCTAGACCACTTCCTCTAAAAGCCCACAAACAAACTCCAAACTGTTTCAAAGGAAACAGATTGAACAGCCTCACAGAACACCACATGAATGCAACTTGTGCTGTGCACAAGAGACCTCAACATCAAAGTCCAACACGGTGATACAAATGAAACCCCATGATTTCTAAGGCTACTACACTGCTACTTTGCTTCACCACTACTTTTTCATTTCACACAAATTACTAGCAAAACCAATTTTCTTCTTCCAAAGTTTGGTTTATCTGACATTTATATACAGATTCATGCAGTATTTCAGAAGTAGTGACCAAACACATCTGAACTGTCTGCTGTTAGTTATTTGCTTCTCCTGCCTAGTTTAATGCACATCTGATGCTTACGGCTGCAAGTAGATGAAACTAAGAAATAAACAACGAAGGATAGATTTATATTAAGGATGTACTTGCATGCATCAGGCAGATCAAAGTCATAGCAAATTTCATGGCTAAGATGTAGAATCTGACAATTCAGACTAAAGCTCACCAAATATATGACATAGCTTATTTCAGAAAAAAAAAAAAAAATTATATATATATATTCAGTGTGGGTCAATAAGTGAAAACAAAGGGAAAATACCAAGCTTTCAGCTCCAAGGCTTAGCCTTGGATATTCAACAGAGGCTAACTGGTATTACTGTGGTAATTCCACTTTTGAAGAGCAACTATACTGCAGTAACACCTCACTGGGAAATATTTCTCCTCTTTATCTTCTGCAAAGCAAGAACAAATCTACGTAAAATGCCTTTCAAGTCACCTTGCAGCAGACAAGCAGAAATTATCTGCCCCATACAGCTGGCATGTAATCCATCCTGAATTCAGACATGGTGATAACTGAGCAAACTCTGAATTCAGCCTCAAATGGTAGTAGAGCCACTCCTGCTCTCCCCTCCTTGCCAAACACCTTTCAATAAAGAAATTTTACATTCATTATGGGGACAGGGGAAGACACAATGTCACTAGTGACATTAAAGCAAGGACCAAGAAATTTGCCACCAAGCCTAAAAAAGCTTGTACTAAAAGCCTCCACACCCCACTAGATCATCTCTCCTGGGGTACCCCTACAAAGGAACAGAGAATGAAGCTTTTCAATGCATGGACTAGGTCTTGTTTCATGATCATCCAGCACATTGCTGCAACTAAATAATAAGCTTCTATGTTTACATCATAACTCTTAGAAAAGCTTTTTTTTTAAAAAAGAAGCATAAAGCCAAACAATCTTGTAAGAGAAAAGCAGAAAACAAACACCTCCTGTCAAAAGAAGATTAAAACTCCTACTGTTCCAAAACTGGCCTTTTATGGCTTCAGATTGTATTCTCATGCTTTCTAGTGATGTGCAATACTTCAGGGACAATGCTAAGTAATTGCAAGAAAGACAAGGTAACGAAAAGGACTTCTAGAGGAACAAGATATTGAAAAACATCTTGGTGTATCATTGTGTTTAATGACAGCACCAGTTACACAAACAGTCAGTAAAAACTTTGCCCCATAGTTTGGCTATTTGCTAGGAGATCCCAAGAAATACTGAAGGTACAGAACTACAGTTCAACAGACCTTAGCACACTAAATATATAGCTCACTGGAGACTGCTTGCCTAACACCAATACTGACACCAGATACACCAAATCAGACTTAGAGACACGGAAAATCAGAGAAGTTGGTCATCAGTTCAGGCTCCCAATTCTACTGTAGTCAATGTCAGTCTCATTTACATACTCTTGCTGACTGTGGTCCGTATCTGGTCATACTGAATTTGTAGAATATATGGTAAGATAGCACATCATTTCCAGAACAGCATCCCAAAGCAAACTGGAAGTCAAGAATAGGAAATAGCTTTAATAAGAGTTTGTTCAGAGCAGTCTTGTCATAAATAATTAACAATCTGACTAATGACTGTTTAATTCTTCAATTGTGTGTATGTCTACACTGAAAGGGAGCCTTTGCAGAAATGACTGAAGTCTTTTTACTGTAATAACATCTATATATGAACGTGACTCTTAGGCAGTCCCAGAAATGTGTATGGAATGAAAAGGAAATTTTCATTCCAAGAACAATTAATGAATTAAGTGAACATGAACTGTATTTCTGAACAGTAATCCCTCAGTTTTTGGTCCACCTACACAGACTACGTTTTCTAGTGAGAACAAGTGGCTGATGACCTCTGGTAAGTCAAGAATAGAACAATTCTTTTGAGGCCTCAAAGAGTTGCAGAAAACAGTGAAGCAGAAATACTGTGAAAATTTCTTTGAAAGCAGGAAATAATGCAACTTTCTTACACAAAAGTCATTCAAGAAGTCATAGAACAATATGATTTTTTTTTACTGCACTCTGTCAAGTATTTCACAGCACTGCACATTTAATTTGCAATTGCATCATCTACACTTAGGATATATGACTATGTGAGAAGAGTGACTAGAAAATAGGGTTGAATAGAAGTTATATGCAGCACACTAGCTGATGGGTCTCTTCCACCAAGAAAGACTCAAAACAGAGATTTCAGCAGAATCTCAATTTCAGCTTTAGGTGAGGCATGAGTTTAATTTCTAAATTAAGGGCTTCAGTCCCCTCTCCTACCAGACAGAAAGTTAACTCCTTTAGGCAGATGACTTAAGTGTACCTGATCAACTTAATCTGAATTTACTGACATGATGAAAAGCAGCTCTTTAGAAATCAACGGAAGGGACTTGAATGGGATTTAAAATTTGGTTTCAATCTTCTTGTCTTTCTTTATCAAAATAGGTCTAATTAAAGTAATACAGGCTACTAGATGAAATCAGACATCTGCTATAGTACAGTTTTAGTATTGTGTATATGTATTTATAGATTAAAATAGTATCTAACAGAGACTACATTTCCTCCTATATAAAGCCAAGCACATCTGTCAGTACAATTGTATGTTTTTATTTAATATATGAAATTTGTTTCTATACTATCTATTTATAAAACTAATACTTATAAAAATGTAAAACTATACGAAAAGCTACAGATTTTTACTTATGTGGAAGAAGCCCACAGATGTCTGAAGTGCAGTCATCTGTAGAAAGAATACTACACTGCACCCTGGAACTGGCACTGCCTTTTAAGTCAGTATTTTTGACTTTGAGCCTTCCTCTGCTGCCAGAGCTGTGGCTCATATGTGATCCCACAGCCATGGGCCGTACCCTCATGGCAGCAGGGACAACCCCTCAGGCTCCAGGCTGGTGGCCAAGAGCATTCAGCAACAGTCCTGGAGCTTGCATTATTTGCTACCTCTCTCTCAGAGCTGGAACTTGATGCCATTTTTCATTGTTTCTAGGCTTTTCCAAAGATCTTCAGAAGGATCATGTGAAAAGCCTATGAGATAATTGACCACTCTGCAACTGTTTTGTGTCTGTGGCATCAGTTTTTATTATGCAACAAAAGCACAGATAAGGTCATTTTAAAGTCACTTTATAAAACAAATTATTATATCCACCCAGCAGGTAGATTTTACAATAACACAAACTGGCAGGCAGACTTAGTATCTCTCAATTATCAATCACAGTTACTGGCACCTATCACTGCAGTAACTGTGTCTTCAAGTCCTCATCTCCACAGAACTGCCTGGTAAAGCAGAATCCCTCTCTCTGATAGGTGTCAGTCACACTAACACAAGATTGATTTACATGGATGTTTAAAGATGACTAACTGCAGAGTTTTGATGCCTGCCTTCCTCAGGTTCTTAAATCCTGTCAACCTGTCAAATGCCTACCTACATCTCCAGGCTTACTCATAAATCTGATCCACAATCAACTGCACAAGTCTAGCTGATAGGTATCATCCTCTGAATTCCAGCCAATCCCAGCTGCTAAAGCAACATTCTTTATTCCAGCAGTATAACAGGCTGCTGTTTATAGGCATAACTCTTTTCAACACGTAGGAAGCTTCAACTTATACTTAGAGAGCAGTGCAGAAAGTCAACACCTTGTCTATTGTGTGTCTATGTGAACTCCTCAGACCTAGCCTTTAAGTCCCTACACAGATTAACCACCAACTTAAACCTCTCCAGGTTCTTACCTTCAAGCTATTCCAGGGCCCAAACCCAAAAGAGATAAAAGACCATGTATAAGCTTTAGAACACTGTCAGCAACTCTAGTTTTCCAGACAATGAAGGACATGGGAAACAAGCTCTTACTTTGAGTTGAAACAACTACTCCAGGGACTCAAGTCCATTCATGAATAGCCACTGTTTCTTTGCTCTACCTCCCTGACTGATAAAATCCTGTATTTTAAATATATAACATAAATATTATACATACATATGTATGTATAAATATGTACATGTATAAAGACTACATTGAAACATTCCAATGCCAAGAAAGAAAAAGAAAGAATGTGTCTTTTCACTGATAAAAGGTATCTGAACAGTAACATTGAGTGCAAAATAGAATAAAACTAGTGGATTGCTCCAAGGACAAATCACTTTTAGGGCATGTTAAAAGAATCAAAAAACCCCACACCAATTTCTTTGCTAAATACCTGGGTAAATTTTTTTCTTGTTTCTTTTCTAGAGAAATTAGAGTGTTATATATGTCAACCACCCCTGCCAAAACCTTAAACAATGTGGCTTGATTACTGCACAGACCATGAAAGATTTTAAAGATTAGAAAAGTAATGGACAGTTTCTAGATCTATGGATATGAGAATACTGTCTATCAAATACAAGGGTGGGTAGAGAGGAAAAGATATTATGGCAACAAACACAGAAGAGAGTTAGAACTCCTCCTTCAAAAAAAGAAATACTACAAATAGAAATGCCATAAGATGTCCATGCAGAAGTGCCCCAGAGAGGTAGATCCTTGCACATATTCCAAAAAATACAGCCACTGAATGTGACAGAGCCAACGAGTTTCCTGACCTTGCATTTTCCTATGTTTGTCACCAGCACTGGTGCCACTGTGGCTTCTTGTAGCACTGCCAAACAGCAGCAACCTGAAATAAACTGGGTGAGGCTGTTATTCAGATCCTGTAGGCAAGGGTGAAAACATTTCAAAGAAAAAAAGAAAATCACCTAATTTCATCTGAAAGAAAGTGCAGATGAGAAAGGCAAACAGGCAGAAGGGAAAGAATGGAAGAGTCAAAGGCAAGAAAAAAGAAAAGTAAAAAAAGAAAAATAGTGTAGTAAGAAAGACAATAGAGAACATAGGAAAGATGGGAGAAATCTGGAGAAAATAGTTGAAATAGATCAACTTGCTAGCTCTTCCCAGAGGCAGTGATACAGAATAAAATAACAATTGAAGTGGAATCACTGTAATATGATCCAAACATTCAATATTCCCAAAAGATGACATGAACAAGGATAGGTGGGCAACTACTAAAGAACATTCATTAGACACATGAATTCTGAGCAATGTTCGCTATCCAAGAGATTATAAAAGCATTGGAGCAGCAGACAACCTCAGGCAAAAGCTGGGAAGCCCTTGCACCATGCCATTTCCCAGTACTGGAGTCCCAGATCCTCTGCACACCTCAGAGCATTATCAGCAGTCAGAGGCACAAGGCTTAAGATAATTAGAAACAGCAAGGTCAAGATGATATACATTTTAAAAGCATCCTCATCTCTGCTGGCTGGGAAAACTCCATCCCACATAATACAGGCGAAAATCCTGGACACCATAGAACTGGTTTATTAACTGATCTATAAACTGGCAACACATTTTGGTCTGAAGAGAACAAGCCCATCTGTCTCATTTTCTTGCTTTAAGAGTCAGGAACCTATAAGATCCTTACTAGAAACTTCCAGAAACTTTACCGCAGTGAACCACTGCCTTTGAATACTGGGGCCAACACCAAGGCACCATCTGTGAACTGCTGTGGCAACAACTAGACCTATACAAAACTGTGGGAGGCCACAGGTTAAATCACTAACAGTCAATGTTTAAGCTCTGAGTGTTTCAGAGAAGGGAATATCAGCTGCACAGAGATGAGGTCTTAAAACGAGGCAAGATGAAGCCAGTCTAAAAGAGTCTGATCTTAAGTTGTATCCTAAGCACAACAGCAAAAACCCCTCAACACTGTCTGGCAGTCAGAAGTGACTCAAGAGCAGAGACTGCCCTAGCTTGTAAAGGCCACAGTAATAAGAATGGCACAGACAATTCCACTGCTCTCTAGGGAAGCACCTTATTTTTTTCCAGGAATTCCTAGACCACCCAGTCAAAAACAACTGCTTTGCTATGCCTTTCCTCCCATCCCCTACATTTCCCCATGTTTTTCTTATCTCTTCCTCAACTCTTTTCCCCTCCACCCCCTTTCTTGTTTCCTCCTATTCTTTCCCTCCTCTCTGCTTACAAGAATTGATGAATTAATGCACTCTGGGCTGTCTCCACACTAGCAATAAATCAGTAAGGAGTAGCTTGAAGCTTTGACATACCACAAGCTTTTTACTTCTCTCAGAAAAGAAATATGTTTATACAGAGTCCAAATAACACCAAGTTTGAGCTCTGTAAGAGGTTGCTTTCTGGGGGGAGAAAGAAAAGCCTTAGAAGCTTAAAGCTAGAAACCACATTTAAAGCTATGCAAAGTTATTGTGAATTTGAAGATATAAGCAGGAGGAAAAGAGTCCTAGTTCTTACTGAAACACTTGGACCACCTCTCAAAAGGAAATCAAAACTGTTCTTTTAGTTGCAACTATGACAAAATGCATGCTTAGGGCATGCTGCATTTCCATCGCGCTTTTCAAGTTTCAAATTAGGAACAGAGCACATGGGATTGAAAAACTCACCACAAACCCTCTCAAGGTGTTACCTGTATACCAACAGTGGAGCTCAGGTTTGAACAACAGCTTCCATGTTAGCTGTAAGACACACACCTGTGTGCCATCCCTTCCTATGCTAGATCTGAAATGCAAAGCAGATATGCTGCTGGCTGAAAGCAGCATTCAGAGTGGGGTGCCGTCTCCTTAACTTCCCTGTAGCTCTTTGTTCTTTTGACTCTGTGACAAACACAAAATTCCAGGTAGATATTGATAAGAGACAGCATTTTTCACTGCTTTCAGTGTGGAAAAGTTCCTGGTCTCATGTCCCAGATCTACTCCTCAGATATTAGAGTGAAGATTTCCCTTGCTCTGAGAGGTTATCTTCCACAAACAGCTTAAAGAGGAAGAAGAACCAAGAGAGCATGTTTAATAGATAGGAGCAGAAAGAATGTATTACCAAAACAGAGTAAAACAAAGATTATTCATAGAGTAAATCTTTATAGACATGTTTTGTGTACTCATTACAATCACATGGAAATTTATTTTTTCCAAATCTATGCCTAAAATCAGCAACTTTAGCAAGAAGTCAGACAGCTTCTCTCCCAAATCACCAGCTTCTGTAATATACCATTTCACCCTGTGAATTAGATGACATGGTATACACACTCATTCACCACGCTGGTGTGACACACAAGACTAAACACAAGGAAAAACATAGATGGGGTTTAGACTGCCCAAGATAGTTATGCTACTGCAGGTGCCTAAAGAAGCAGATTTTCAGATAACTGCCTATGCTACTTATTCAGAGAGAGGAAGGAAAGTGATTCTGAAGACCGTCAGAGGAAAACGGTGTTTCCAATACCAGGCACTTCAGCCAAAAAAAAACCCACCCAAATTGGAAAAAAAAAAACAAAAACAAAACAAACCATTACACATTTCTGTAAGAATTATGTCCCCTAATAATAAACTAAAAATAATAAATGGCTTGAGCTATGCAGTGGGCTGAATTATATATCAGTACATGTCCCCTCCTCTCAAGCACTGAAAAAACTGATACACCTGCTCAGTACTTCCTGCAGACAGGATCTAGTAGTCTGGTAAACACTAGCTGTTACACTCTGTTTCTCTTACTAGTAGTCCTAAATTTAAAAATAGATAAGAGAACAAAATATTTTTATCATTATTCATATCATCTGATGCTTTACATGATAAAAATTACAGCTATCAACTAGGACATTTTACAACAAATCTCCAGACTGACAAACTTGATGACTCTGCATTCAAATCTCTTTTTGCATGGTTCAAACTCAACTGATTATTCCCCAGCATCCCCACAGAAGTTTTGTCTCTATCTCCTGTTGCTCTAATTTCCTCCTGCTTGAAGCAGCCTGCCCTCTTCCCATCATGTTATCTGTAGCACACCAGTTCCTCATTCTCACTGTCCTACTAGGCAACTGGCTTCTCTTTTCCTCTCTGGAAAAGAGGAATTTTGCCTCTAAGCACAGTGTAATGAAATTTAATTATATTTTGGTCTATGCTAGTATCTCAGCCACGCTAGCTTGATGAATCAAGTGGTGTCTGCTTCCAAGTTTCATCTCGCACATCCAAAATTCCATGTTCCAATTACGTATCTCCATGTCTTTGTGTGACAACCAGCACATGCCTGTGCACAGATATGCCACTCACATGGGCCAGGGAACTTAAAAGACAGTGCTTGGATTAGGGACAGATGCTTAGTTTCTCTCTCTCTTCTAAGCAATTGTCTGGTCAAGTTATTTAGCACAGGCCTTGCAAGACCTTCAACAAACACAATCAAGGGAAAGTTCTTATGTCAGAGTGAACCACTAGGATCGCATGTACCAAACAAAAAAGAATCTAATTATTAGAACACGACCTGTGTTATAAGGAACAACTGATAACTTCTTCTGCCCCAAACCTACTGCATAACTGAACAGCTCACACAGCTTAGTCAGACAGACACCAGCTGGTACCTACCACAGCACATGGGCTGAGCAGAGGATGGGGGGGATGAGGAGTGCATTAGCTGCCTGAGTACATGTGCCTGAGCACTTCTCCCTCTGCAGAGAATCAGCATGTAACAGTACTCTCACAGGTGTAATATATCAGCCTCAACATCAGCCCCAGCTCTAATCCTTCACAGTAATATTACTGTTGCACACTAATGCTTCCACAGCTTTGTTGCTGGTTTTTTCCTCCCTCCCCATCTTAAAACAACATTGCAGTACAACACATATAAAACCCTTGTTTACTGCAGAAAGAAGCAGCACATGGCAGACCATGCCCAACGCCTCTGCAACCACACAGGCAGAGATACCAAAACCAAAGGCTGAAGTACTGAAAGCATAATAGGTAGGGAAGAAACAAAGAGCACAGAATCACTACAGTGAAGGAAATGCTCCCTTCAGTGCTCCCCTTGTCCAGGTAACAAATACAGTAAGTTACAGACCTCTAATTTTGGGATTGGCTATTGGGATTTCCTCTGTACCATTTTGTACACTTGAGGACAGCTCAAAAAAATCAAGAGGTGTTGATCTCTGGTTTATTACTTCTACTTTACATTTAGTATTCTCCATTTACTCATGAATAACTGAAGTAAATTAAGATTAAAAATTAAATTTTGGTACTTGAACTATAGTTTCCTTCCTCATTTACAACAATATTAACAAGCTACTGGAAGTTCTAGAGTGGCAAATCACTTTCCTGACCAATTAATTAATTTAGTAGGGACAAAAGGCAGTAGACAGAAACTGATGCACAGAAGGTTCCTCCTGACTACGAGGAAGAACTTTTCTGTGGAGGTAACTGCGCAGGAACAAGTTTCCCAGAGAGGTTGTGGAGTCTCTCTCACTGGAGAAATTCAGTAACTGTCTGAACAGAAACCTGTGCCATGTGCTGCAGGATGACCCTGCTTGAGCAGGGAGATTGGACTGGATGATCTGACCCACTCTGTGAAACCCCTGGGATTTTTAACTGTTGTTATTATTATGGAAGAGACTTGGGTTTTGAGTTACACAAACAGAACAGACGTCAAAAATTATTCAAGGAATATACCAATAGAATAAGCTAGCAAAAATAATTTAAATTAAGCTTTTCTAACATGGTGTCAGCAAAATCAGTTTGAACTGCAATAAAATTATAAATAAAAAGGATGCTGCCTTACATGTATTGCTATGAAAAGCAAGCTGAAGGCACTTTAAGTCACTCCCTTACACCTTCTACATACTCCCATAAATTCATCCTGTTAAAGAGGGAACACCTCAGATATGCAGGCATTAATATCCAGTGCACCAGAGGACTTAACTCCACTGTAGATTCAGTATGCAGTGAATGTGACAGCCTGCTCAAGAGAGGAACTGCCTGCTACCATTTTGCATCGTCTCCTAGCACTCCTAGACCATATTAACCCCTTCCTCAAACTAACACAGATGTTGCAACTGGCAATCAGTCCTGGTGTTCAGGATACACCTTATGCTAAACATCCATGAGAGCACTTATGCATTTTGTATCTGTACAAACCACATGCATCCTGCTCAAGCTATAAAAATTATGTGCCCATGCATGTGGGCAGGAAGGATGCTGAAGCACAGCCCTCACTGCACATCTTGTGGGACATAGTGCTGACCTGGTTACTAGCAGAAAGCACTCTGGGCACAGGGATAGAAGACTCCTACTTACTCCTCAGTTTCTCAGCAGAAAGATCTGGCTTGCTGCATAAAGCAACTGAATTTGCATAGATTTGTTCTGGAAAGGAGAAAAGCATTTTTAGGGCAGCTTAAGCTTGTGGCTATTATTATAGGCGTTTATAAAGAAAAGCTTTAAAAAAAAAGTCAAATACCTTTTTCAGTGAGTCCTGATGGCTTTTAGAAGAAGTGAAAAATATCAGAATTAAGTAATTTTATTTCCTAAAGAAGAATATAAAATAAAGCAGTGATGCTTATATTTAAACCATTTACATACACAATATATTCCCTAAGCCACTTCATAAAATGAGCTCCTACCACAGGTACAAATGATCAGACCATGTCCATTACCTACAAGGTAACTAAAGCTTGTCCCACAAAAACAAGATCTAGAAAAGGTTAGTAGTTCTTTGAAAACATGCTACTCCCTATGTAAAATATCTATATCAAGCCTTCTACTTGGGACATCACTTATGTATGAAAAAACCTTTTCAAGAGCTTGACATATGCTCACATATACTCAGAACAATCTCAAACAGTTTATTAACAGAAATCAACTCTAAACTCCTCCGAGGGAAAAAGATTGTCTTGTGTTTGCATGGTACATACTGCAGTGGGCCAGAGGTTACAGAAGTTTACATGAATACAAACAAGCTGTAAGACAATTGAACTAATATCAATAGGCTTGGTACTAAATTCTAAATGCCTCAGAAAACATGAGTAGCTGAATTTAGTGAACAACCATTTTCTGCAGAGCTGCTTGGGCATCAGGAAGTATCCTGATACAGTATTTGTTTGAGCAGTTCTGATTCTTGTAGCTTCCATCCCTTGGTATGCAGCCCAAAAAAAGCAGACCAATCAAGTCAACATTGAAACAAGTAATAAAGGAAGAAAACAGACTTTCTTGAAAAAGTTATGACTAAAAGGCTGAATTAAAAAAATGGTAGGCAAAAATACTCTACACTTCCCAGAGGTCAAGTGTACATTTCAGATAGTAGGAAACTTTCCAAGTTCAACTCATGCTTTCCCAAACCAAACAAGACACAAACCACAGAAGCCTGCCCTCTTTCCAGCTGCTGGGAAGATCACAGATGAGGTTGTTCATTATGATCCCAACCGAGTAACATGGTACACACACCACCACCCACCTCTTCAAACATACCTCGCTATTTAAAGGGAATACACTGTACTAAAATATATGTATTTTTTAAAGTTTTGTAGTTCTTACTTTTTCCTATTTACTTTAATGGTCATCATAGTGTTTTATGTTCAGGACATTGTGAAAAAACAGCCAGAGGTCTGACATAATAGTCTAAAAAAGACGTTTAGAAAGAAATTGTTGCAGGGGTTTTAAACCAAACAGAATGGATTACAACCCACTGTTTAAAATTAGGTTTTGTGGTTGGTTTTTAGATATTCCTAGTAACCAATTCAATCTGATTGCTCTTTCTTGGCTGAAGTTATTGCACCTAGCAATCTAGGAGGCCAATAACAGAAATTTCATTTTAAATATGGCTATTAATCTTCTTAAATATAGTCTGCTATATGACTGAGCTGTGTCAGAGGCCTTAAGTCATTCGCTAAGTTTTGAGTTTTGGTTTTTTTTAATCTAAGGATTATAAATGCTTGACTAGGATTTAAAAGTTTGACACATTACTGGGATTAAGTAGTTTGTCAATATTAAAATTATGCAAAAAAAAAAAAAAAGGTTTCAGCAAGGAACTAAACCTGGAACATCTTTGAATTCCTATTGAACGTTCCATGACAAGAACCTACCACCAAAGAACAACTGTTTAACCATCAAAGGTATCCCACATTTCTTTTCTGAAATTCTTGGGTAATCTGCATTGTCTGCTAACAGAGTATTTTGTCCTAGTTAATTGGCAAAGGCAGCTCTTGAGTTTTTTTCACAAGGAAACCAATTAAATAGATTCAAGAGCAAAGCAGCTCTACTTTAAAAAACAAAGAGGGAGGAACACAGGAGCTGGCTGCTGCTTCTCCAAAGAGTTGGAACAAGCCATTCATTTAAAAACTGGAGACAAAGCAGTGCATGCCCTTTATACTGGTGAGCACAGATGTGAGCAACAGCATCACAACTTGAACCACGTGGGCTTCAGAACTCACTTAGGTGGGAAAGGCTAGAGCAGAGCAGTGTAAGAAGACTCTCTAATGCAACAGAATAAATTCAGGGTTCTTTATAGTGCCACCAAAATGTTCTAGATGAAGAATAGGGAGGATTTACCCTCAGACATAGTGGACCAGCTGTAAGCCAAGGCAGTGCTACATAAACTCTAAACCTGTTAATTCTGATAGCTGCAGTCATGCATTTGAGCCAGTGGGGAGTTTGGGAATATGACTGTCAAAACAACTAGGTCAATAACTACCAGCAAATTCATAACCTATCTGTACTTGAAAAGAACAAAAAATCCCAAACCCTACTAAAGAAAGCCCATGGGAGACAGTGAAAACGAGAAAGATATGTAGACCAGGAATCATCCAAATATTAGATTTAAAAATATATAAAGCAAAAGCTGACAACAAGGTTGTTAGAAATTAATAAAAGTAACCAACCATTTGTAAAAATAGCTGATAAACATTTTAAAAGTATAAAAAATAATTGCAGCACTGTAAAAGGAACCAATTATGGACATAGATAAATGGCACTAGAGTAAGAATTCAGAGTGCTGGGCAAAGACCTCTTCACCCAGGTGTTGAACAAAAATACAGGCTCTCACATTTGGACATAACACTTTAATACTGAGCAACAAACTGTGCTAAACTTTGAACCACAGATCTGAATCACCTGAGCAGGACTGAAGAGGATGCCATACCTGCTAGTGACCTGAAATAACCAGGAGGTCTGGGTTCTTGCAAAGACAGCAGTGGTCAGAGTTAGCAGATGGAAAAAGCAGGCAAAGTGGTATGTAGTGCATAAGACAATATAATTATCCTGTGACAAAGACAGCTTGTGCTCTCTCCTGCCTTCCCTACTAATACTCAAAATTAAATGTTTTCTTCTGTGGAGACTAGTTTTGCTGTTTGGTTAAAAAAGGCAGTGTTGAAAAGTAGCTGTTGGGCTTGGAACAGCAAGCACTGAGGTTTGAGAAGGCTCCCAAGTGCTTGGAGAAGTTCTTGCCACAGCCCCTGAGAAAATCAGCTTGCTTGTGCAGCTCAGCTTAGGCCTGACAGACCAGCCAACCAACCTGCTTTCTCCCCAGCTCTAAGCTCAAGGCTTGACAGAAATGGGAACCAGCACCTCAATTTATAACAGAGACATTAAAAGGACTGTTGAATAATATGGGAACCTGTAAATCAGTCTTTTACCATGACAGAAAAGGAAAGGGATGAAGTAGGCAGTTTCCCTCTGTGAGATAGCAGCTTCATTCCCATTGGCAGTTCTTACTCTCCAGTGTTACTTCAAGCCAGCCTACAATTTTTGTAGAAAAGTGAAACTGGATTGAGACATGCAAAAGGCAAGCCAAAAGAAAGCAGGAAGAGCTGAATTTGTAACTGCTGGGGATGGGAGGAAGATTTAGTAATACTGACATGACAGGAAACACAGAAGGAGCTATTGATCCTTGTTAGGATCAATGTATTACCAGGAGAATGGAAAACTGATCAGAGAGAATTAGAGAATCCACTAAAATCTGAATCTAGGGACAAGAAAATTTCTTAAGTACCACTGTAATGGAATTCTGTACGTTGCCTTAAAAAAAATTTAAAAAGTGGAAGAAAGCTTGTGAAAGCTTAGGAACTGACTTATGCAGCAATGAGATTCTTTTGCACAAAACAAAAAATTTTGCAAGGTGTACAGTGGTTGCTTAACTTTATAGAGGTCAAAATACACAACAGCAGACAAGTGTCTTGACTTGTGCCTCTTCCCTGCTTCATACATTGCCAGTGCATTCCAGCACATTTAATACTGTGTACATTTGCAGTAATCAGTGCTCTCTATTTCCGTTCTCACATGCTGAGTTGGAAAAAACAAACCATTCCTAACTCTGCTATCTCTTAACAGAAAGGTAACCAATTTTACAAAAGCTGGAACTACAAAAAGCCAGTATCACCTATATATAGCATCTGTATTAAAAAGTAAACATTCACAGCAAGATTTAGTTCTACAAACTTCAAAAGAGGTGAGAAATAACTCCTAATCAGGTTTTGGTATATGGTACAACCCCAAAATGTTCCTATGTTAGAAGGTAATACTGCTAAAAAAAATAAATAAATAAATAAATAAATAAATAAAAGAACCAGCCTGTGACCACAAAAAGACAAAAAAAAAAAAAAAAAAAAAACCCCACAACATTTGAAACAAAGCCTCAGAATTGCAATCTCCAGCTACTTATTTCAATAGGACGCTAAGTTCTTCTGCAGCACCAGAGGGGCATTCAAAACTAAGAATTAAAAACCATGAAGGCTGAAAAGGTGTCATGCCTGGTCAGAACTTCCATGTTGATCTGAGCTAGCCACAGACCCAAACATATAAACAGGTATATACTAGCTATACACAGCTAGCCATATATCCAAACCAGGCAAACAAAGATGGCTTCAGAACTGTTTCAGAATGAGTAGAGATAATTTACTTTTAATAATTTTGCATACTGTTAAATATTTCCCACCTTCAAACCCTTCTTAATTAGTGGGGAAGATTTTCTGTGGCTAAAGCAAAAAAATACATTTAGTTTTTAATTTTATTTCATGAACTATAATTAAAAATAAATTTATCTTTGTGGCTGAAATCACACTGAGGCTGAGTTAGTCACAACCTCCACCTTGTGGAGGTGACATTCTTCAAGTCACAGGCTGAAAAACACTTTGACTTTTGTAGACAGATATTTACATCTTTATTAAATTTTATTTTAGTTACCAGTTTCCTATGTTGGACTGAACCAAGTTGTGCCTTTGGCTACTGCTATAAGACAACATAATAATGATGACTATGATAATAACAATTCAAATTATTACTGTATCACTAGATTATGACACAATGATACAGTTTATACGGGTCTCAATTGCCATTAAGGTTGCAGACAACTACTTAGAAAACATCTTTATCTGAAGCAAAGCCAAAATATTTTGCTTGTTTCCTTCCACAGTGAAATGAAACATTAGAACTATTCTGAGGTTATAAACAACAAGACAAATTATCAACTCCAATAGAAAAAAATCTCACAATTTCAAGCCAACACTAGATCATTAGAGAAGAATCTTGCATTTTACTGGCAAACTCTGACTTTCCCCATCTGCTCCCTTCTCTCCCGACTAATGAGCAGGAGCAAGCTATGAAAGCATGTCTAAAGATGACAACAGCACAAGCCTCTCTAGATTCTTAGCAAAGATCAATGAGCTGTCCCCCTATGTTCACTGTCACACAGACAGGAGTGGCAGGATCTTGTCTGCCAGATGAGGAAAATCAGAGGGCAACACTTCTCTGCTTTGTATTAATCATCTGAGCTATGTATGGTATGTTCTTGTTCTTTACACAAATACCTCATGATCATCTGTATGCCACAAATATTTTCCAATACAGATCTCTGCCAGGACATGCTCCATTTCAGTAATCCCTTAGAACCATTTCAGTGAAATAGGGTTGGAAGGCAGCAGAAAAATTCAAGAACTCAAGGCACATTTTAACAGTGTAGGCTCACAAGGTGTCAGAGGTGCCCTCACACTAATCAAAGGCCAGGGAAAGACCATAGAAGTTCACAGTTATTTGAATTTTGCCAGAACCTATCACATTCAACTCAGGTTTCCACTTGTTTGAGAAAATGAAAAAACGACTGACCAGTTATGCATGCATTTCCAAGACAATGGACACAACTCCTGTGAGTATGCTACACACATTTTTTGTCCCCTCACGTTTTAGAAAATGGGATACAGTGCCTGGAGAAGTTTGAGGATCTTCAGAGGCACCTTGGCAGGAAACTAAGCAAACAGCAAGGTGAGAACAGAACAAGCTGAGCTTGAAAGAACACAGTGGTGAACTGGTACAGAAGCAGACCACTATGCCTTAAGGCACGGGACTCTTCAGGAGAGGGATGGAGAGCTGACAGAAGGGAGAGAGAGAGGCTGAGGGACCTTGGCTCATCTAGCTTCCCACCTGGAGATCAAGAAGAGATACGGTCACGCCCTGAACAGCCATGATGCAGAGTAAAGTACATCGCTAAATGGGAGAAGAACTATTTCAAGAAATCATTGAGCCCCAGGACAGACATGTCCCACTTGCCATTTCCCACTTCTTATAAGGATTTTCTTCAAGTTTCCAAGTATCAGGAAGGAATGATGTTTCTAGCATAGCTTTCTAAAAGTAGGAAAAATGTTGATTACTTGTAAGCTAAAAGTGTATAAAAGGAATTAACTGTAGCACTGGGACAAAAAAAAAAGAAAGAAACCCTTTCTGCTTCTTGTATTTAAATTTTAAGTCAACTAATTAAAGAAGAAAACAATAAAACTGTAGAATTTTTTTAACCTCAACTTTTTTTTTTTAAGCAAGGGATATGAAGGACAGTATCAAGCATTTTGGTTTTAAAATAAATGCTCTCTCCTTCTCCCTACCATTAGATTTTCCGTTTGTAAAGAAGATGTGAAAATATAGACTTTTCCACTTAGTAAACATGAAGCAGAAAAAAAAGATTAAATATATTTCAACTAGCTATATAATTACTTCTTTATATTAAGATATGTTATTCAAGCAGAGTATACAGATTGTTACATTAAATCTTCAATACATAAATATAAGCCAATGAGGGTACAATTGTTTTCACTAGAGGTTTTTCCTGTAGTCAAAAGAAACCAAGTAAAAACACCATTTCACTTTGATAGCTAAGCCAAGAACATCAATTTCAAAGAAAGGAGGGGAAAAAATTGTGCAATCTGCTAGTCCATAAGTATGACTTTTTAGTACTATTTCCAGAAAATGAATGTGCGCAAAGGCAGCATTGCTTGGAAAAATGGAAAGCTACCAAAAGCACGAGCTCAGGCAAATAAAAATCTAAAAATGCCATTATTTCTGCATATAGCCATATATCAGAGCAAGCATAACACAGAACTTGTAGCTCTAGTGATATTTGCAGGATGACCTTTTCCAAACCACAGAGAAACAGGTAGGTTTTCATTATTTAAACACAAGTTTTGCTGCCTTCTAAAAGATCTTTAGATAAATATGTGCTATGCTTTTTGTTTGACAGGAGATACATTTACCAATTATATCAATAATTTGCTATGGAGTACATATAGAACTGTAGCTGTCAAAAAGGAAATCTATTATCTCACTTATTTGGAATATGAAGTACATGGGACATATATACTACACAGGAAATAGAACTATTAAAATCAAAAACCATATATGAAGGCACATCAGGCGCTGTTACAGAGATTAAGATATATTTTTATGTGTTTTGTGTGTGTGAATATATATATATACACACAAACACGTTATGTAGAGACTTAAGAATGAAAACCTAGTGAGCCCATTTTAGGTGATACTATTAAACTGTGCTTTGAGGATTGCTATCAAACAAATTTCTGTGACTTGGATTTTGCTAGGAAGCTGATTAGAAGGCAGATCTGGTTGTTTTCCTACATTTCTTTGGTAAATGAACCAACCCTTTTCATGTCAGAGCTCCATAATTAAAAGCAAACTTTGACAAATTCCCTCTTCTTATACTACCCCAGGCTATGTGGTTTTGCTTTTATGGGGAACCACATAAAAAGGGCAATTCCAAAGACTGTACAACCATCTCTCAGGAGTATTTTTTCCCCTCCCACAGCTTCTGTTGGCATCAGAGTCCTATGAGAGTGTGGTTGCACTGAAAATTGCAGCTGTCTGTGCCCCAACCAAGCGTTATTGAGACAGTCAAGGCAAACACCTACCACAACAATCTCTCCTTTGTCAGTCACAGGGATCCCATGAGAAAGCACCAACCAGCCTACGATTTTGGTAGTGTCAGACAAGCCTGCAAGACAAAAGGTAAGTGTTACACTTTATTTCAACTGGCCGTATAAAGCCAGAACTAAGAGTTCCATTTTGCCACGCAGCTTTTAAAAGTGTGGGATAACACAGTCTTAGCAGACAAAATTTCGTGGTGAACTTGGCAGTGCTGGGTTAACAGTTGGACTTGATGATCTTAAAGGTCTTTTTCAACTAAACAATTTTATGATTCTGTAAATTCAGAAAACAGCAATTGGCAGGAGTCTGACTTTCACTGCAAGCTATTTCCCATTTTTCAGATTTATCCAATAGTGTTTTTCTCAGAAGTAAACTATCCAATAATGTTTTTTCTCAGAAATAAACCATCAGCTGAGTTCCTTTCCAACATATACTCATAAAACTTCTTTACTCAAACTGAAATTTTAAACATAAAACCTGTCTTTTGTTACCAAATATTAAAAAAATTCAGCTCAGAATCAGTTTATAGCCAAACACTCAAAATTCTCATTTTCCTTGTTCATCTTAAGTTTTAAAGAACTTGCTATTTAAAAATATTTGTAATTATTGAAGTATGCCTTAACACTTAAAACTCCTAAAAATAAGCATTTAATTCCTGCAACATTCTCATCCTCCACTGATTTCCATTTAGAGGGAGATGTGACATGGGAAAGATATCTACCATACTTATAGAAAAAACAAACAGTAATTACCGTTACTCAGGCAACCAATGCTTAAAAAATGCTCAGATATACGTACTCCAAAATTCTAGGCTACTGATCAGCTAACAGCTGTGTCACCAAAACAAAGTTCCCTCCTCACTTCTTCCATATCCTCCTTAAACCTTCCCCTCCTACTTCTTTAAAACAAATCTTGCTTGAAAAATTGGGAAAATTAACAAAAATAGTTATTGCCCTCTTCCTAAATTACCTTGACCTTTCAGGAGGAAAATCAAAATCTATTTTCATTATGGTGTATCTACTTGTAAAATAAGAAAACTGCTTCCTGTACCTTGGGGTCAGAAGGTTCATGGGATGTATCAGATTGTTAAGCTGAACACCACAAATTGTTACATATAATAGCAAGTTAAGTAGCTTTTACATGGATAACAAATACTGCCTGCACATACAACCTTGCCTGGGGCTGGAAACCTCGAGAGATTCGCCACTGTCTCTAATGGCAGGAAGGGTAATTGACTGGTTTGAGGAGCTGTAGCTGATCACCTTTCCATCTGGCTCTTCAGACAGTTCTACTAATTATGCTTATCACTCTCTAAATGGGAGGAAGAAAATAAACTTAAGAAGGAAAGTAAAAGAATAGTGTACACACACTGTCTTGTCAAGGCAACTACGATGTTCAGTCCCTTGTACAGGCAGGGTATGGTCAGTGTTTAAGCTGCTTTCAAACTCATTTCCTAAAGCTATATCACAGATGTTTTTCATCTCTTCTGCCAGCTCTCGTTTTTAGCACACAACTTCTCCTGGGCCAGCACTCTCAGTCATTACATCAGCTTCATCTGACTTTTGCATCTCCTAATCTCTTTCTTCCTCTTAAAACCCTGCCCTTGCCAGCACCTCACTCAGCACTTCACTAACCTCTCTACCAGAGCTGCCTTCCTGGGGCCCTCCCACTTCCATCTTGCAAAGTGGGGAGGGATGCTGAGGAAACAAATCATTCTTTATCAGCAGTGTTTGTCACTCCTCCTGTTTGCTCCTGGGTAATCTCCTCCAACCACAAAAATTCAATTTATCCTCTACAGAAGGACCTCACAGATTTACCTCTCACTTCAAGTCTCTCTCTCTCCCCTTATCCAAACTGGAAATTTCAACCCTTGTCTCTGACATTTCCTTGGAGTTATCCAGCTATTAGGTTAAGCTCTACACAGATGGATAAATCACTTATCTCCTCTCTCACATATACTTTCCCAAGAGACTCTTCTTAAATAGCCAGCATCGTGCCAGTCCCCTAGCCTGCAGACTGATCATTATATTCAACAAGAAGCTGCATGTCTAAATCCTGTAGAAATAACATGCAAATAACACACATAAAATGCAGTCTTTTTTCTAATCTCTTAAACAACTAAAATTGTTATCCTGGTACTCAAGATGCTCCTCCTTTTCTCAGGCCTCAACCACATGTTTCCAACTTCAAGAATTTGTGAAAGGACATATGCAATGGTCATCTACTGCACATGCTGCTGGGCTATTTTAACACTTTTATTGCTATTTAATTCATGTAAACTCCCCCCTCCAAACTCTTTACCCATAATTTTAATCACTTTCTCAGTATGCTTTCTCTTGATCTTTTTTAACTAGTGTTTTATCTTCCATCAGCAGAAAAGTAATTGGCCTGATTAAGCAATCCATTCAACATATTTTAGACATTTGTCTTTGGATAAGAAGACTGTATTAAAATTATCTGGACAGGAATCCAGCAACAGCTAGTAAAAATGCAGGTGGAAAAAAAACCAGCTGCTTACACTCCACCCTTTCCATATTAAATCATTTCCAGGAATTTTTTCACCACTAATAATTATTGTGGCCCTTTCTATACCGCCTGAAGGCTTTTAAAAAACCTTTTAAAGATGTAAAAACTAGGATCAGATACAAAATTTGAGAGTTATTGCCATTAATAACACCTCCACTATGCCAGGAGAAAAATGTTTATTTTATAAATATCAACCAAGTATTAAATTAGCCCTCTCTTCTCTTCCTGTAACAGTGCACTGATACCTTGAGAGTTCTGTATCCAGCTTGATCCCTACACTTTTGCAGAGTTGCTGTTTTCCAGGATGCAGTCCTTCAGGCTTCATGTCTGTCTTTTCACCAGGAAACCTGAACAGCCACATCCTGTACACATACCTTTGGTTTTATTCACCAAAAAGAAATAAATCATTCTTTGTGGCTACTTACTTATTATTACAATCTGGCCAAGAGCATAATTGGATGCCTCTTTTTTTTAAGCTTCTGTCTTAAAAATGAAAATCTTAAATGGTTTCTTGTGCCTAGGCCCAGTCCTGGAACACCTTGATTCTCAGTTTATTTCCCACCTTGTTTATATTTTACAGTCTACTGCTGCTCCATTCACCTGGGAGGCTTTTGCTGATGTGCTGTAATGGTTTCCCCAACAAGAAAGCTGCTTTGTACAGAGCCAAAAGCTGACAGGCAGAAGAATTAGGAAACCTGTGTCAGTCTCAGCACAGGACCAGGGGCAGATGTGGAAGAAAGGCTGTGGGATCTACTCTATATTTGTGTGACAGCCCATCATCTGTTTTTTGTACCAGCCAAGAGTAGCCAGGAGGCACAAATGGCCGTGAACTCCTCTCTCTCCACTTCATCCTGTCAGAGCTTATGATGCAGCTCACAGTCAGGCAGCCACAGGGTCCGAGGACAAACGCTAAAGGGCACATAGGAGAGAGGATGAGCTTTGACAGGTTATATGCACAAGAAGGAATTTCAGCTTTGTATTCTCACTTTACAGTGGTGACAGCTTGTGATTATGCAAAGCATGTACTCACCAGCCTCCTGAGCTTTGTCAGGAGACAGCATTTCATACAGTCCTACACTGTCAGCCCTGCTCATGGGGGAAGGGACACAGGGTGAAAGATGAGATCCCTCAGCAGTGCCAGCTCCTGCAGCAGCCAGGGGCACAACACACTGGTCAAAGGGAAATTCTGCTGTGCCAGGTACAGGCCACAAACAAATTTAAGCCTTGTGCCAAGGAGACACAGAATTACATTCTGGAAACTTAAGCAAAATTTAAGTGCACAGCTGAGAGTAGAGAAAAGCACTTACGAACTCTGGGTAAAGCTCCTTGCTGCACAGTACCAGCTTAAGTAAGCTGTTGCTCAAGCCAGGAGATGAGATTCCCATGCACTCCCTGAAGCAGAGTAGGAAGCTACCCACCTGTCACAGTCCTTCCCCTCCATCCCTGTGGTTTACTTATCCCACTTTCTCCTGCCAAGTGCTATTCAAGGTTACCATGGCTGAACAGCTATTTGACTGCCTGGTTCCCAACAGTGAAGTGCTTTTCATCAGATCAGATGTGAGAATCCCTTTAAAGGCTTTTTTAGAGACAACAGCTACATGATGTCATGAAGATAGAAAAGCTCAAAGCACAGTGATAAAAGGCATTCTAATAGATCCATTCATACTAATATAGGAGATATACTGTGTGCTGAAAACAGGGAAATATAATACATTTCTAGCATGATAGGCCAGAAGATTTAATTGCTAGCTTTGCTTTGAACCTGACAGCTATTACTACTCTACTAACTCTTGGATGCACTTCTAAAGAAGCTTTGTCATTTTAGATTTTAAAGAAGAGATGGCTGGATTTAACTATCAGGTTTATTATAATATATAACAGAAAAACACACAGAATTAAGTCTTTGAGGCGTCAATTCCACACCACATACACACCTGCTTATTAAAAAGCTGGAATGGAAAATGTCATCCCTATATTTATTTTTCCCTCCAGCGAAGAACAAACAATCAAAACCTATGGTTAAAATAATGAAATCACGATTTCGTATTCATTTTACCAGATGAGCTTTTCTAAGCCTTCCAGAAGATCCCCAAATGCAGTAGACTAAATACTGTATGTTTTCCTATAGAAAGAGGTAGACATATCACACCATTTCAAAAAATAATATAATAGTGTAGGGGGAAAAAATGCTTTTTTGACATGTCTAATCTAATTTCCTAGAGAAAAATATTAAAATAATTTGACCACAATTGGGAGCTGAGTGTGGTGTAAAAACAGTTTAAATTTTGCAACTTTCTCACAATTGTATGAGAAAATACACCCATTTTTAATTCCTTCATTTGCAAATATTTTTAAAGGTATTGTTCATTTACAAGTACTAGAGAGAAATCAAAATAAAAAAGGGTTTAAGGTTCAGTCTGACCTAGAAATAACACAGACTTAACCTGACCTCATTTTGTCAGTCAATCACAAATGGACCAAAGAAGTCACCCATCCTCTCAGATACATTGAAACACAGAAGGTATCAGACTGAAAGCAAAAAAGGAAATACTCTTTCATTTTGCAGACCCTAGATTCACATTCCTTCTCTCTTGAAACTTGACCCCACAGGAGATGGACTGGGTGAAGAGAAACACACTGGGCAGCCCTTTCAGGCTTCAAAGTGGCCACACAACACACAAAGAGGCACAGATGTGAACTGAGGTACAACTGCATTCTGCATAGGCTAAGCCAGATGGACTGACTTGGCAATGGCTCCATCACTGCAAATGGCAGTGAGCTGCACAGCCAAAATAAAGGCAAAACAGGAGGCAAGAAGAAATTGATATAATAGCATTATCCCAAAACACATGCTCTCTGTAAGCCTGGAACTTCTGGGGATAGTCTCCCTATGCCTGTCGGATGAGAGCAGTCTCAAGGTGACCATCAGTACTCTTCTGTATCTTGTGCCATATCAGATTTTTCCCAAAGGCACCCCTATCAGTTAAGAGAGGACTATGGTCCTTGGATGGAAAAGGGAATTACATAGGCAACTTATCTTCAGTTTTATGCCTCAAGTTTCCCATGGAAACTCAAAGCTAAGTCAACTAACCAACACCCCCCCCTCCTAGCACATACAAGAGAACATAGGGACAGCATGCAAAAAGAGGGAAAAGATCCAAATAGGAACTGTCATGGGAAATATACAGAGCACACAGCCCCTTCCCTGCGTGCTCATTTATGACAAGGCATGCAATGCTGCAATTCATAACATCACAGTAACCAAAGGCCCACTCAACCTGGCTGCCTCCATGGCTAACAACAGACAATCCTCTGAGAGGACTCTGGAGTAACTCACATCTTTCCCATCACACAGCACTGCTCATCCACTGGTGGGCACATCAAGCCTTCACACATTAAGAGTTCACACCGTTTAAGCTGTACCATCAGACACCAACATTTGTTCATTTTGGGACTGCCCCAAAGCTACTCTTTGTATCTGCATACATATGTATCTGCATATGGGGTATTTCCCCAGAATAGACACCATCTACAAAAGTATACTGAATCGACAGGAAAACCACTGTATTTACATAATTGTTTTCTGAGGAGTTCATATTTCTTTTCTTTGACAGCTTCATTATATTCCTTAACTGTTCACATCCAAAGAGAATGTCAACATTCAAATCCAGCAAGTATTTTTGGAAATAATTTATGCGAAATATCCCTATTTCAAAATATGCTCATTTCCTTATTTCCATGTACTGAATGGCTGCTGAGTAGGAAGAAGAATATGTAGGAGAAGAAAGTGGAGGAGGCTTTTTGTATTATTATTATGAAAAGTAACTTGTATAAAAGAAATACGAAAACAGCATATTCAAGAAAAAAATTTCTCTGCTAAATGAGGGAATCTTTTCTAATCCCTGCAGACTTTCCATCACTGTAGGTATGTAGTAGTTTTAAATGTCAGGAGTCACCTCAATTAAGGAAAAATTCAATTTGGAACTTAGACTCCCTAAGAACATAATGATACAATCACAGAAGGGTCCTTTACAAAGCACTTTTGAGCATACAATAAATACATTAAAACATGATGTGCTTTATCTGATGCACATATTCAAAAATGAAGTGTCTATAAAATAGGAACACGAGTCTTTAAAATTATTCTTTATTTTCTTGTTACATCATTTACTGCTTTCAGGTAGTGGAGTTCTACGTATTTACACAGAATGAAAAAAATCAAAGCCTGATGAATGTCTGGGAACAATGTCATTGAGTGACTTCTGATTTTCTCCCACTCAAACACTGAAACACTTGGACAGCAAACACAAGGACCTTAGCTAATATGAAGTACCTTAACTCAAATCTACAGCTCCCACAAAGAACATTTCCAACACATTTCTAGGAAGACCTATTTGTTCATGGTCAGATACTAACCCTCTGCCATTTCAGCAATTTTGAAGAGCTCAGATACATACCGCCTTTCATTTAAGCCTGCTTGTTTTAAGTTTCTTTGACTGTAGATATTTTGTTTTAAGAGAATGATTTCCTCTCTTTGCTTAAATTTACTGTGAATTCTTCATAACCAGTAGGGCTGGACAAGTCCCACATTAAGGCAATCACATGGAAACTCCCTTGGTATTGAGAAAACAAGTGGATTTTCACATTAGTTGAGGTGATTTTGATAGGACATCCTTACGTGCACATATTGTTTTACCCTGGAACACTCCAGGTTACAGTTTTAGTAACATCCTGTCCAACACAGCACAAAAACTGTTTTGTTTCACAGGGGTTTTTGTGGTTGTTTTTCTCCCTCCAAAAATAGCACCATCTTTGCCCTTCCACAGTTCAAGATCAGAACTGGTTGACAGCAGAGTGAAAATACTGTTATTTCAATGAAAAGGATGGGCTCAGTCTGATGGGGTAAGAAATGAAGCTGCACGAGAAAAGATACTTATGGCCAAAGGGAGAAAGCAGAGATCCTCACTGCCCTTGCAGCAATCCCTCTTGAAGCTGCCACTAGCAGCAGTGTTGCCAGCCAGTAAAATGGTACATCACTATTATTAGCACGATGAAGGGGCACAGTGGTTTGACTCTTCCTCATATTGGCAGGTCTGGTGAATCACCCCATCCAAAAGCAACTATTCCTATTAATAAAAGTTACAAGGACATGCCTGTGTTGGTCTGAAGACCAATACAGCAGAATCCTGGAGAACAGGAAAAAAAAAAAAATCAAACCAAAGAAACCCCAAAAAACCCATGCTGACTTTTCAGAGAAGACAGAGTAAAACAGTAAACGTCACAAAAAAGAGCAGCCCCTGAAAACACATTTATCTGTAACTATAAGAAAGCTTCACAGCAGTTGTCTACATTGAAAAGCAGGGAACACAGTCAAATGTGATATTTCATTCAAATCTGTGAATTTCAGCTTTCTAAGGAGCTAATGGAAATGTGAAGTGACTGATGCAAATATTTAGCACTAACTGACAGTTTGCTAAAAGACTATCACATTCTTCAGATTCATGAGTTGTCTATGAATTTGTCATACCTTGAATTTTGACTAAATATGTAACATGAACTAAAGTTAGAACTACCCTGTTGCTCCCTCTGAAGTGAGATTTTATTTTTAAGCCAATTACAAGGTAGAACAAACGAGAAGAGAACAGAAGACAGAAGTGGCTTATCACACTCCTAGTGATTCTACAGATGCTAAGGGGTTAAACCAGTAAAACCACTAAGAACTATTATGTTTCACCCTCAAAAAAAAAAAAAAAAAAGTGGTAAAACCTTTAAGAATTTCCAGACCTAAATCCATGCAAAGTAAATGGTCAATGCTGCTCCAGTGGGACATCACATCATGCAAGAAAGGGTGACTTGAGGTTACATATTCTGAACACCACCACAGCTGATGCCCAGTGACAGCAGCAGTTTGATGGAGCCAAGCTGTTTGCTTCAACAAGCAGCAGAGGTGAAAAGCTACACTAGTGGAGAGAAGGATGAACTCACACTGCAGAGAATGGCTCCCTCAGAGCCACAAGGATCCAGAGCACAACCAAACACACAGAGCAGAGCCAACAACAGCACAGAGAGGTGCCAGGGTCAGCAGCACTGCTTTGAGCAAGCGTCACACAGCACCAATTCTTCCAGCACAACCTTCCCCAAGGCCAGGGACTGTCACATCACATGCTAAAGAAGAACAAACAAGCTTGTAGCCTTGAGATAAACTTACACCCTGCAGGTGAGAATGAATGGATGAGCATCCATAAACTTTAAGTGCTTATATCAGAACTACAGATAATACACACTGCACCCTTAGGAAGAGGCTGGCTTCAGCTCCTGTAGCAACTATGAGGTTCACCACCATGTTATGCTTAACCTGCACCAGTTTCACTTCTCAGTGATTAACAGGAAGAGACAATTGCTCTGTTTTACCTGAGGCACAAAGCTTACGACCTCAGAAAACCAGAGCCCAGCAGGCTCCAAGTGCGGGCCTGAGGATCAATAAGATCAAACAACAAGATGGAATAACCATCAAGAGCCCATTTGAGCTGGCACATGCATCCTACAGCTGTGACTGTGGTTATCCTACTCTCACAGCTTTCCAGCAACAGTGAGACCTAATGAATACTGCCACATCTTTGCTAGAAAGCTAGACACACACACCACTAAGAAACAGTAATTAACACCAGCAAAACCTGGCGATTTAAAGTAGAGAGAAATCACCAGCAAACCTTTCAAAATACAGGATGTCAATAAATATCAGAAGTACAAAGAAAAACACCAGAAAGCTCTAATAAAAGTTGGGGCTTGGTTTGGTATGTTTTTTTAAAATTTAAATATGGTCTGCCTTTCCACAAATCTAACATACCTTAAACACCCTCAACATGTATATTTTGGTCAGCGCTTTTTCCACAAAAGTAAGACCAGACAGCACACATCAAAGGTAAAAGTAATGCATAATTAATCTAAGAAAGTAGGTGTAGATGTTTTCTCCTCTAGGCTTCAACTGCATGACAGGAAATACATTATTCATGAAGGAAGATGATGGTACAACATTAATCAAGTCAGCATGACATGACAAACAAAGACCACAAGATGTATTCAACAGATAGCGGTGTGCAAAAGTGATCAGCTAACTGAAAGGTTCACACAGAGTTTGTTTACAGAAAACAAATACTGAGGAGAAATACCGAAATAAGACTGAACTGTTTCAGTTTGCATCCTAGCAAGTCTTGTTCCATTTGGGGAACAATCTCTATACACTACAACTACAAATAAAGTTTGTCTAAAGAGTTGCTATTACAAAGCAAAATTACCACAGGACAAGAATTAAAATAACTAGTTTAACAAAAGGAACTCACATAAGCAGGACATGTATGAAGAACAATAATAAAATCTTCTAAAAAACCAATTAATATTCCCTTTCTTATCATGCATTTTTTGCAATATTATAAAGCTACTTGGGGTTAAAGGCTAACACTCCATATTCAAAATTGTTAAAAAATATTCAGAAATCAAGGAACAGTACAATTTGAAATTTTGATAATTTGTCAAAAAATAAGAACCCAATGTAAGCTGATTTGTTAGCAACTGAGCCAGTAAAATCCAATTTCCTAGGAATGTTGCAGGAAGAGTTCAGACTTCAATCTGTTCTTCAAGCAGGTATCTTTCCATCTGCCAAGGCTACCTACTACCAAAAAAGGTGTAGGTTTATTGGAGCTAAGCTACCACCCTCTCACAAATGCAGCTAGAATTGCTCAAAAGGTTTAGAAATTAAGAGCAAGAATTAAAGTCAAACATTTACAGAGAGTTGCACACAATCTCTATTTTCTCAGAAAACCAAGCTAAAAATATACATACCCTGACTGCACATAGCTTAGTCTTGAACTTGCAGTTTCTGTTACAAGACTGCACTGGAGATATGAGCCTGACCACACAAGTCACAGAGCATTGCTCTCATTCTGTCTGGATGGATGTATTTCTTAATACAGCAATAGAGATGGAGGGAGAACTGTTTTCCTTAAGTAGTAATAGGAAACCCAGACTTAAAAAAACATTCATTTTCTCCGAAGAGGACAAACACTGTCTGAAGCATCAAGCCCAGAAAAATACAGTTGCTTTATGGAATGCAGCAAGACCCCTCTTGTCACCCCAGGGAGGGGGCAATTGGGCAAGGAACACTGTATTACCAGAGGCCATCCTGTGTGGTCGCTGCAGGGAGGCAGCCCTGACTGAAAATACTCTCTAGGAGGACAGAATGCAACCATGATTCTGTCTGATGCTTGTCAGACCTGACCCCATTGGATGCTGTCTAGAAAAACGAAAAGTAAAAAAGATATCTTTATATGCACCCATTGCATAAAATATTGTATACAGCATATGTTTTATATACATACACAAAGTATAGGTAGAAGGAAATTAATATTTGTGAGATTATAAAATCCACACATAGATCCTCATCAGCAATCAAACATGAAGCAAATCAACTGCTGAACAGCAATGACAAAAATAAGCATAGGAAGAAGCTGAGGATGTACCAGATTATCAAGGGCTAATAATGAATTTTACCTCAATATATTTTCCTAATTCATTTTCATTTTCTCATATTTCACATTCCTGGCTAAATATAAGAGTCCTCTGCAAGGACTGAACGTGTAGAACAGTATACAATTCTTATCCAAGGTATCATCTATTTATTAGAGAGTGGAGCTGAGACAAAGGCTGGCCAGCTGCAACTGTCTCCAAGAACCATAGTGATAGCTTTCATAGCTTGTAGTTCATACTGGAGTTTTATGGTTACAGGAAATAACCCAAATACTCCAGAAACAGAACAATCAGCAAAATTTTCAAGTGAAATTCAAGAATAAAGACTCCAAAGCTATGGAATCTGGCCGCTCACAATCAAAACAGTGATCAGTGCAAAAAAAGCTAAACATTTGTATGTAATGAAAAAAATTACACCTGAACCTGGTACACGTTAGAGCTTTATTTTCCAGACAACCTGCAAGACCCATTTACATTCTGAAGTATTTCAGATGATCCACTGGACATCATGAAGAAGTTTGTATTTAATAAGCTTAAGTGCATTTTTTCAAACACAAGTAACTTCCATTCAATATAAACAGGATGAAGTTGTAAAAAACTGTCACACTGATACCTGGAGGATAAAAGCAAGGTGTTTCAATGCAACAAGCTACCACTCACTTGATATTCTTCAAATGAAAAGGTGAAAATGCTGCTGTAATAAGGAAGTGACATAGTCACGCAAAGACTAGAACTATCTGACAACATATTCTGTCTTCACAGTAAATAAAAAGTTACCAGACATACCGATTCACTTTCTCTGTTCCTCATTTTCTTCAGCCTTTTTGAGAAAAGACACTTAATGGTGCTACCACTATAAGAAGCACCATTAGCAAACAACCAAGCTATTTGAAAATCCATTTTATACTATCACTGCCAGCTCCAGAATTTGCTGACTGCATATGCAGAAAAATTGTAAGCATTTCTGATCCCAGTTGATCAGGAAATACAAAAAAACATTCCTACCACTTTGCAGCAAGCAGCCAGAAGAACAAGTAGAAAACAGACGTGAAAAATAGACATTAACATTATGATCTTTTTGTCTGATCTCTTTCAAGAAGTCAGGGAAAGATTAATTTTATGCTTTGTTTCTGCAAAGCAATATAGAAAAGGATCTTGCCTTATAAAAAGAACTTCTGGCCACAGCCTAAGTTAGACACACTGGAATCATTACACCATTCAAAATGAGTGGTGAGTTAGTTTCTAATTGTTTTCCATTTCCTTTTTGGAACTCAAGATGTAAAAAGGAACACAATGAAAAGAAAGTCTTCTAATCAAACTACAGATCACTAACTCAACTGCAGAACTATTGATACTAATCCACAGGAAACATGGTGCTAAGTATAACAGGTTCCAATTCCCCACTGCATCTCTCCAGGAGAGAAAAGGACTGTGCTCACTGACCAGGATGCAGGACGATCACAGCCATTATTTTTCCCTGAATCAGCACTGGGAGGGCAAATAAGAGTTTTCTGCCAGCCTATGAGAGCATTCTTGTAAATACAGCAGATACACTGAAGCCATTCATACCCACTGTATGACACTGCAGCCAAAACTCATGTTTAAGACAGCAGCTTTGTCCTTTGGCTTAACTGAAAGAAAAGTTGTCAGAAGTTATAAAAAAAACCCCACATGAAATCTGACAAATACTTTGTCAGATCTACTGGAATGTAGTATTGGGGGAAAACAAAACAAAACAAAAAAGTTGCACTTAAAACAAAAAAAGTTAAGCAACTATATAGTCTTTTTCCTCCTACAAATCATTTCCTTAAAATACTGAATTAGGGAAAAAAGAAAACCCACCAATCTGTAAGCATACTTTTACTAGTGTAAAAGTGTAACTTTTAATATTGTGCTTCAAGGACAAAAATCTACAATAACTGCAGACAACAAACACATTATTTGATCTCGCAGCTCCTAGGATATGAATCATGGTGATTCAGATATGAGGGGAAATCAATCCCCTGTTTTACATAAAGGATAGCTTATTCAAAGTAGTTATATCAAATTGAAACACCCATTATTGTAGTATTATTCCAATCACAGATGGTTTCTCCTTTTCATAATACACAGATTGCACAAGAGGATAATGATAATGAGACACTATGGCCAGGGAAAGGGGAGGAGGGGTAAAGAAAGAAAATTTCATCCCAGGGGGAAAGGAGAGTGGTGGGGGAAATCCTGTCTTTTTCAAGACACTCCTATATAAAATGAACTATTTTTCCCTCCTACCACCACTCTTCTCACTTGATCTTGCTTCTCTTGGGTATTTAACAAACTTCATCAGGACACCCTGATACCTCACTGCCAGGAAAAAATAAAGTTTTCTCGTACTGTAAAGTCCCACTGAAGTATAAACTAAGCATTTTTATTAAAAGCAAAAATCTCCCTTCATCGTACTACAACCCCACACACTCTTTTACCTCCACAATTACCCCTTCACCAGCCTCTGAAGCCTGTGAGAGAAGCACACACAGGCAGACAGACCAGCCACCAGAAGTTTAAACTACTGATATAATCTCTCCAGTAGCACTCTGCCCAAGAACATGTAACTTCAGCTTAGCCACTCCTGGGCCAGCACTGATAAGCTAATGTGAAATGAAGCAATCCATTTCCCAATGTAAACAGTTGTTTGGCTACACGGCGAGCAATATAAACAAATGGATCTATTTATAAATCATCGTTTATGGTTGTTGTAGAACATGAATGTTATGTTCCAGGGCAGAAGTGACAGTATTTCCAAGAATACAGCAAAAATTCAAACAGCTGGTATCTTCTTCCACCAGCCGGCCCCGCTGACACTCCCCGTTCCAGGTCTACAGATGCAATAAACACATGATGCAGGGCCTGATCTGTTTAGGAACAGGATACCCTTGGTGCAGCGGCTGGGGGGCACAACCTCATTATGGTACCTATGGGTTCTTGCAACAGCTCAAAAAAAAGTCAACGGTAACATCACCTCAGGGAAGGAAAACGCGAGCCGTGCTCCTACTTCTTCCACCGCTGCCACCCAAGCGCTGCGGTTTCTCCGCAGGCTCCGCTCGCACCGAGCGCACCGGCTGCGGCTGGCACCCCACACACCCCGGCACTCGTTATCGCCCCTCCCCGAAGAATGGCCACTGCACTCCCGGGCACGGGGCTCGCTCGAGACGCTCTCGCACGTTTATGAAGCCCAAGACCCCCAGACGCGGGGCTGCGGTGCCGCTGCCGGCAGCCCCAGCGGGCGCTCCGCCGGCGGCAGCGCTCCCCGCCGTGCCCTCCCCGCAGCCGGGCGCCGCTCCCCACACAGCGCGGGGGCCGCGGGCTCCCGGCGCAGCAGCGGCAGGGACGCCGCGCCGGGGGAACGCCCGAGGGGCACAGCCTGCACGCAAAGGGGTCGTGGGTGCCCCTGCCCCGCACGCTCCGGCGCCGCCTCCCGCTGCCCCCCCGCCCCGGGAGGCGCCCCCGCTCCCCGCCGCGGGCGCCTTACCGTGCGCTCCGCTGCAGCCCCTGCCGGCGCGGGGCGGTGCGCGGCGCGTCCCGCGCTATCCCGCGGAGCCGCGGCAGGACGCCGCCGCCCCAGCCATGGTCTCCACCCCCCGCGGAGCCGGAGTGTGCGCGGCGGGCGCCGCTCCCGGTCTTTTCTCCGGCGGGGGAGGAGGAGGGTGGGGTGAGGGCGGGCGGGGGCGGGCGCGGCGGGCGGGCGCCATTAACGGCCGCGCTCGCGCCGCCGCCCACTTTGAAGCGGCCGCGCCGCGCCAGGCACAGCGGCGCCCCCTGGCGGCGGCGGGAGCGGCTCCCGGCCGCGGGGATCCCGGGATTTCCCGCTTGGCAGCGCCGCCCGCCCGGCGAGCCGAGCCCAGCCGAGCCCAGCCGAACCCAGCCGAACCCAGCCGAACCCAGCCGAACCGAGCCGAGCCCAGCCGAACCGCCGGTTTCACCGAGGGGCGCCTCATCTGCTTGAGTCAATAGCGTGATGGGCCGGGCCCAGCAGGTCCGTCAGCGGCAGAGAGAACACGGGAATGGCTGTGCAGAGGAGGCGGCGGTTTGTCCTGCCTGCCGGGGAAGGAAGGAGAGGAAGGCACCGTGGCGGGCACGGCTGTTCTGCGGGAGCTGTCGGAGCTTCCCTGTTGTTGGTGCCTGTGCGGAGGCAGAGGCAGGGCAGGAGCCGCACTGAGCGGGCTGTGCCAGGCGAACGGGAGCTGCCGTGTGCCGCAATCACCGGCGCTGCTCGGCCCCGCTGGGGTGGCACACACAGCACAGCATCCCCGGGGTGACACACACAGCACAGCATCCCTGGGGTGACACACACAGCACAGCATCCCAGGGGTGACACACACAGCACAGCACCCACCACGGGGTGACACACACAGCACAGCACAGCCATCCCGGGGTGACACAAACAGCACAGCCATCCCGAGGTGACACACACAGCACAGCACAGCCATCCCGGGGTGACACACACAGCACAGCATCCCCGGGGTGACACACACACACAGCAATCCCGGGGTGACACACACAGCACAGCACAGCCATCCCGGGGTGGCACACAGAGCACAGCTCAGCATCCCCGGGGTGGCACACACAGCACAGCATCCCAGGGGTGACACACACAGCACAGCATCCCCGGGGTGACACACACAGCACAGCATCCACCCCAGGGGTGACACACACAGCACAGCATCGCCCGGGTGACACACACAGCACAGCAACCCCGGGGTGACACACACAGCACAGCATCCCAGGGGTGGCACACACAGCACAGCACAGCCATCCCGGGGTGACACACACAGCACAGCCACCCCGGGGTGACATACACAGCACAGCACCCACCACGGGGTGACACACACAGCACAGCCACCGTTGGGTGACACACAGCACAGCCACCCCGGGGTGACACACACAGCACAGCCATCCCGGGGTGTCACACACAGCACAGCACAGCATCCCCGGGGTGACACACACAGCACAGCCATCCCGGGGTGACACACACAGCACAGCCATCCCGGGGTGTCACACACAGCACAGCACAGCATCCCCGGGGTGGCACACACAGCACAGCACAGCCATCCCGAGGTGACACACACACACACAGCACAGCCATCCCGAGGTGACACACAGAGAGCAGCACAGCCGCCCCGGGATGTCACACGCACCTCACTGTGGCCCTGCTGCTGGGCACGGTCACACCACCGCAATGTGCGGGAGGATGGCAAAGGGGGGTAAAAAGCTAAGCATCCTCTCACACACAGCCAAATACTGTGAAAAGCTCAATTTGCGGCTGCCTAGTACAAGAGTTTACACCGAGCCTGAAGATGGAAGATGATATTGAGAAGCTGCTTGTCTTCATTCTCCTAAATAGACTGTCTTTTCTCTCTTATTTACCATAACAGAAGATCATCTTATTTTTGTCCTCGGATATTTATGGATAGCTGTGCTTTTCGTGTCGGCTGTCATCCGAACAGCACAAGGTATTTGAGCTGTCTTCTCCCAGCACAGACCAGTCCACTCAGGCTTTTAACAAGTGCCTTTCATCACAAGGAGAATCACCATCATCGTTCTGCATTTCGGCCTAGATGCTGCCCTTGGCACTGTGTAAGCAGCCCCCTCCCCTGCTAAATGCAGACTAAATGCATCCACAATTACAGATCTCTTGTGAATGCAGCCACCCATTCTGCTAGTATAAAGCTTATATTACAGAAAAAAAAAAAAATGCAGACAAACTTAGGAAAATATAAACATTTATTGAAAGGTGCAACAAGCTCATGAAATACTTAGAACTAATTATTTGACACTCTTACTCCAAAATTCATAATTTGTAACATTCAAATATATCAGCATCCATCACACTGAAAAAGATGGCATCCAAAAGTGCATCTTAAGTGACAATTTTACTCATTACCCAAGGTATAGTCACAATTTCATTGGAAGTCATCCTCCCAAACATTCATTCTTTACATTTTTTTACACATAGAAGCAATTGTATAATGTTAGTAGAACGCAGTGTGAATTCCTTCCCAATTCAGCATCTTTAGCAAGTGCTTAGCTGCAATGCTATATTATACACCAAGATACAATTAAGCATATCTGTGCTTATAAGACTTAAATTTAATCCTGACTTTTCAGGATCACAACATACCTGTAATCACTAAGCCTGGGAGTAACTCTGTTGAATTCAGTTTTATTTTTCTAGTTCCATACTGAAAGGTAGCCCTTACTATATAATGAAAGCTGAAGTCCACTATTGTCCAATATGAACTGTGTTCATATATATTTTTTATAAGCTAGATTAATCAACTATAGCAAAATTTTTGTTGTTTTACACAACAATAAATTTTGCATACAAAAATACCAATAGCTGTTCATCAACTTAAATGGCTCTCAAACTGTAATGTGAGATTCTTCATTTCCAATGTACACAACTCATATTTCCCTTGAAAAAGAGTATCACACAGAGAAGAATTTTTTTTTCTAATTATGTATGGTAACAAGAGGTGATATGAAATCTCTAACATTTTAAGAAGAACATAGAACCATCTAACAAAAGCCATCTTAAATGTCTGTGCATTATTTACTGAATTTTGATATTTTCAGCTGCTTCTTGTTTCTCCTGCAGCTTCCTCTGTAGGCACAGAGGAAGCAAAAGAATAGCCATTTACAGGGTAAAATGCAAAGCAAAGAATGACAGGATTTCTGGATCTGAATGGGAGTTTGTGTACCTCATATCTGTGTGCTGTGCTACAGCTGGCATTGTCTGCAGGAGCTGCAGGGTAGAAGATTTTTTGGTACATTATTGCACTAAATCTTTCCCCATGCTGGGACTGAGCCAGCAGCAAAGAAAATGCTTCTTTTCTATCAGTGTGGTGCAGGTACTGAGGAGGAGACTAGATTTAATATTTGAGCAGGGGAAGTCAAACCCCAATTACATAAATTTGCACTGCCCATAGAGCCAGGGAGAACTCCAGCCAAGGTCAGTGAAATAGCTGCCAAAAGACTGTGGGGTTACTCTGTGTGGGCCACATTTTAAATGTCACTTAGTGTTAACACAAGAAAAAAAAACTTAAATGTCACTGTCTAGGAAGTGTTGTGATTGCAAAATGCAAAATACAAAGGGACAAAAGAGCACCACTGAGTATATTTACAGTTAGGACAGTAAAAATAGAAACTGAAGGAATTATAAATGGAAACATTTTCACAGTGTATTCAGAGGAGCACTTTCCTTTACACAGAAGTAACAGCTCCTACTTAAGCATTTCCCCCGTTCAACTGAAGATGCACTACATGAATGCAAAACATTTCTTTCACAAACTTCTTTCTTAAAAAAAATCAACTAGCATTTCCAAAAAAATGGAAGAATGTGTCATTTTCTCAATGTGGCTCATTTAATGCATGCTGGCTCCCAACTGCTGCAAATATTTAAATGTGTGAGACAGTCCAGAGATGGAGTTCAGTGGACAGGATGAATGAGTAGTGCCCTCTCCTTTCTGCTCTGTGCAATGCCTGTCCCCGTGCCCTTCAGACAGAGGGAGGATGGGACTAGTTAAATTTGAAAACCTGTAATTATAAAGCTGTAACAATTGCCAGAAAACCAAGAATGAGGGCAGTATATTAGATTATTTTAAAATATTTTATTATTATTAAATTTTGGGGATTTTTAATTTTTTATTTTTTTTTATTTTATATTGATGCTGCCTGCTCTTAAAATCAAAGGTAGTTCTCACAAAACCAGATTAGTTTCATTTAATATCTGCAGGTTTGTAACCAGCAAGCAAATTAGTTACTGACACAAGCAACCTTTAAAACAAGGTTGCTTGATATATGAACTTTGCTGTTTGTAGTTCCATGGCTTAGCCAAATAACAAGCTAGTAAGCAACAGAAGATATATGTTAGGTTGTTCTACATGGTATTAATTAGTTTGAGAAGGACTCTTCATCAGAACTGTATGCCCATGGTTCAACAGTAATTTAAAATAATAAATCAATATTTGCAGATGAAAGGAAAATGGAAATATTAATAAAATGAAAACTGTTTCACTGTAAATATTTGTTAGAACTAAAGACATTGCCAGTGTGAAATATGATGTTGTTTATCATTAGGTGAAATGTACTTCTAGGTTTTAGGGTGAACAAGTACAATATTTTTTCATGACTAAAAATATGTTCTTACAGAAAATTACACCCCCCAACATTTTTGCAAATATCATGTATGTATACAGAGGAGAGGGATAACATGCTGTTACAATTAAGTCTTAAAGAATAAAAATTGCCAATTTTTTCACCTTGATTTCCTTTTAAATACATTATTACTTAATGATCCCTAGGTTCTGACCCTCTGTTACCCCTGAAAAAAGCAGAAGATGCTTCCAGGGAATCTGGCCCTCCAGTGATCTATCCAGGAACTGCAATTCATCTTTCCCTGAGAAACAGGCAGAATGCATTTCCTGATAAGTATTTTGACTTTTCCATCATTACAGCTGTTTAGAATGATTTAGACTTTGAGGTGTTTTTTGGCTTCTTATCTGGCATGCACACTCATGTAGTATTTTATAAAATAGTTTGCCTTAAAGTTCTTGGTGCAACAGACTAGAAAGTTAATTTCAGAGATCTGTTCATGTGAAAGCTCTGAAAGTATTTGGTCATGCTCACGAAAATAATAGACAATGTAATCTGCATTTATAAAACATGTAACATATTAACATATATAATTATAATTGAATACCAAGTGTAGTTAAAAGCATTAGATACAAGTATACACTCACCTATAAGTATACACCTATTTTACAGAATACCCTAACTCAGTATATTGAGTCACCAGTCCAGTTTCATATCAGCTTTACTCCACACATACTTTCCTCCTCTTCTTAGGAACATCTTCTCATCAAATCCACTGAATTTTATAGCTTCTTCTACACCAACATCCAGGATGGACTTGGAAGGTTCTTTCCGTCCATTTCTACAGTTTAGAAAACGCATCTGGAATGCAAGATAGATAAGATAAGATGTTAGAAAGTCAATTTGCAAAAGCTTAACTTTTCTACAGACTTAAGCAAGTTGCACTGCAATTCCATAAGAGCCTAAGTGCATGAAGAGGTTCACTCTAATTAGTCCTTAGAAGGCTCAGAAACTAATGGTTGGAAATGTGACAGGAGCAGGAAAAAAGCAATATCATAATTTCTGAATATTAAACATTGGCTCTTCAGTTACATATAAACTAAGTGGACACTGATACTTTACTTTTCAGTTCTGTATTTTTATACTAAAGAAAAAAAAAAGCAAAGATGTCCTGCAAAAATCTACACTTTAAGATTTGTGATGCAAGGATTATGCATGCAAGCTGATGGCAACTTCTACTTAGGTCACACTGTATTGTAGTTCACAATGTGTCTGATGAGAATAAAGCACATCTGTTCCTTGTACTACATGGTAAAATAGTTTTATAGAATGCAGAGTAAACTAACTGGTTATCACTGTTGTATACATACATATATTAGCATACAAATACCATGTATCAAAAAAAGACTTACATATTCATCCAGAATGAGGTATGAATCCCTCATCTGTAATAGATCAAAAGAAAAAACCTAAATTAATGTACAAATCAAAATTCCATTCTACTGAAAAATTATAACAAAGAAACAACTAATCATTCAAAGTCTGATACAAATCTTTGAAACTGTTGCTGTATCACCACTATTTCAGTGAGCTTGGATGAAATTTATAGAAAAAAATGGCAGAATTACTAGAATAACTTTATGTATGAATAAACTAGTAATTCCTGGAATATGACCTCTCCAGTGGTCTAATTGAAATGTGAGTGCCCAACTGGACAAAAGCGTTTTTAATAATATCCAAGTTTTCTATTAACTTCTACACCAGAAGGACTTCCCTAACGTTGAGTCTTCTAACTGTCCTCTATTTACGGTCTGTAGGCATTTACAAAATGGCCTGAGCTCCCCTCTTGGGCACCAAAGCCCTTTAGTGTGGTTAATGTAAGCTGGATGCAGCTGGTCAGGGTAACTGACGGGCTCTGCAGGAGCACAAGGAGTCTTCTCCTGAATAAAGAGCCCCAGTGTGCAATCCAAAGGAGTTCAGACAGAAAATGTTAAAAATACAATCTTATTGTGAGAGGGATTACCCAAAGATACTATTAGTTGGTATTGGTACTGTTCCTCAGTACCCAGTATGATGCTGGTTGGGATGCTGCCTTATTCATGTAGCTTGATGAGTGGCATAATGTGACTTCACAGTCTCTCTATTAGGAAACTATACTTAGACTATAAAGTATGTTTACATTAACTTTAACCCTTTTTAGGATCTTGTGCCCAAAATCCTGTCTACAGGACTGGGTCAATGGGTTTTTACTCTACTGCTAATAACTTTGTTGTCAATAAAAAGCCTTAAAAAAATTAAAAATCTTGGCTTCCACCATAACAAAACCTGTTGCTGATAAAGTTGTACTGCACATGTTCTAAGCCACTATTAATAGGGAAAGTATTAATTGCCATGAAAGTTTCTTGTTCCTTTCAAATATTCTAGTGTTACTTAAAAATGAAGTTACGAAAGGACAGTTTAATTTTTACCTTCTGATTAGATTCAGGTACCAAACAGGAGACACCTTTGTGACGATCCAGGAATCGATCAAAATCTTCATCACTGATAACAAATTTTTCTGCTTCTCTTAGAGCATCCTCACCACTGTTCTCCCCTTCAATAAGCAGGCACTGGAATACCTGAACAAAGAAAGCACCTGGTTAAGACTTTATGTTTTCACTTGTCTTGAGGATAAGAGACATCAGTCTCAGTAGCAACGTCTAATTTTTCTGTCAGTAGAACCAAAATGACACAACTTGTGATAACTGAATACTTCACAAAGGGAATGGTACAGATTTATTTTTTGTAAATTAATATTACAGAGTTCAAAATGTTATAATTGATGATTTTCCTTACTATCTGAGATTTCACTTACAGTGTTTTTTGGGGGTTGTGTTTTTTTTGAGTGATTCTTTGTGTATAACAATATCCATGAGACAAAAAAAGATAAATTATTCCACAAGTTCTCCCATATTTATTTCACATTATTTCTACCCATTTTAAGACTTATTTCTAGTAAAAAAAATCATAATATATATACACTAATACTCTTTAGGAGAAAATTAATATATACTCATATCTTGCTAACAATATATTGACTTTAATGTATCATTGTCCAGTAATTTTTACCCTAATTTTCTCTACACCATAACATATTTTCATATATTAAAGCCTTTCTGTGCAAATTTTAATATGCTAAAACAACCTAGATCAACACATACTAAAATAGTAATTTTCTGTACATAACACAACCAAAAAAAGATTATTGACCTACTGAGCTCCATTTAAGCACAGAATGAGATAGAACCTATATCAGCACTCTGCAACATTGACAAGAAGGCTCCTAACCCCAACCCAAGCTGGAGCTGGAGGTAAGACTCAGGACAACAGAAGTTCAGACAGCTCCAGGACTTCAATTCATTTTTACTTTTCTTTGAACAGGAAACATGTGGTATATACTACTTTCTTACCTTCCAGCGCACAGGGTTGAGTGCCTTGATCTGCTCATTCATATCTTCCTCAACATTAAATCTGTTGATGACTGAATTTATTTTAAAAGCAACAGCATACTCTCGGCACCACTGTCTCAGTTTATGCAGATTTTCCACATGGTTCTTCTTTCCCTGACGACGGCCAATTAAAATGTTGACATCCTCATCAAAACTATCACATGAAATTGCCAGAATATCTAAATATTCACCTGAAAACAAGTTTTAAAAATTGATTAATATCCAGCTAAAAGCTGTCAGGTCTCTGCTCACTTTCACTTCCTTGTCATCCATCACAAATGCCATGTAAATGCAGTTCTGTCGAGTCATCCCATCAACCACAAAAGCCACATCAAGACCAGCACCAAAACACGTGGTTTGTGTGTGTGTGTCCCCATCATTATGGAGGCAGGTGGAACTATTGTTTTATTACATCATTATACCAAAAAGTTTTTGTGGTATAATGCCCATGTTTACAACAGATAACCAACAGTGTTTCACTGGTGTTTACATTTGGTTTGCATTTGCTATAAATGAGCCACTAAGAACGCATCTCCCACTTGCCCCCAAGCCCATCCCTGGGTGAGGCTGCCCCGGGAGGCTCCCAGCCCTGCCAGGGCAGCTGTGCCCAGCGGTGGCTCCTTACCGTACTGCTCGAACCACTGCTTTCTGATCCGGCTGCCATTGCTGACAATGCTGACGCTGGGGAGCTCCAACTCCTGCTTGCAAAACTGGACCAGTTTGCCCACAAATTCGCCTCTGTCCTGAAGGAACGGTTCTCCTCCCGAGAAATTGATCTTCTCCATTCCTAGGGAAGGGTCAAAGAAAGATGCTATGAAGCTCTGCTGCCCATCGCCTGCTCCTGCTCAGTGTTATCAACGCCCCACGGCAGCGGGACAAGGGACATCCCCGGGGGAACTTTTTCCACTTGGTCCTGCGGGGTGCCCCTTCTTCTGTTCCCTCCGGCCCCACCTGCCCTGGACTCACCTGCTTCCTTGAGCATGGCCAGCCCCCGCTTGGCCTCCTCCAGGGGCAGCACGAAGGAGGTCTTGGCCGTGTGGAAGCAGAAGCCGCACTTGTAGTTGCATTGCCGGGTGAAGTGGTAATTGACGCTGGTGGGCGTCGGCAGCGCATCGTCCCATTCCTGCTCCCGCCGCGGCCGGGGGGCCGAGTCCCGCCAGCCGGGCAGGGACAGGGACAGGGACAGGGACAGGGGAGCCAGGCTCCAGCACAGCGCGCCCAGGCGCCCTCGCAGCGCCGCCAGCACCGCCCGCCCGACGGACAGCAGCCGGGCCAGCAGGGCCAGCTGCATGGCTCGGCTCGGCTCGGCTCGGCTCGGACCCGGTGGGATACGCTGCGGTTTTGGTCCCGCCTGGACTCGGTTTAGCTGGGCTCGGTTCAGTTCAATCCGACCCGGCGGGATGCGCTGCTGTTTTGGTCCTGCCTGGAGATGGTTCTACCGGACTTGGTTCGGCTGGTCTCGGTTCAGCTCAATCCGACCCGGCTCGGCTCGGCTCGGCTCGGCTCGCAGGCTGCCCAGAGCTGTCCGGCGCTCCGCAGTTAAATGCGCGGGGCGCGCCTTCCCTCGCCGCCCGTCCCGCCCCGCCGCGCCGCGGGGAACCGCTCGGTTTCGTTTTCCCTTCTGCCAGAAGCGAAACTTGGCACCGAGACGCGATGTTTTCCTCCTCCCGCCCCGCCCTACCCGTGACCCCAGTGTCCCCACGCCCCACAGCCGCTTCTCGGCCAAGGCCACGGCAGAACCCGACTGCCGGGGCTGGGAGCAGGTCTGAGCACCTCGGGCTTTGAGGGGTCCGGCACCTGCGACCCCTTTTGGCTCGAGGTCTCAGTGACTTTGGGTCTTGTTGTTAAACTCGTGAATCAGGGGGAAAACTGAGCTTGTATAACTGCACTGCACCTTTGTCAAGCATTCAAGAGCTCCTGTAAATTTAAACAGTTTTGCATGGAAGGGCAACCCAAGTCAGGAGCCTGATGACTTCAGATACACGAAAAGAAAATAACTGCATGTTCTTTGATTCTTGCTCTCCAATAATGCTCCTCAAGCAAAGCTACTGCACCAAGTTGGGCACATGATTAGGCTTAACAGCAGCAACAACTGGGAGCCTGAGGTGAGACATTGGTGGCTGCCCACTCATGCTGACACCAGGAGAAGCCAGGACCGAGCTGCCAATTTCCATGTTCCTCAATTCCTTGGTGGTGCAACATGTATTGCTGGAGAAGGAGCTCCTCCATCATAACACTGGTTTCTATCTTCAGTCTTCCAGATACACCAGCAAGTTTGTCACAAATTTATATTTTTTATCACTATGTCTTCAGTCAGCCTGTTCTTACTCTTGCATGACCATTGAATGTTGCCACTGCCAAGGCACAGAGTCATACTCAAATCTTGACACCTTCCAATTGCATCATGTTCATGGTCACTTCCACTGACCAGTCAGAACTGCTGATGTAGCCAAGCAGTCTTGCCCTCACGTTCCCTTCTTTTCATTTCCCTTTTTTTCCTTCGAAAAAAAGGGGTAGAACTATCTTCATCCTGTGCAATTTTCATGGGAAACAAAAACCTGCTTGTGAATAAGAAGTCTTAATTAGTCCTGTCATTGGCTATCATCACATTCCTGTCATCCTTCCTTCACTTTCCTGGAGGTGATCTACTGGCTGAATAATGTCTGGAGCAGCAAAGACCAGTTTGAACAGTTTTTATTGTTTGAACAGTTTTTATTGTCTCTATCAGCTGTTTCTTGCTGGAGCAGGTTCATATTAGTAAGGCAGGGTAGGAGACTTCTTGCTGTGTCTGGCTCCATTAATGCCACCTCACAAGAGTGTTGCTGCAGCATGGTGGGAAACATCTCACTTCTGAGGCTTTCCAAAATGGTCTTAGAGGCTGTCAGCAGAGATTATGACTTGAAAATATAATTGGAAAGGGAGGTGGACAAGACAGTGCAAATTTAAACTGAAATCTGACATTGGAGTTGCTAATTGGTAGCTTCAATGATTCTATTAATTTGGAGAATTCTGATATGCCCTGTTTCCTCCTCACTCCATACATGCCTTCTGTTGCATGGTGGGAACCCTATTGCATTTTTTATCTTCTCTGGCCCCAATTCAAATTCCTTTCTGTCCTCGTTCATGTCAGGTTAAGCCAATTCATGTACAGGGACTACAGCCTTTTTTTGAGGTGGAAGGCTCATTACTAGCCCTGAGCTTGTTGCCTAGTACCTCAGCTGGCTTGAAAAATTAGGTTCAAAATATTTAATTTCCAAAGTCAGAAAAGAATCCTTGATGATTACCAATTTCTCTCAACACAGGACTTACATCTGATACCCAAACACTCCAAAAACGTGTCAGAAAAACATTGCTCAATGAATCAGAAAACTAAAACATCAACATTTTTGGACTGTTTTTCTTTGAAAACACAGATCTCTTTTTCAAGGAACAAAATGTGCAGAGAACTTTGCACCCAAGGGTGCTGTTCTTTGTAATTCTATCAGTGCTTTCTTAGAAAATGGCAATTATAGTTCTTTTTTTACTTTTTGCCTCAACTAAGTATGTTTTCAGATGACACTCTCTGCATTACTATAAAGCCTCACAAAGTAAACCCAGACCAGGATGTGCCCCCTACATATGTAAGAGTCCCAGCAGCATCAAGAAAGGTATTAATGTTTTACATCCCAAACTGTCTTAGCTCACAGGCTCTATGGTGAGGCCTCCAAGAAAACACAAATGTGCATTTTTGTACACAAGCTTTGACTCTACAAGAAATATTGCAAGCAAGAACTGTAATGAAATTTTCTGTCCTGATGCCTTCTGGAAGAATCTCAGAAAAGCAAGCATAAATGTTCTTTGAAAATTGTAGGACGTGTGTTTCCTTCCTCTAGCTTCCTACAGAAGACATTTTACAGTGGCATGATGGAGTCCCAGTAATAAAAATGTTTCTGTCCTCCAAATCTATATCTAAAACCCCTTTAAATATTAATATAATTTCCCAAAAAATATTGAATAATGTTTTTAATGGTGCACTAGATAATAAATAAGAACACAACTAGCATGGAAGAATCCAAATGCATAAACATAGATAATGCTTTTGTGCCTAGTTGCTAAGAAAGCAAAACTTTTAAAACAGCTATGTACTATTTGTCTAATTAATGTAATTCTATATTTTAAATAAATACACTGCTTTCCACAGAGTGGCTATTTGGCAGTTCCAGTCAAATAATATCTTTCTGGGCAAACCAAACTACTGATACAAAGCAGTAACACCAAAGAGTTTAAAGGAGGAGTCCTATCACATCACCTGGAAGGACCAGAAATGGTCCAAGGACAACCAGGCAAATCATCCAAATCATGCAAGTTATGCAATGGCAGATGCAATTTTAGCATTTGATAAATTTATTGCTTCTTGCTCTTGTCTCAGCTGGAAATTATCTCTTTCTCATTGCATCTGCAGCACTATGAATGCAGATCTGTCAAGGACTCTGTACTTAGAGTGACTCAGCTCTCCTTGGGATGCAGAAATCCGAGGGGAATACCAAACAGAAAGCTTAAACCCACATGCAATTAAGTTATCAAAGACACATGAAACACAAAATATAAATACAGATACAGATTAGGCACATTTAAAAGTCCACCATGTGGGCACTTAATACACTTAATAGTGTATATGTGATTTCCCACTCAGGAAGTATTTAAAAATACGGTTTCTATGATCTAGGAAAAAATCATAGAATTGTAGAATGATAGAATACCAAGTTGGGAGGGACCTCAAGGATCATGAGATCCTTTCTTGACAAAAGTATGTTGAGAGAAGAATCCTTCTGAGTCCTTTCCGTAGCTTTCCCCAAACATCTGGCTGTGGCCACTGTCAGGGGCAAAAGAGGAATCTCTCTTGGCCTGACACTATACTGTCTTCCCTGTTCTCATGGTCTTATCCCCAAATCTTTTTCTTTATTCAAGAGCCCTTTACTGATATTCTTTAAAGTCTATTCTGCATTAAAAGAGCAGTTTTATATGAGTGTATTCCATCTACCTACACCCTTTATGGGCCTTTGACTTAAGTTTTTCTTGCCTGTAGATCAGACAGCTGTTTACAGGACTGTACACTTTTATTTTATATTTTTATATTTTTTATTTTTATATATTTTTAAATTACAGGATAATCAATTTCCAGTTGGTTCTTATTTTGTTGTTGTTGTTTTTGTTTTTGTTGTTGTTGTTTTCTCTTTTTCCACTTTGTGTGGATCAAAATTTTTTGAATATTCATGTGGCCTCTTGCTGTCTCTGTATTTCATCCCTATGGCTCTGTGTAAGCACAGTGGACACTCAAAGATGTGAAAATGCTTCTGAACAGTGCTTTGTACATAATTGGCACATTTGTTCTTCAACATTGCTTCATATTATACACGGGACAAAATTATAAAGGTCTTTGTAAAGAGGCTGAAAAATGCTTACCATAGGTTAATTTCAAAACTGAGTCATAATCTCTCCACTGATTTTAAATGCAACAAAACATATTGGGCATAACAGACAACTCTCTTTTCCTATGTATTTACTTGAATCCTGCAAGAGGGCACTTTTAAGTAATTAGGCAGGAGAAAAGGCATCACATGCCTGTTATGAATAAGCATGTTATAAATGAAGAAACCACCACCAGCTTGGCTCAGGAATTGTAACAAGGTTATATCAAGGCATCGAGACGGGAAAAATGAAAATGAAAGTAAGTGCTTTCCATTTGTTCAGCAGGTAGGTGACAGGCAACAGTAGCACCGGGGGAAAACAAAACAAACAGGACGGAAGCCAAGAGGTCAGTGAGGGAAATGGCCAGCTTTACAAGTGCTTTTGAAACGAAACTTGGCTGCAAGTCAGTTGGACCTCAAGCAAACAAATTAACAGAAAAGTGGCAGATCAGTTTCAGTATAGATAAATGTGAGTCAGTGCAGATCCAAAAGAGTCATTGAAACCTTGTGTACCTGATGCTGAGCTCAGCAGTGGCACTTGTGCTCAGGAAGGAGATCTTAGTCACTGCTGCTTCTCCGCTGAAATCAATGGCTCTGTGGGGGGCAGCAGAGAAAAAAGTCAATTTAGAGCTTACTGTCACCCAGAAACAAGGTAGATTACATTACTCTGCTGGTCTGTGAAACTTTGGTAAGTGTAACCAAACCCTGACTAGTGGTCCAGTTCAGATCTCCACATCGTGGCCACACCTTAGAGTTAAAGAAGTTATCCTTGTTTCTAAATGATTGAGGGGATGAATCAGCTGCCTTACCAAGGGATAGAGGCCATAATTTTTGACATGAAAAAGCTGAAGGGGAAATCAGAGTGACCTTTAAAAAATCTTGCAGGTAATAAATAAACGGAATGTTGAACCAGAATCACCAAAATCAGTAATATTATTAAAACGGACACTTGTTGAAATAAGTAGGATGTGAGTTTAAAACTTACAAAATTTTTATGCAACAGTAGCGTTGCTGGAATTGGAGACCATAGGGGTTTGTGGAGGTAGATTGTAAAACAGAGTGAAAAAGAGATTTAGGCAACTCCATGAGCAAGGATCCACAGCAGGTGCTGAAAGGGAAAGATGAGGATTGCTGTTTAACATTCCTGATTCGGTGGCTGTGGAGGCTGGAGGAGCACAAGGACTTGGAGATGGGACTGTGGATAAGCCAGGCATATGAACAGCATGTCCTTCTGCCAGAGGAAATATTGGCTGAGCCCCTACTCTTGATCGGTGCATGTTATTATGTTCTTAAAACTATCTATTTGCTTCCTGTATAATGAACAATATTTTACCCTGTGTTTTCTGGGATCCATACCCAAATGCCATAGGCATATGTTTAAGTAATGTGGAATAGTGCTGTAGTTCTCAGTAGTGAAACAGCCTTAAAAAGAACCAAATGAATTTTGGTACATGATGCTGAGACTGTATTGAAGAGCTTCCAAGGCAATGTTCCCAGTTTTGGTTCTGGCCCAGCCTTCCATCATGTCCTTCGGGATGGGCAGCTTCCAACTAGTACAGGGGATTTGCAACTGGTACTGCCCACCAGCTGCTCCCCTCTCCCTGCAGTTACACAAAGTAAAAGGTATTTGTGCAGGTGTTTGAGATGACCAGAGGAGGACAAGTTTCCAAGGAATTTCTTGTAGAGTATATTAGTTCAGAAAACACATCAGAAGTTTAACTTCATATCTCTAAGTGGCAGTTCTCCAACTACTGAAAAGGAGGAGAAGTTTTCTACAGAGATGCAGGTTCTCCAACATTTTAAGTTACATCTTCTGAAAACTCAAAAACTACATTTTGGGCAATCAGTACTCACAGCAGCTGCCACAAGACTAAGTCAGTGCTATTGCTATTTGCATTCCTTCTGGTTCCTACATCTGAGCTGATGAAAGCTGAAATTGGCAGTTGCAAAATTATGAAAACAGACTTCTAAAAGTCCAGTTCACTCCCAAAATTATTTGTTTCTGTTGGTCTTGTCATCAAGGCACCGAATAACCAAATAATATCTGACATCCCAGTGCTGCTTGGGCATTGCAACTCTACCAAGTCGTTCAGTTTGGGTTAGGACTTGTTTGTTTGTTTGTTTGAGCCAGTCCTATGCAGCAGAGTATATTTGCGCTTCTCGTGGGGTTTGTTTGGTTTTTTTTTTTTTTTTTTCTTTTTTTGGAAGATCACCAGGATTCAGCCACGAGTGCCCGTGGGAATGTGACCCTTCCTGCGGGCGGGCGGGCAGAGCGGGTCCCGAGGCCGGCACGGTACAGCCCGTGGTTGCTGGCGCCCGCCCCGCACAGAGCCGCTCCCCGCGGGACCGAGCGCGCTCGGCCCGGCGCCGCAGGGCGAGGCAGAAGGGCGTTCCGAGGAGCTGCTCCCTGCCCCGGGATGGTCCCCGCAGACCGGCGCTTTCCCGGCCGGCCGGGCCAGTTTCGTTTCCCGCTGGCTCCTCCTCCGCCCGCCGCCCTCCGCTCTGCCGCCTCCCTGATCCCGGCTCCCGTCTCTCTGCTCCCTGATCCCGGCTCCCGGCTCCCGGCTCCCGGCTCCAGGCTCCCGGCTCCCGGCTCCCGGCGATGCTGCGGCGCTGTGCCCCGGGCTCACCGGGCTCCCGGCCCGTCCGTGCCCTGCCGACCTCCGCCCGCGCCCTCCGCCAGCGGCTGCGCCAGGTCAGTACCGCGGGAGCGCACCCGGCGTTCGGTACCGCGGGAGCGCACCCGGCGTTCGGTACCGCGGGAGAGCAGCCGGCGTTCGGTACCGCACCCGGCGTTCGGCACCGCGGGAGCGCACCCGGCGTTCGGCACCGCAGCCGGGGTTCGGTACCGCAGGAGCGCACCCGGAGTTCGGTACCGCAGCCGGCGTTCGGTACCGCGGGAGCGCACCCGGCGTTCGGTACCGCGGGAGAGCAGCCGGCGTTCGGTACCGCGGGAGCGCAGCCGGTGTTCGGTACCGCAGCCCCGCGGGCGGATGCCGGGAGGACGAGGGGCAATCCTTTAAATCGAGGGCAGGGCAGATTCCGACCAGATGGAAGAAGTTTTGTGCGATGAGGGTGGTGAAACGCTGGCATAGGTTGCCCAGAAGATGTGATGGATGTCCCATGTCTTGAAACATTCCAGGTCACGATGGACAGGGCTTTAAGAGACCTGATCTAGTTTAGGATGGTCTAGTGAGCTGCGTGGGGGTCTTTAAATATCTTTAAAGGTCCCTTCCGACCCAACGCATTCTGTGATTCTGTGATGTCTCTTTGCAGTGTGCAGAACGCATCCCAGAGGCTGAAGCAGTACTCGACCTGCTGGAGAAATGTCCAGAGCACCAAAAAAAAGGAGGTTTTCCTGTCATAGTTTTTGAGGGGCTGGATGCCACAGGTAAGAGCAACGTGTGATTGAAGAACCACAGATGAGAAATTTGTTGAAAGGAGCAGCTGCTGTTTTTTATTAGGCATAGGCTTTAAAATAAAATAAAAAAAAAATATTGGAAACCTGTGACAGATAAGGAATTAATAATTGTAAGTGCCAATCTGTCTTCTCTTACTTATAAAAGATTAATGTATGCTAATTTACATTCAATGTTTTAATTCCTTACCTATGCAAATGAAAGAATACAGAGTGGAGTACTGAAAATTAAATTTCTTGTGCAGATGATGAAACATACTTTTACGGAGAGTTTTCAAATAAATGAACTAAAATAGTGGTTGTGTGGGAAACTGCCAGCAGCTTGTATAAGACAGAAATATTACTTGCCTTTGACTAGCTTTATTTTCTGACTTGTCAGTTAAAGAGAGCTGGAAATCCCCATAAAAAGAAGAAATTGGATGACCAGCATGGCGACATTCACATAAATTGCAACCTAGAAAAAATTATAAATTAATATATAGGGAAATTGCCATATATATAGAGAGAAATTGTCATGCACTTAATGCATTTAAGGCAGTGAAGACTGAAAGCTGGCTAAAGGAAGGGCTGGAAGGCCCAGAGAGCAGGAAGGAGAGCAATAATTCCTGCAATCAGACTCAGAATCATTTTCCACTGGAAACTTTATGACAAGATGCTCAGGTTGCATATTCCAGTATCAGAAGCTGTGCTCCACATGAACAGAGAGGAGTGTTTTCCAGTTTTGAGAACTCAGGTGTTTGTGGTAAATAATATAACAAGTGTTTCCTTCTGTAAATGGAATGTAGGCAAGACCACGGTGACCCAGGCTGTTAAGGACACCCTGAACGGTGTTCTGCTGAGATCCCCACCAGCTTGCATCAGCCACTGGAGGACTGTATTTGATGATGAGCCAACACCCATTAAAAGAGCATTTTATGCTGCAGGCAACTACATTCTGGCTTCAGAGATAGCAAAAGCATCCACTCAGGCACCTGTGATCATAGACAGGTTTGTGTATTTAAGAAGCTCTCTCTCATATCAGTGCCATCATACAGTTGTTCAGTGTTACAAGCAGTCAGTGATTGTGTTTCTTCAGGGGTTTTGCTTTGGATTTGTTTAGGGTTTTTTCGGAAGCTCTCTGCAGAGAGTCAGATAAATATTATATCTTCTAAAGAGTGAAACTTAAGATAACAGTAAATGAGAGAACATCAATCAGTGTAATACTCATAACAAGCTTTAGGACACATGAAAATTGTTACATCTTCAGTTAGGAATAGTGGAGGCACAGATTGTGTGTCCTGAGCTAAACTAGTATTTTGTGACAAACCAGAGAAGACTGGGGGCTGCTGGTCATGGCTGTCTCTAAGACGTGTCTGAGATATGGGTGGATTGGAATGACTGAGTTTTAGGTATTGTGAATTTAAAGCCAGAAATATGCCTCCCACTTTTTTGGGTTTGTTTGTGCTGTTTCTGGTTTTCACTGTCTAGGCACCTTACAATAGTACTGTCAGTAAAAAAGTCTAAATGTACTTTGAACCCTCTGGCTTATTTCAGTAGGTGTACTGTAACCTCCTGCTCACACACACACACACACACACACACACACACACACACACACACACACGTTGTTTGCATGTGAGTGCTATTTTCAACCAGCCTCAAATCCACTGAAATCTATCAAACACAGTGCCTTGTAGTGGAGAAAATGTTAACTGCAAGTGAAATTAGTAACATTTGTAATGCCTGTGTTCATTCACATGTTTGTAAAGACTGCATGCTCGAAAAGGGGACTCAGAGTAAAGGATTTTGAGATATATTGTAACTCTTCTTTGGCCTGTCTCTATAAATGAGGCTTTCTTTTGATAGGAATATCTGAAGCAGTCTTTACATAATGTTTTAATTAATAGTTCACATTAACTCTGAATAGCAAACTGAGTAATCATTGTTAAGAGATAGGGGGTAGCACAGAACTATTACTTGGATTTCCCTTCAAAGCCATGGTGTCACCTATCTCATCATTATTGACTTGTTGTTATAATGCCAACTGTCTCATGTATTACTGAAGAATTAATGTTCTCTTTAAAATTTCTCTCCCTCCATTTTCTATTTTCCTGACAGATACTGGCACAGCACAGCTGCCTACACAATTGCCACCGAAACAAGTGGGAAAGTCCAGGATCTTCCACCAGCTCAAGATGAGGTGTATCAGTGGCCTGAAGATCTGCTTAAACCTGATCTTGTTCTTCTCCTGACTGTTGACCCTGAGGAACGGGTCCGGAGACTTCAGCGTCGGGGGCTGGAGAAAACCAAGGAGGAGGCTGAGCTGGAAGCCAACAGCTTGTTTCGCCAGAGGTACCCCTGAGTGGGGAGCAGGAGGCTGGAGGAAAGCTTGGCTCCTGTGGGATCAGTAACAAATGTGCCTCTCACATTATTGGGACAAGAATTTCTTTTGTATAAGATTTTGTTTTGGTTTTTTTTTTTTTTTTTTTTTTTTTTTTTTTTTTTTTTGAAAGAATGAATGGCTGTCAGGGAGGGTAAATTCTGTCACTTCTAATTGAAACTGTTTGAAAGATGCAGATGTATAATTATCCTGTAAAGGAGCTTTGAGTTAAAATACTTCTATTTTGCCTTGCTTCTTTTATTTTAGCTTCTTTCTTAGTGAGGTCATGAAGGAGATGGACTTAAAAGTTCCAGGGCTGGGAGGCAAGAAGTTGAAACACAGAGCTTCCCCAGGAAGTTCTGGAATTGAGCTCCAGATTAAGAGAATAAAATTTAAACATTCTCTTGTAGATGTCTTTAGTTGTGCAAAGTGTCTCAGTATAGTCAATACATACAATGGCTTGTTTTGTCAATACAATCAATTCAAAGTGATTCATCTCACCACTTGTTTGGAGCTCAGTGATCTAAACTGAGGTGTTTAAAGCCTTTTGATACGAGTTGTGATGCAGGACCTGTGGACACTTTCTGGGCTAGAAATTGGAAGCTAAATGAGATAGTGCAGAGCATCTCAAGCAGTACTGGGTGCATTAGCTCAAGCAACTGAATGGCACCCTAGGTATCCTGCTTCAGGGTGTGCTGAATTGCTGTCTGGACATTACATTTTACATTTTAATTCTGCATATTCGTGTCAGAAATAGTTATTTTTAGTTATTTATTTATTTAGTTATTTCTACCTGTTGATTATGTCAATCTGAATAGAAGAACATCCTATCAGAATCTTCCTTGATTTGTCTTGTGACTTCTGTCCTGAATGGCATTAAGGGAACATAGAAAATCATATTCACATCCTCATTCACACCCTGAAAGACTAAATGTGGGAGAGTTCTGCATTATGCTTATAGCCTAAGTGAGGAGGTTTTCACCCTGTACTTTATCCTGTTATTCATTTTGTTAGTTGATCAGAAGAAGGGGTTGAATGATATGTCAACCCTGTAATCCAGTGAGTGAAAGCTGAGATCAGTCAATGAGCACAACTACACAATGCAATGCCATTCAGTTCAGAGATGGCTTCATAGAAACTGAAAAAAATTAATTCAGGTGCTAGAAGCAGACTGTCCACTCTACTGCTATATCAGACTGTACAAAGAAAGAAATACTTTATGCCATGCCATGTTAATGTGGCTGGAGCTCTGGGAATCAATGTCAAGGAAACTCTGTGCTTTGAGATTTACATTTTAATAGTTACTAATGGTTTATTGCTCTTTGCAGTAGATTTCATTCTTAGCTTCATATTAGATTTTCTGTCCTCTGTCTCTGCAGTGCAAACACTGTCTTCTGATACTGATGACTAATTTCATTTCATACCTCTGCATTTTGAAGTTTAATGTCTCTTGTTTTGATTTTAGAGTTGAGGAGTCATACAGAAGGATGGTGAATCCTGCATGCCAAGAGGTTGATGCCAGCCCCTCCAAGGAAGAGGTTCTCAAGACTGTTCTACAAGTAATTAAGGAACACTGTGCTTTTTGAAAGCAATTTTGTGTAGTAGCACTTAAAAGATATTTTTTTATTGCCTCACTGGTTTTGGTACCTGAAAATGCACAGTGATGTGTTTTGTCTCACAGAAATACTGAATATTCTGTCAGGTTACCTGTTTTGTGGTTGCTACTGTACTTTTCTGTATAAGGCAAAATGCTGCTCACTTCATTCAGCATTCTTTTTAAGAAACAAACACACTACAGTCATGCACAAAGTACCTCAGAGTGTTCTCTGACACCTGGACATTTTGAGATGCCATCATGTTGCATCTTCATCACCAGGAGAACCTATTCCCAGTCCACTGTGTACCAAAATTTGCTGCACTGCATCAGGAGCATTAGATGCCCAATGAGAGGCTGAAATATCATCAGCACTAAAACAATAAAATGATCATAACATTTAGGAACAGAAAATCCAGTGCCCAGTGTGGGTTGCTTTTTCAAACTGAGGATGAGCAGCTGTTGTTGTGATGGGCATCCTGGAAAAAAATGTGTTGTAAATGAGTGCCAGTAAACACCAAGGGCTCTGGGTAATAAAGTCCAAGCCTGTTCATATATGCAAATGAAATATCAATTATTTTCAGAGGGAAATCAGACAATGCCAGCAAATGAGAAACAGAGACCTGAGGAAAAACTGAAATTAAAAACTCATAAATGATCACTAAAATATTTTTTACAAACCTTTTTATCTATCCTATTAATACTTCTTAATGAGAACTAGTATTCATTTGAGAGAATGCAAAATTAAAAACCACAGAGATTCTGAGAAATGGGAATGATTGCACCTTTTCAGTTAATCTTTTTTTTTTTGTGTAGGTGTTTGAACAGGTTGAATATGAAAGCAGGGTACATCAAGACTTCAGGTCTGCAAAGGTTCATTTTTATGTACATTAGTTTAACTATTGTTACTCCTAAGTGTAAAACTAAATATATGGATAAGCCTTTGCGAGGTCAGAAATAGAGCTGCAGTTCCAGAAAAAAAAAATCTTAAAACATAAATTTGATTTTAAACACTTTTACTTACTTTTCTGTTTTAAGCAAGTGCAATTATCAGTTAATCTGTCCTCTAAATAAAAGTATACTGAGTACTGTAATTCCTATATTGAGTCTGTATATACAAGGTGATAGAAAGAAAAACTTCTAAAACTACATTTTATTCATGCATTCTTTAATGGTTTTGAGTATATTATGAATATAATATATCATTTATATATTCTGTAAGTTTATAAATTCTAGAAATGATTCTGTTTTGTTTGCTATATTATTTGTATTTCAGCTGCCTTGGATTTGCCATACACGTGAATTGGAAATGCAGGCTTGCAGGTGCTCAATTATTTTAGAAATTATAAAGCATTCAGGTATTCAGTCCTGGATAGAGGGAATTCTTATATAAAAGACACTACTGCAGATGAACAAACAGTGTGCAAATATGTGCCTGTCCTAAATATTGTGTAGCCTTAGCTTGTCCAGATAAAAGATCACACAGCCTGAGGAACTCCACTTGCACTTTCTCCATATGCAAACTTGCACATGAAGCCAGACTTTCTGGGTTTTGATGCTGGGTTCTTAGAACTGTAGCTTTATATTTGAAATGGTGCTGATAAAATATATCTGCAAAAGTTGACATCAGACATTATTAATTACATACATGCAGAATATATTCATAGTCTAGTTTTTCTATAACCCAGAGCTACTGATGCAGACTAAGAGAACAGCAAAGCAAGGTAGCCAAAACAAACATTCCCTTTTCTCATATCTGTTAGAATTAAAGGTCTGCAAGTTGCTCTGTGCCACATGCAGAATGTTAATGTGCAGAACCACTCCCATACTTCCCATTTCTGTGGCATTTCTCCCAGATTTTTGTCCACAGTGTCTAAAAAGACTGCACTTTACATTTAGGACAAATCACTGACTCAAAAAAAAAAAAAAAAAAAAAGGCTTAGGTTAGAAGGGATCTTAAGGATCATCTGATTCCAAAATCCCTGCTGTGGGCTGAGATACCACCCACTAGATGAGGTTTCTCAGGGACCCATTAAATCTGGACTTGAACATACCCAGGGATGATGCAGCCTCAGTTTCTCTGGGCAGCCTGTTTCAGTGCCTCAACAGCCTCACAGTAAAGAATTTCTTCCAATTATCGAATGCAAATCTCCTTTAGTTTAAAACTATTTTGCCTTGTCCTGTCACTATCTGCCCATGAAAAGCCACTCTCTCTCTTGTTTGTAAGACCCTTTTAGGTATTGGAAAGCTATTCTAAGGTCCCCCAAAGCATTCACTTCTCCAGGCTGAGCAGTCCCAGCTCTCTCAGCCTGCCTTTGTAGCAGAGGTGCTCCAGCCCTCTGATCACATTTGTGGCCTCCTCTGGACCCACAGAGATGTTCAAATGTGAGGTTTGTCAGCGACCCCTGGCACATAAGCAGGTGTGGGAGAGGAGCAGCAGGAACACAAAAATGGCCATCCTGCACCCAGCAAGAGCATCTCCTGCGTTAGAAACTGACAGAAACTTTGCTGGACAGTTTGATGGCCACAAGAGGTCAGGATTTTTATTTAAGTGTGTGAATTTTCACGTATCTCCATGCAGGTTCAGAAGCCTAGGCTGCTCCTTGGCAGGTAAAAGTGCTTTTCTGCAGCTTTGGAGGGTGCTCTCTGTGTCACACCTCCTGTGTAAAGAAGGTTAAGCCATGAGCCAGTGCTGGCCATGGCCACCAGCCTCTGCCAGGCAGTCCTGAGTGTTGTGAGCCCAGAGCATCCCTGCTGACTGCAGCCAGCCCATGCTGACACCAGGAGGTTGCTAGTAACAGAGAAGGGCTGCCCTCTGCCAGTCACACTCAGGACAGTTTCATTTATTACTATGCCAGAAAAATCAGTAATTTGATAATTTATTGATTTACTAGCTTTAGGATATGGTCCTGCAAAGACTCTGGTGTTGCAATCCTCAGAGAATCTGGGGCACTAGGCCAGTAAATTACACAAACAGAAACTGAATCTCAAGCTTTGCAATTATTCTGGTAAAGCCAGTGAGTTCAGCCCTTACTGAATCATAAATGCAATTTGTAAAATTCAGCTGCTTCTTAAAGGAAAAAACAGTACTTCTGTTGTTGTTGGATTAAGCTTTCTACACTTTTTAGTTTATTAAAAAAAGTTTTAAATTAATTTCTCAAAAAGTTATAGTTTTATTATTTTATTTATTCTGTATTGTGTATTTTATTTCATAGGACATACTGTAGTATTTCAAGCATCTCCTTTCTCACTTTTAATCTCATTTGCTTCAATTTTTTTGGTCTATAGGGGAATAAATGCTAAAATAAAATTGTATTCAGTTGTCTAAACGTAGGCATCCACAGCAGTTAGTGTCCCTAAGGTATCTGAGATGTCTGCATGGGGCTGCCAGATATGACATGAGACATTTGGTTGAGCTGTTGATCTGCAGAGTGGCAGCTGGAGGCCTGCAGGGATACCATATGGTGCCTAAAATGGCACTATTCACCCATTTAAACAGTGAGAGGGTTAGAAAGCAGCAGTGCAGCCTCTCTGGGCTGTGTCTACAGTAGCAGGTGGCCTGAAACAAGTAGAGATGATCTGTAGCAGAGGAGCTGGCACAGGGGACCCAGTGTGTGCCCTCTGTGCATTTCAGAGATTTATTTCAGACCAGCTCTAATCTGGTCACATTGAGTGGCCTCATGTTAGCAGCTGCAGTGCAGAGACTGCACTCCTACACCAGATTTTTCTTGTGCAGCTTTGTCTGGATGGAGTTCAGCTGATGGATGCCAGGGCTGTTTCAGCATGTGAAGCAGAGCATGGTAAGGATGGGTGCCCAGGGGGAAAGCTGCCACAGCATTCTCCTGATCCAAGCTGAAGTGCTCATGTGCATGTATTGTGTAGAAGAGATGTAGAACAACACAGATCTCTAGGAAAGGTTTCCTTGGAGTCAAAACAGACTTTGGGGCCAGTTTCATCAGTATACTAATTGGGGGCTAAGCTGGAACATGCTACAGCTCCTTTTGGTCCATGTTCCTGGGCTGCTGCCAGATATAACCTCTGCACAGGTACTAAGAGTGAATTTTGGTGGGTGTTTGACCCCATCCTGCCACAGCATGAGGTGTAGCCATGGGGCTCACCCAGTATCAGTAGTGAGGCTGCTGTCAGTCTGGGAGGTGAGGAAGCTACTTGCAAGCAAATACCAAACTTCAGGAGTGAAATGTAAGGCAGATGTTTAGCCATTCCCCTCCCACAAATAAGTTTTCAAGACAATTTCCCCAAAGTCAGATGCTAGGAGGTGGCATGCAGGCTCTCTCAAAAGGCAATATCTATCTCCACTACAGCTACAGCTTCAAACTCATGATTTTTACCATTCTGTAGAGTTACCAAGCAATTTTATATACAGACTAATATTTTATCAAGTAGGAGCTCACTAGTGCCTGGAACTAGCACATGGAAGCTAGAGAGGCCAGTTCTTCACTAGATTATCTTCACTGTACTGTGTCTTTTCCCCACAGCATTACCAGCTCCTAGAAATTTGTCTAAAACTGTGCATGCCTCTGCTATCAATTCCTGCCTTTTAAGAGGCAGGAGAATCAGGACACTCAATGGGACTTTGATGAAAGGAAGAATGTCTCTCTCAAAGTTCAGGATAAACAAAGCCCCTGAGGAGTTTTTATTTTTATTTTCCTTTTTTCTTTTTTCTGCTTGTTCAGTCCCAGTTACTGTATTTCATTAATTTGAATAGTTGAAGAAACTTTTAAGTTGTTGCTGCAGGGGGCTGCACTGTCTTTGATCTTTTAAATAGAAAGCTTTGTTCAATAAAATTAAATCAGCTTTTTTGTAAAGACAAAGATCATCACCCTCTGGCTTAACTTAACTAAACAGATGTAGGGTTTATGTAAATATGCAGTCAGTGCAATGTGAAATAAAAGCTAGAATACCTTGCCATTAGTGTAAAAAATGCACTTTGTGTTACCAGCTGGCCAGTCATGACCTTTTATTCAGCCATAAAGACAGTGCATGTCATGTACTCCAGAGCAGGGAAAATATAATGAAAAATGCTATGTCTGCAAGAAAAGCTGCACTTTAAGCATGTGGCAAGTACAGAATGTGTTCCACTATGATAATTCACTTTTTCTGCTGCTCTCTCCCTCCCTGGAGCCAGCTGCACTGGTGAAAGCTTAGTGCAGGTTGCAGAATTGCTTGGGCCTTCAGTTTTATTTCATGAAAGATATTCTAACCAAGTAGGCACAGCCTTCCTTGAGAAGACAGAAGGCACAACTTTTGCAGATTTTTCAGGTCACATCCCACATCTGTAAGTCTCCTGAGCTGGTGCTGAGGCTTTTGTTGGTGATACAAGTGCCACACCTCGAGTACTGTGCTAGGGAGACCCTCACTATGAGAAAGGGATTGAGGTGCCAGAGAGTGTCCAAAGAGGAGCAGCAAAGCTGGTGAAAGGTTCAGACCACAAATCCTGTGAGGAGTTGTTGATGGAGCTGGGGGCATTAGGCTGGAGAAAAGGAGGCTTGGTGGAGACACTATCTACAACTACCAGAGAGGAGGTTGTAGTGGGGTGGGGGTCGGTCTTTTCTCCCAGATAATAAAGCAAAAGGACAAAAGAGAATGGCTGAAAGTTGTACCAGAAAAGGTTTTGATTTGTTATTAGGAAAAATTCTTAATTGAAAGATTTGTCCAGCACTGTAAAAGGCTGCTCAGGGAAGTAGTGGCCATCCCTGGAGGTATTCTAAAATTGTGCAAATATGGTATTTGGTGGTGGGCTTGGCAGTGCTGAGTTAACAGTGGGACTAGATGATCTTACAGGGCTTTTCCAACCTAACCAATCCTATGATTCTATGATTCTTTGGCCATCTCCAAGTAAGACTTCCTTGACTCTGGTGTTGGTCAGACTTGGGGAGGTTGGAGGGGTAACGATGCACCAGGTTAAGGAGTCTCACCTCATGATGGAAGCAGATTTCATACTATTGACACACAGGTGATGTTGTGCTGCTGCTGTCTCTGAAATTTGGTCTGTGTCCAGCTGCACATATCCCTTGTTCCCAGCAATCAAACTTTTGGGGTGAATACTCCAGTTCAGGACTGCAGCTACCAGAAACTGGTTTTTCTTTCCTGTATTCCAAAGTGGTGGCAGCAGAAGCTTCAGACATGCCTGATACCAATCTTGTCCCTCCAAAAGAGAAATTATCAAACATCTTAAGACTATTTATTGTTTGCTTCTGAAATGGGATGTAATGCTTCTGCATCAGACTGGCAAAAATATCTCTGCTCTAATATTTTAATTGGAAAAATTCATTCCCTTTACAACAGTATTTTACTAGAGTTGCCTACCTGTCAATGAGCTATATAGACATTCCTTGGTTATGTAGTTTGTGTATAATGTTTGTGAACTTTGTATGTGTATTGCCCAAACAATATGGGTTTTGCTCTGCTTTTCCAATTTCCACATGAGAATTTTTTTTGGTAAATGGAACATAGGTTATTTTAGAAAAGAGAGAGTACTTACAGTTAGCTTTCATTTAGCAGTTCACAGCTTCTGAACTGCTGTTGGGTTTAACTGTGATATTTGAGATCAGAAGCCTTGGAGTGGGTGTGACTGTGCTTCCCTGTGGCAGCAGAGCTCACAGCAGAGCAGCTCAGCTCCAAGCAGCATTCCCATATGACTCTGGTAACACAGCACTGAGTTCAGCTCTAGAGCTCATCTGCTTTACAACTACAGCTGCCTCCTCAGAGGATGCATCATCTGTGCAACAACTGCTCTCAAGGTACTGTGGAAAGCCTCTCCTTTTTCTGTGTGGGAGTTTCACTGAGCAGACAGCTCAGAAATGATCTAAATGTGGGCTCTTCATAGGAAATTAGGACTTAGTTATCTGCAGCTGCAATTCAAAGGAAGCACCTATATGTAGCTTTGCCAGCAATCCCCCAAAATAGATTCACTTTCTCAAAGTGTTTGACCTTAGGAAGAAGTTTCTTGCTTTTTCAGAAAAGTTTTCCTATTAATCTAATTCTGTTGGGAGACAACATGTTGCTCAGCTAAGTCTCCAGAAGCACTGTATCTACAGAGTGGATTTTCAGAGCAATTTCACAATTATCAGAAGAGACAGATGTTGTTACCCTCATTTTTTCAGGGTAAAACAAAAGAGCAGCTGTAGATGTGTCCCAGAGAATGGAGCAGAATGGTCTGCAGCCAGTTGTACACACAAATTCACCAGCCTGCCCACACAACCCTGGGGCACTGCCTTAGAAACCAAATCAAACAGGACTGCAGCAGGCTGCAGAAAGCCCCTTGAGGAGGACAAAGGCAAACAGGAAAAGTCTCCCAAGAGAAACAAAACAATCTGGGACCTGCTCCAAGCTTTCAGCCCACCAGGCAGAGGGGAGATCTGAGTTACAGGGGAGCCAGCAAGCACTGTGCTCAGCCCATGCCATTGTAGAGAACAAGTGAGGAAAAAGAATGAGACAGGAAAAAGGAGTAGTATTCTAACAAAAGGCAGGCTTGAAGGAACATACATTTCCCTCCTGAAAGGCCATGGCACTCAAAGCACAGAAAATATCCCATACAAAATGGGAAAAAAATTAAGAAATTGCAAAAGTAGAGGCATTATTGTTTCAAAAACTCATCAATTAGGATAGAATCACACTGATGCAAAATGGAAAGGATGCAAAGCTGCAAGGCTGAACTGAATGCACACCATCCTGAACTGTGCACATGGGTACCTCTCTGGGTATGTGTGCACACTCATGTGCTGTGGGAAAGCATAGGGAATTACATCTGTCTCTAATACATGGCTTTGTTATATGATGGGTGTTTTGTTTCAAGTGTCTCCTGCCTGGACATTTAATTTACATCCCTAAGTAATGGCAGCTGTAGCTGAGTGGATCCCAGGAGTTTCCCTGGGCTGCCTCCCCCTGTAGAGCTCACCAGTGGGGAGAGATGATCCATGCAAGGGATGCTCCAGTGGGTGCAATGATCTGCATACATAGTTTTGGCTTTCTACCCCTCAATGCCACCTGACACACTTCTAAAGCCACTGCATATCTTCCTCAGAAAGCACTGTGATCTGTTAGTAGAGCATGACTTCCTTCACACGGGAAAGATAAGGCTTGTGATTGCTTAATCTTTTCCCACAGGGTTACAAGAGCAAAATCTCTCTTATTCCCAAAGCAATTTCAGCCTGACTCTTACCAGAGAATAGAGACAAGGGATTGAACCCTTGAAGGCAAAGAAAGGACCTGACCTGTGGTTTATGTCTTCCTGGAGTGTATTGTGCCAATCTGTCATACTCAGGAAAAGCATTTCTGTCCCTGCTCCTTCAAGACAGGTGGGTAAGCCCTGGAAAGACTTTTCACTGGAAAGATAACACCAAAGTAAGGTTGTGCTCCTGGGCAGATGTGAGTGGTGCATTTGATAGCAAAAAGGATCTAATATGGGCCTTCTTCTCAGTCTTGCTACTTTGATATTTTTGGAGACCTTTAAGCTGTGCATAATTTTTGTAACTAGTTCTCTGATCAAAGTAATGGAAAATGCAGATACCTATTCAGATTTGACTTAATTTTTTGGAAGACAGAAAAAAACCCAAAAAACAAGTGCTGATTAGCTTTTAGAGAACATCAGCAATAGGCATGGGAGATGTATTCTGGACAAAATTAAAACTCTTAGACCAAAATTGTGGCCCAAGAAACTGATTGAGAAGCTTCTGAAGCTAAACTTCTGTCACATCTTTCCTTGCCTTCACCCAAGACTATAAAGGCTGAAGCAGTAAGATATCCTGCCCACAGAGGGGTATGTATCAATAAGGCACAGCAGGCTTGAAAGCTTTGCAGGAGACTTGTTCTCACCATTGTTTCACCTCTCTGCTTGAGGGTTTGTTTTTGTTTTGTTCTCTTCCTCACAGCTGTACTTACTGAGAGAGACATGAATATATTGCAGATAGTGTTGATTCATATCCTGCAGGAAAAATTGGAGAGGTGAGTGATTTTAGCATTTCCCATTGCCAGGTTGAGAAGCAGAAAATAGCTGCAGAATTGGAGGTATTGACATAAGAGGAGATGACCAGTGGGAAGGAGGAGTTGAAAGATTTCTGTAATCAAGCTCTTTGTTCTCATTCCCACTCTGCAGAGACACAGCTTTTGTGTAAATATCAAACCTTGCTTCACTTTTGTTTACAGTATTGGAAATAAGCAGGAACACACTAGCACACTGCAGGAGAAAACAATCATGTCCTTTGCTTCCAGCCATGCCAGTGGTGTGGCCAGTTGTGACAGAGAAAGCCTGTAATCCAGTTTTAGTAAATCAAGCACAGCTGGGGCATCAGCAAGTCTGTGGTTTGCTTTTGTCCCCTGGGACTGGAGTTGTGTTAATGTTGCATGCACAGCCTGTGGAGCTGGGGTAAGTCACAGCAGTCTGGATCTGGGTCTGAGCTCCTTCAGAGGTCACAGCTGCTTTGGCTGGGGATTTTGGGTTAGGCTCATTACAGATTATCACTCTGAGCTCTGGTATTCTTTCTCAGCATGGAGTTAACAGGATCCACATGGTGGATTTGGAATCTAATATTCAGATGTGGAGAGCTCTGGGCACTAAGCCCCAATTTTTAACAGGAGCTGTGCACATGCTGAGACTTGGGCTAGCAGGTCCTGCATGTTGGTCAGCAGTGAGAGTGTCTCACTCTGTTTCTGACAGTGGAAGGGGTTTAGAGCCACAAGATACACTCATTTTCAAACACTTCAATAAGAATCAAACACATGAAGCAATAGAGCCGTGTGAGAAATACTTAAAGGAATTTCAAAGGACTTTTCCTCCTCATAATCTGTTCTATAGCATAAAAGGGCATGGAAGGAACAGCATTTCATTTAGACAAATAACTTATTTCTTTTGCCAAGCCTTGTCCTTTGCAGGGGCTGTCTGCCCATCACAGAGAGAAGCAGAGATCTCAGAATGCATGCTTTTCCCATCACTGCCTCTCTGCCTGTGTGCCTGACCTATTGATGTCCACGGCGATCTGTGCAGAGAAAGAAGCACTGCTTCTTGACATTAGGATCATTTTGGATCATTAGCATCTGTTCTGACCTCTGGGAAAAGGTATTTTAGAGTGAATTTTGCCGGAGGCAGGCTCGGTACTGTGAAATCCTCTCCTTGCAGGACCATGGGGGCGCAAAGGGAGATGCAGGGAGCTGGATTCTGCTCCACAGTCTGTGAGGAGGTGGGGAGGGAGGGCAGAGCCCCGGCGACACAAGGAGGTGAGCGGGTTTTGGCTCTCCAGAGCCCGGGGCTTTATCTGCAGGGCGGCCAGCATCTGACCCAGCACTGCGGGAAGGCTCCGGAGGGAAGCTCGCAGCTTTCCGGAGCTTGCCCAATTTCCCCGCACAGGGAGCAGATCTGGCACGGACTGCGGGAGCAGTTGGGGTTCCAGTGCACCGTGCCATGAATTCCATCAAACGGGGGAACACTGCGGATCAGATGGTGGGGCTGCAACCCACCCACATCGCTCCGTTTCTGTGCCTAAACCGGCTGGGGTGCCAGCTCCTTTTCTTTAAATGTCTTTTCTTAACTCCTTCTGTAATCCAGTGTATAGAACACGCTTGTGCATGAAGGGGAATCTGCAGCACATCAGATCAATGCTGTCTCCTGTGAAAATGTTTGTGTGAAATCCATATTTTACAGTCGGTGTGTGGAGAACACGGAGCCACCAGAGGGAGCGAGAGTTCTAAATAAGGCAGATCGGGATTTTTTTGGAAGGATGGAAATACAGAAGCCATAAAGAGCCAGAAGGAGAGGAGGGGTGGCTCAGGAGGTGTGTGGTTGCATTTAGATATAGAAACCCCAAAGAAATTTTAAAGCCCATTTTGATGCATATAGGTAGGTGTTGGTTTTTTGGCTTTGTTGGTTTTTTGGTTATGTTTGTTGGGTTTGTTTGTTTGGTTTTTTCCCCCCTAATTCTTGATTTCTTTTTACGATCAACACTCTTTAGGTTTTTGTTTTTGTTTTTGTTTTTTGTTTTTTTTTTTTTGTTTTTTGTTTTTTTTTTCCTGGTTCTTGATTTCTTTATATATTCAACACTGGCTAAATTGTATAAGCTGCCAAATGGCATAAAGATGTAGCTGTTACAAGTATTTTATACGATTCCTCTAAGAGAAAGGAAAAAGTAGAATATTAAATAAAGTGATTCAAATGACCCTCAGTTGAGCAGAATTTAAACACAACACTGTATCTTTACAACAGCACTGCTGAAGCAAGGTTTACTTTTCTGTCACTTCTCCCTTGTGTGGCTGTGTGCAAATCACCCAAACCCAGACCCTCATCGATTATAAAGGAACTCAACACTCCAAAAAACAGCAGAACTCAAGTACCTAACAATACTGTAGTCCTATTTCCCCTATGCCCCATTTGCTCTGTCTGAACTGCAGCTTCTTTCCCTCCCAGAGAAACAGACCATGCTCTGAAGAGTGCACTAAAGAGTGTAAGATTATACATTTCAGGGACCTGGGGCTCAGGGGCTTTGATTGTTACAGCTAGCATAAGATAACTGGGACTTTTAACAAAGCTATTTTTTGTTCAAGGACATCCTGGGCTGGTTTTCCATGCAGCCATGCAGAAGGCATGCTGCTGAGGCTACAAGCCAGGCATTCTGATTAAAAAATCAAGATCTCCAGAACTCTGCTGCACAGCACACACAGCATCAGACTGTTTTGCTTTTACAGACGTGACTTTTGTGTCTCCCAAGTTTTATCAGTTTCCTTTATTATAGTGGGTTCATTCAGGATGCAATAATTAAGGGTGTGTCAGATTTTTCCATCACAGATCTTATTTTTCAACGAGTTATAAAATTTTATTATTGTCTGCAACCTGACATGTGTAGTTGAGAGCCTGCTGCTTTTAAAGCATGCCTTGAAGCATTCTTTGAACCAAATTGGGCTATTAAGAAAAAGGGGACTGCACTCTATAGAAAATTGGTTCTAAAATTGGAATTCATCTCCATCCTTCTCCTGCTATCTCTCAGGGCACACATAATGGTAGGAGTGATATGTATCACTGATGTCAAATATCATGGCATCGCTTAGGTTGGAAAAGAACTCTAAGACCATTGAGTCCAGCCTTTAATCTAAAACATGCAAGTCCACCACTAGACCATGTCCCCAAGTTTCACATTTACACATCTTTTAAACACCTCCAGGGGTGGTGACTCAACCTCTTCCATGGCATGTTCCAATGCTGGAAAAATCCCTTTCTGTGAAGAAATTTTTCCTAATGTCTAACCTAAACCATTCCTGGCACAACTTGCCATTTCCTCCTGTCTATCACTTGTTAACTGTCAGAAAAGGCCGACCCCCCTCTGGCTGTCACTTCCTTTCAGATAGTTGTAGACAGCAATGTCATCCCCCCTGAACCTTCTTTTAGTCCAGGTTAAACACCTCCTGCTCCCTCAGCTGTGCCTCATATGACTTACTCTCCAGATCCTTCACCAGCTCCATTGCCCTGCTCAGGACTCACTCCAGCCCCTCCATGTCTTTCTTGTAGTGAGGGCCCAGAGCTGAGCACAGGACTCAGGGTGCAGTCCCAGTGCTGAGTACAGTGGGCAAGCACTGCCCTGGTCCTGCTGGCCACACTGTTTCTGATACAATCTGGGATGCCATTGGCCTTCTTGGCCATCTGGCACACACTGGCTCGTGTTCAGCTGGTTCTCAGCCCACAGATCCTTTTCCACCAGCCAGCTTTCCATCCATTCTGCCCCAAGCCTGCAGTTGTTGTGATCCAAGGGCAGGACCCAGCACTTGGCCCTCTTGAATTTCTTACCTGTGGCCTTGGCCCATCACTGTTGTGCAGCTTTCCTACTCCCCAGCAGATCAGCACTCTGCACAACTTGGTGTCATCTGCTAACTGAGTGTGCCCTCAATCCCCTTGTCAGGTCATTGACAAAGGTATTGAACAGGACTGTCCCAGAAGTGAGCCCTGGGGAACATCACCAGTGACTGGCTGCCAGCTGGATGTAACTCTGTGCACCACCACTATCTGAGCCTGGAGATGCAGCCAGTTCTTTTTTGTTGTAGACATAACTTGTAAGCTCCGTGCTTAAGGCTGTATTGAATTTTGATTTTAAAGCAAGGGAAAGATTTAGGGTTGAAAAATTAGTTGTAGTGCCTCAGAAATGAGAGGTATTGTGTAAGTCCATGCCCTTTCTAAACTGTGTAAATAGTGGTATTTGCGGTGAATATTGTTTGAAATGTGTTCTTTTGAGACATCCTTTTTAGTTTCTCATAACTTTGCCTAATTTTCTGAATAGGAATTTCCTTCTGAATATTCCTAGGAACATATGCAATACTGAGTTGAAATATGAAATACTTGCCGCAGAGTTAATGCTTTTTGGAAAAGTGTTATCAAAACATTCAGGAGAAACATTGCAAAACCAGTACATTGACTTCCCAGCATAGCACATAGGAAAAGACAAGCTGCTTCAGCCATTTTAGAAAATTTGGCCACCATTTGGGTGAAGGACTCTCATCTCCATGGTTTGCAGTGAAACCTGGGTTATGATAGAGCCACTCCTGACCAGGTATCAGAAACATGGGACAGCACTCACAAAAAAACCCAACCCAAATCCAGCACCTGGGCAAGTCCTAAGGCTCTGCCCTGAGGTGACAGCAGGGCTGTTAAAGGATCCTGACACTGCTGTTGGTGACCATGGGCAGAGCTCTCCCTGCATCCCCCAAATCCAGCACTGGGCATCAGGCACCACGGCACAGTGCTGCTTCCACCAGCTCTCCCAGCTCTCTGGGAAGAAGAGCTCCATGATATCAGCCTGAGGATCAAAAAATCTGGGATGACCCAAAAGCAAGGAGCTATGCACTTGAATGTGCACAGCAGAGGACCACTCTCCATATGCAGCCAAAGAACAGATTGCTCTGTTTGAGGCTCATGTGCTGGAGAAGGAGACAGGATTCACCAGATTCAGTCTGACAAAATGTTTTCTTATCTATCTCCACTTCACACACTATAGGAGGTGGATGGGATTCAGGAGATGGCTCAAGATGGGGTTTTAGCAATGCCTTGTTAAAAAGGACCTTCCTCTCACCATAAATATGGAAAGCAGTGAAGGTCTTGCAGCCACAGGAGGGTGGGATGGGTCACTGAAGTAGTGTGTCCTCTGACTGTGAACCCTGTGCCATCCTTGGTGGGGGCATAACAATTTCCTCACCAGCCCCTCTAAGAAAACAGTCTAACAGCAGATCCAGTGTGGGACTGATTCTTTCAGGATTTAACA